>NC_054829.1:129899965-130215503 GCF_018345385.1 Vulpes lagopus
CAATATATCAAAATAAACCTTCCTTACTCAGAATATTTGCTGCCCCCTCATTTTATTGATAGAGCCATACAATTAAATTGAAGAATTAAAAACATACAAAAGTAAACACTTGGAACTACTGACTTAAATACAGATTCATGGTTCTTAGATGTTTGCATCATAATATGCTAAATACAGTATGTGAGTGGAACCACAGGAACCAACTCACCAGTCCCCTCCTACTTTACTATTGATTTTTTTATGTGAGGCCACACTGTACCACCAGATCCAGCCTAAATGTCACAAGCTAGTTAATGCATTTTGATCCTCAACTGCTACTTCAAACCAGCTCAATACTAGAGCAAATTCTGCAGCCAGCCTGGGACTATCAGCATGCTTGGCATAGTTGTTTACAACCCAGGGAATGGCAATGTGACTCCATTTAGGAAGGCAAGCGTCTTCCTAAAACCTCTTAAAATTATAATCTCCAATCTACACAAAGCCTGTCAAGTCTTATCATTATGAAAAGAATTATTGCTTCTTAAAAATTGTTAAAACATTGACGGATGGAGTAGAGTGTCATGGCAGATTTTTTTTTTTAAGCAAAAGACAGCAAATGCCAACAATACGCACTAAAATTTAAGGATGTAATTCCTGTCTCACAAAAATGTATAAAATAAGATGGCAATATTTAGTGTCGCAATCCCTCTCCAAGCTCCTCATCGCGTTACCGTCGCTATTGTTTTCAATAAAATCTCTTGCCTTGGAAAGGATGCTGGCAAATGTGACTTTAAAAAGTTTGTAGGTTAATTGCATATATTGCCTATCTACTGTGTGCTCTATTAACATAAAAATAATTAACCGTTTCTAAAGAATTTACTGTGAGCCAGACACAATTCTTAGAGGTTATATAATCCTCATTTCAGGCCTGTAAAGGGACCGTTGCCAGCCCTTATTTTAAAGATAAGTAGAGTGAAGTTCAGAGAGGTTAATAACTTGCTCTTGGTTTCATCTCTAAGAAGCGGTACAGCCAAAATTTAAACCCAGGTCTAACTCCTAACTCCAAAGCTTACATTTTTATTAACTATTTCTAAGAGTTATGTTTGACTTATTCTTGCTGTTGAAGTTTTAGTAGGAAAAACCCCAGTCTCTGGGAGCCGAAATCTATAAACTGCTCTATATGAAAGTGTCCGTCAGCTGACGAGACATAATTTAAACAATGTTTAAACTTGACACTAAACTCCATGTCCTATTTCTCATTTCAAAATGATTAAATAAATTCCCTTTCCCGCTGGAATATCACCAGATTGGCATATGATATATCTGGACTTTACCATCCAATCCCAAATGGCCAGAGGACAAAAGCTGCTTTCATGCCATTTCTAAGTAAAAGCTGAAAGGCCAAAAATCACTGGAGAAATTTGTTCTGGTGAGATTTTCAGTTCAATTTTGTACTCCCTTGAGGTTTACACAGACGTCAGATAATCATCTTGAACTTGGTGATGAACCAAACTCAGATTCAGACTCGGGCTTCTCAGAGGGTCAGCCCTTCCATTTAGAACAAGGCGCAGCTTCAAGTGATGAGCCAAGTGGGTCAGATGTTCAATTCTTGGCAAGAGACTGAGCTGTCGTATTGAAACAGTGTTGACAAGATGGCAGGCCTTAAAATCAATCCCCCCGGAGGGTGGAGGCTACGGATATCATTCCCGGTTTCCCTTCTGTCTCCCATCCAAACTCGCTACTCTCTGGAGCACGTGCCAATGGTGCAGAGCACTTACTAGGAGCTGCAAGGACCGTACAACATTCCAATATTTAGTCCAGCAGCAGGAGCCAATCATGAGATATATATATAAAAAAACTATATCATAGTTATATATAGAACTTACACAACTTATAAGACTTATAAGTTATAAATTATAACTTATAAAAGCATGCTGCTGACATGCATCTGCCCAGGCTACCAAAAATCAGCCAAAGCCATCACATTCCTCGCCCACCAGCTCTTAACCCTTTCCAGTCAAGTTTATTGAACAAAGTGCGCACTGAGCACCATGAGTTTTTCTCCTACACGATCCATTTTGGCAAATGCTCCAAGAATGTTGATTGATTTCGGTTGCGTAGCCATCAATCGATCTTTCTGGTAAGCAGGATGCTGGCTTACTAACTCTGAGTTACACATCATATAAGGGTTAGAAATGTGGATTAATTAACTATTTGTGTGATACCATTTCTCTATAATAAACTCACTTGGGTTGCTTCGAGTATAGTCTATGAGCTTAGCTCAGTTCATGACATTTAAGCTTTTAATTTCATGAACTTTCACACGTGTGCCCTAATCGATTATAAACAGATCTAGCCACCCTGTGAAGAAGAGTAACTTTTTTTTTTTTTTTTTTAATGATAGTCACAGAGAGAGAGAGAGAGAGGCAGAGACACAGGCAGAGGGAGAGGCAGGCTCCATGCACCGGGAGCCCGACGTGGGATTCGATCCCGGGTCTCCAGGATCCCACCCTGGGCCAAAGGCAGGCGCCAAACTGCTGCACCACCCAGGGATCCCGAGAGTAACTTTTGATACGTTACTTCTCTGTTCTAAAATAACTGGTCATCTTGTAGATAGAAGAGAATAAGAGGAGAATAATATAGAAGAAAAATGCAATGCCAGTAAATATAATTTGGTATTGAGATTGTTTTGAATGGCTCACACTGTCTTTGCCTTTAGGGTCTCTAAAATAAATTACCACCAACCCATGTACCTTTCAGTTATGTGATTTTGAAACTGGTAAAGAGGTATTCCAGTGAGGTCATTGGGCCAGCCTAAGCCACCAGAATATCCAGGTAAGTGGCTTTATTACAATGAAAAGTAGAAAAATTACAAAAATCGTCAAGGGAAACGCTGAGAAAAGCTCTTTTATGAACTAACCCCCGCTCCAAGCTATTCATCTCTTGCCTACTTGGAATACTGAAGTCATGGACAATTAACAGCCTCTCCCTTGAAGAGGCCAGAAGATGATCGGATTCGCTCATTTACAAATGGGTTGCAATGCTTCCTTCTGAAGCTACCTCAGAGGTGCTCGGGAGAGAGGGCACAGCTGCTTCACCCAGGGCCATGCCCACCTTTCTTCTCTTAGGCTCTTTTTTAAGCAGGGTTCTCTTGGGAAAATAAAATGGCACTGCTAAGGGAAAAATTAAAAACAATGCATCTTGTCTAGGATGCCCTTCATTTTAAAACTGAGTAAACTGAAGCTGAGAAAAGTGACATGATGAGGCCCATGTCACCCATCTAGCTAATGACCAGGTCAGAACAGCAGCAGTTCTTCCTTCTTCTGGGGCTGGAGCAACACCAGGCCCTCTCCAAAGATGAGGGCTTTGCTCACGTTCTTGTTTCTTCTGTCTACATTTTCCAATACCCTCTGTCTCCCTGCTAGGTCCTACTCATTTTTCCAGCAGAAATCCATGGAACTTTTTTGGAACCCCAGCCAATTTTATTCATTTAAACGAAGAGCTGAGCATTTACCCAAAGGCTGAAGGAAAGCACAAGGGGGATCTGGTGTGAGGTGTGAAGGAAAGAAAACCCACAGCGAGAGTGAAAATTGCACCTCATTTCTGGATCATCACTATGATTGTGATCACCACGACGGTGTCATCGTCAACGCCTTCATCATCATCCCTTACATTTGTCCCACACTCTGCAATGGCTTATTAACGTGCGTGTTACTTCGTTTGATGACAGTCAACAGATACCTTAATAAGTACCTTAATAAACCAAGTGCTAGGAAGATCAAGGAAGATCAAGAATTTATTTCCACTACTTTGCACTTTTAGATAGACTGCTCCGCAACCATCCATAATTCATTTAGCATATGCAACTGCTCTCACAAAGGATTTGTAAGGCTCGTAAGTCCTCTGTTTTACCCCCTGTTACTTTTTATTAATTATTATTATTATTATTATTATTATTATTATTATTATTCAGGTGTCTAACAAAGAGATAGGTTTATAGATTATTATTATTTATTATTATTATTATTATTATTGAGGTGTCTAACAAAGAGATAGGTTTATAGAAAACCGTGTGCAGATTACCGGTTCACAAAATGAGGCATAAAACCACCATCCTTAACCACAGAGTCCAATGGCAAAAAGCTAAGAGCTGAAAGTAGAATCAGCTGCTGGCGAGCTGCAGGAGCGCTCTAGCCTTGAGTGACCTCCCTGCAGCTCCTGATGCTAATGATCATGCCCTCCTTCCTGAACCTTCCATTCCCTTTGTTTTATATATCACTGCTCTCTTCTTACCTCTTTGAAGCTGCCTTCCAAGTGCCATTTTATGGCTTTTCTGACCCTCCATATATTTTCATACTTTTGAGTATTTGCTCATGGTATTCTTTGCTTTCTTCTTCTCTGCTTGAACTTCTCATCTTCCAAGATTCATCTCAAATACCATTTCCTTTCTAAGGCCTTTCCTGACCATCTAGACTAGAATTATTTGTTCCTTCCTCTTTTCTTTTTTTTAAAAATATATGTAGTTTTTCAAACAGGTAATTCATTCACAGGACTCAAAAGCTGAAAATATAAATAGGCATGCGCTGAAGAGCCTGCTTTATGCCACGGTTTTCTGTCATTCAATTTTCCTTCCCATCACTTGATTTTTGCATTTCCAAAGATGCTTATGCATAAATAAGCGAAGATAAGCATAATTTTCCCCTGGTTTTACTCAAGTGGTAGTGCACTATATAGTATGTTCCACACTGCTTTTTTCTCACTTAATGAGAAATGTTTAGGAGAGAGGTATTTTATTTAATACATGGAGCACCTGTCAATACTTCATTCTATAGCTATCTGGTATTTTATCGCAGAGGTACAGCATAGTGTATGTAACCAGTCTCCTAATTAATGGAACTTTGAGCAATAATAGTCTTATAGTGATTAATAGTCGCATAATACATCAATTTGCAAATACGTACTATTATACCTACAGAATAAATTGGAATTATTCTGAGAGTGTGAAATCATCATAAATATTTTCCATTGTCCTGCTTATATGTGTGCAGCAATTTACACCTTCTCAAGCAATATGTGAAGTGCTTATTTGACCCGTACTTTTGATAACACAGTATTGTCAAACTTATGTATCTTTGTCAATCTTAATAGATAAGAGATATTATTTCAACAGAATATTAATTTGCATTTTTTTCATCATGATTAAGGTTGAGTACCTTCTCACATTTCTAAGGATCATGTGTATCACCTTTTTGATTAATTAGTTGTTTATATTATTTCTACATTCTTCTACTGGATAATCTCATTCATTTATAGATGCTCTTTACATATTAGGGAAATTAGATCATTTTCTGTTATATGAGCTGCATTCTTTTTTCAATTTGTGCTGTCTGCTTTTGACTCTTTATGGTAACCTTCTTCATTTTCTACCTGCTTATTAACTACTCATTTATTATTGAGCACATTATATGATGTCATAAAAGTTTCTATATTTGCTATTAGAGAGAAATAAATACTGTTGCTATTAGATTTTGAAGATCTAAAGAAAAGATATAATTTCTCATTCAACTTTCCATGCCCCTCTATGTTAGCATAATACTAGGCACCTAAAAGCGATACATTTTCTGTGAATCATTGGTCTTTGCTTATTTTTTTCTTCTGAATTTAAATTGCTACTAAATTGTTAGTTACATGTAACAGCATTGATAGCACTTCTTTCAAAGGTTTTTTTTTTTTAAGATTTTATTTATTTACTCATGAGAAACAGAGAGAAAGTGAGAGAGGCAGAGAGACAGGCAGAGGGAGAAGCAGGCTCCATGCAAGGAACCTAATGTGGGACTTGACCCCAGGACTCCAGGATCACGCCCTGGGCCAAAGGCAGGCACTAAACTGCTGAGCCACCCAGGTTGAGTACATATTAGGGAAATTAGATCTGTGATAGCACTTCTTTGTTGTGGCTCTACCTCTCCTTCCCCTATTTTTAACTGAACAATATTAAGCAGCATTTAGCAAATTGTTTTTTATCTGGAGTATGTTCAAAAAAATGTCATGAATGTGTGTGTATGTTCATGTGTGTATGGGGTGGAAGTGGAGGAGGCAAACTCACATAACCATTTATTGTCCTATGTTTCTTTTTTAGCCTATAAAATAAATAAGTTCAAGAGTAAAGCTACCTGGAACATATTGAAAATTTTGTGCCAAGATCCCTAGTCCCAGAAACCTATTTAGAAATGATATCTTGGAAGTAAATCAACAGAAAATTCAAGGAAACAAGAGATCTGCCCTTCAATGAATCCTACATCAATTAATCCTACATCTGTTTATTCTTTATTTTCCTCCTTGCATATCCTAGATGCAAATTTTAGGAGATCTTTTTATAGAAAAAAAGTGGAAGTTTAATTTTCTCATAGGACTTCTTCTCATGTTATCGCTTCTCAAGTGCTTCTGTAGTTGAGTGAAAGCACGGTGACTCCTCAGGCTGTCTTTAAAACAAGATTTGTTATAGGGCGCATGGGTGGCTGTCAGTTAAGCATCTACCTTTAGCTCAGGTCATGATCACAGGGTCCTGGGATGGGCCCCACAGCCCTGATCAGAGAGGAATCTGCTTCTCCCTCTCCCTTTGCTGCTCCCCCTGCTTGTGTGCTCTCTCTCTCTCTCTGTCAAATAAATAAATAAAATCTTTAAAAAAAACAAAACAAAAAACCCCAAAATTTGTTATATACTTGGTCAGCAGGGATGCCAAGGAGGTGTGGAATTCTATGCACATATTCATCACCAATATTCTCTTTGGTTCAGGCCTTAATGAGTTGCTGAGATGTCCCCTCGCTTTGTTTGGTTTTTAGGTTTAGGTTTTGTTTGCTGTAATGCAGTGGCATAAGAGCATTCACCCTGACTCACCTTTCCTTTGTCTTTTTTCTTTCTTTCAGTTCTTTCTTTCTTTCTTTCTTTCTTTCTTTCTTTCTTTCTTTCTTTTTCTTCTTTCTTTCTTTTCCTCCTTTCTTTCTTCCTTTCTTTTTCTTGCCACTGATGACTGCACAAAAAATAAACAATTTTCCTATGATGCTTGATAGCACTCAAATGTGCCAGGGCAAGGACCCCTTTTCTCGAAAATGAAATAAAACATATGGAAGGAAACTAAGAACTCTTGTCAAAATTATTCCACTGTGAAATTAGTTACATTCCACAAGAAAATATAATCATGCCAAAGGTTTCTTTCTTCAGTGACTCTCATATAAACTGCAGCAGGAAAAAAAAAATATCTGGTGTTCAGCTTCATAAGCTGTCAGTGCCATTGGCTACCTAAACCCATTCATATTTGATTATTTTCAGTCCACTGCAATTTCTATACAGCCCTGGTGGATATTTCTTTGGTTCATTGAATAAAACATTCACATCAGTCTATGATTGTGTTGCCGTTGTCCTTGCTATAATTAACACAGCAACAGATTAAAAAATAGTACTTAAAATAACTGGTGTACAATTCACTTCCAAGCAGAATACACATAAAAAAGATTATCCAACAGAGAGCTGCCAAATGTACTGTAAACTGGAAGGGTTTCAATATCCTTTAAACACTCGGCTAGAAGCTAACTGAACCACATCTCTGCTGTCAGTAGAGCATGAAACTCTGAGATTTGTTTCAGTTTCCATCCAGTCTCTGCCAGTTAAAACTAAAGACTTCCACAGAGCAAATACATACTTCCATTTTTACTGGCATTGTCTACTTTCTCTTTTATAAGCAATACATTTCCCTTTCAAGGATGCTTGAACCTTTTATGAAGATGACATTCTGAAAAGCACCGTGGCGTAACAAACTTCCCCAACTTTCATCATCATCTTCATCTCTACAGAGTCTTTCTCGTGTGGAACATTTTCGCACAGTTGTGAATGGCACTGTGAAGAAAATCTAATAGACCTCATCCTTTCTCCCATAAAAATGTATCACTGAAATCTCAGGGTTGTGATATGGAGCCCCACATCTGGCTCTGCACTGGGTGTGAAGCCTGCTTGGGATTCTCTCTCTCCCTCCCCCTCTGCCCCTCTCCACCACCCAAGTGCATGCTCTCTCTAAAAAAAAAAAAAGAACGTGTCATGGAAAACACACACTCCCTACAGAGTAGAGAAGTGAATGCAAACAGTAGGCCCTGCTTAAAATCCCCTATTGGACTCCCCGACTTCTTAACAAATCAGATATAATTTTCTCAACCTGCCATTCAAACACTTCTACAGTATGAGCCTAGATTATATTTCTAGGCTGTGTCTTAACAATCTCCTGAGTGTATCTCCTATTCTTAGTAAACCAGATTCCTTGCAGTTCCACTGGTCCACTCCCATTATCTGGTCCTGCCTCTCGATAAGCAGAGAATCAGAACCCCAGATTCAGCTTAACTGAAGTACTGCAGTGTTGGATGCCTGCTACAAGGGAAGACAGCAAGAAGCATAGGGAGCGAGAGGTGCTCCTTGTAGTCTTCTCACTAGGCGGCTGGTGTACCACTTAGGACATGATCTGAATCAGATCATCTCTCAGAGCAGCTGATGAGAAAAATCATGCAGACACTGAAATAAGTTATTGGTATAGATATAGTCCAGACAAATAAGGAGTCTGTGGTGAAACAAGGAGGACAGAGAGAGCACATTGGAGACATGTTTCAAAGTGGAGGGATTCAGATGCCGTCGAACGCTGTATGAAGGAGAAGAGAGATGAAATGTTTTTCCTATAGTGGCTGCTTCTGTAGCAAGTGGCTCAGGACAGAGCGTTAAAGGTGCGCGGGGAACTAAATGCCACTTCAGAGCTTCACGGCTGGCTTTCTACAGGAACATTTTCCTCCATCGTTTCCATGAAAACTTTTTCCACCCCTTCAAAATAGGCCACCCTTACCTCTTTGGCACTCCATCAGACACGGTTGGTGATTCTCAGTGGCCTTTCTTAGGCAGATCGTAGATTACAGCCTTCGGTTTATTTGTCTCGTGTCTTTACTATATTGCACACACTGCAAATTATGGATTTGTTCTTTCTTAATATCAACTGTAGTAACTGCAGCTCTGATGTATAATTGTTACTCGGTAAATATTGTTGACATTATTTTAACTAACATCTGGATGGGGGACAAATATGTGCATGATCTATGGGCAAGGAAAAGGGTATCAAGGTCCAAATATGTCTCTGGATGCTTTCCTAGTTGGCCAGTATTATTGACATTCCCACAATATGCTTTACAGAGATGGCTAGATAGGTTTAGCTTATATTCAATATTTACTTACAGTTCCTCAGGGGCCAGTTAGCTCATTTGTCAAAATAAAATGATTCATTATCATCTTAAGGTAAATGGAAGATGTTGAATAAATATTACCACGGAAATACAATAATGTCCTTCTCGTATTCCCTTCAGTTTGTCTTGGATAGCCGAGCAATCATTTCACCCCAACTAAAATTCTGATACCAAGACTAATTCAGGTTATGTTTTGATCAAAATTTAGTTTGCTTTTCTTAATGTAACAATCCTTTCTCACTATATTATCCTTTTGTTAGGTTCATCATTTTAGAAGTGAATGCTTGAAATACATATATTTCATATAAACTAACAGTAGGATCCACAGGAAAAATCTTAAGTATCAGGAACAAAAGACTCCTTGAATGATCTTTGTGTTAGTTGCTGGGAAGATTAAGGTCAAATTTTCAGCCAAGCTCCTAGCAAAGTCTATCAGATATTATAAGATATATTTTGTGATTAAGTATTATCTCCAAATTTATCTTATCCCTCCTACTTATTTTCCCATTCTCTAATTTTCCTACTTAAAAAAAAATGGTATCTAGGGCTGCCTGCCTGGCTCAGTCAGTTAAGCATCCAACTCTTGATTTCGGCTCAGGTCATGATCTCAGGATTGTGAGATAGAGCCTCATGCTGGACTCCACACTGGATGTGGAGCCTGCTTAAGATTATCTCTCTCCTCCTCTCTTTCTCCTTCTCTAAAAATTTAATTTATTAATAATTGATATCTTATAAGCCCCCTTTTTAAGATTTTATTTATTTATTTATGAGAGACACACAGAGAGAGAGAGAGAGAGGCAGAGACACAGTCAGAGGGAGAAGCAGGCTCCATGCAGGGAGCCGAACGTGAGACTCGATCCCGGGTCTCCAAGATCACGCCCTGGGCTGAAGGCAGCGCTAAACCACTGAGCCACCTGGGCTGCCCCCTGTAAGCCCCTTTAAGTACTTATTTTAACAATGGTATGTATAATAAATACAGATAAAATTAAAGTGATGCATTATTATTTACACTTTGACATCCTGAGGTAAAATATGTTACATAGAAGTATAATATTATTAACTTAAAAAAAAAAAGAAATTGCGCCTTTTAGAGACATTTTCTTAAAAGTAGAATGATTTCAAAACTAGCCGGAGGGTTCAAGAAAAATCTACTGGTCTCCTAATTTGTTCCTAACATTGAGGGAAGCCATTTACTAATTTTATCTCTTACTTTCTCCTCTAAAGGGTAAGATAAAGAAAGCTCTCATCTGCCCATCTACTTTACTTTTATAATTTGAACACAAAGTACATATATAGGTGAGAAATCTTGACTGTCAAAGTACTTTGCAATATTTACAGTGCTGAAAGATTGCAAGAAATGTGGAGTGGTCGTATTCATTATAGACCTTGCTTTCCAAGGCTACAGGAGTGCATCAAGAAAATAAACCATAAATATGATGCATTTTTGGCTATGCAGCACTTAGAAGAATCTTTAAAGTAGGTAGTTCCTCTGCTAAAATAAGATGAAAACTCAGGATTTGAAGCTGATTGATTAACAGCACAATTGTTGCAGATGCAATGAAATTTTCTCATAACTTTTCTTTTTGTTTCCATAAATTTCACATTCCTACTAATATTATGATACGTTTTGCCTTCACTTGCTCGAGTTTAATGGCCAATTCATTTCCAGTTAAAATGTTCAAAAACAATATTTTGACTAAAAACAGTCATTGAAAGGCTAGGGCTAACAATGAAGTTTCAGAAACACAAAGTCCATCCTTTTTTAACGTGTGTAAACAAACTCTCTATGAGCCTATTTATGAACTAGTTATTTAAATGTGTGGAAGTGAGCAAATGCTATATTACTGCTGACTCTGAGGAAGGCACTTGCTGTGTGGGCAGAGAGTGTCGGAGCCGTTTGTGAAGGGAAGAGTATGTCACCTAAATTAATGCAGTAGACTCGCCTCATAAGTCATCTCTGCCATTCTGCTCTACCACACTGCTGGGAAGAGTAGAGGTCAATATTCTATGCATTTAGAACATATAGAGCCTATTTATTTACTATGGGACTCATATTCCTTCATGCAGCCAGGATACAATAAGACTCAGATTAAAAATGTTTTTAAGAAACCAATTATCTGAAAAAAAAAAAAAGGAAACCAATTATTTAAAGCAATGAATTAGCCATTAAACTTGAACAAATACTTCAAAACCCTCTTTGTCACTGTAGGCCATGACTTGCCTACCCATACAGAGGAGGTGGCCACCTACAGGCTCAGACTTCAGCGCCCTGGAATATGCTCCGCACCCAATGCAATAAATTGCTTCCTTCTTCATGTGTTCATTGAAGTGCCTGATTTGTTTTTAATTTTTCCCCAAAATCCTTTAGAAAGGAACATGAAATTCCTTTGGTTCAATTAGACTTAAGGATCAAACTCCTTTTATGCAGAAAGAGTGCTGTATTAAGCATCATGGCCATGCTCACAGAAAGCAGAGAGTGAGGGTGGTAGGTGGCAAATATCAGAGGAAAAAAAGACAATGAAATGTCAAAAACAAACTTCAGGTGGTCAGTGTTTTGTTCTTGGTTTGCTTAGGGACCTAGGATAAGGACCAGGAAATTTTTTCTGTTGAATATTTAGATTGGTAATTGCTACTTATTGGACATAATCATGACTGGTCACAAAAATAACTGAATATTGAGCAAATGAATGCTTTCTGGCCCTGTGGGCCAGTTTCCAACAATGAACATCTTCTTCATATTATTTTGTTCCCATAGAAGCACAAAGGGTTGCTGCTTCAGACTTCTTGCCCAGGGAATCAGTTCATTCAGCACATCCATATGCTGCCCTAGATTCTATTGAAAAGTCAATGAATCATGTGGGTAAATGGCAGTGGACCACTTCTATGTCCTCATTTTCGTTCCCATTAGTTGGGGTTTTAAAACTGGGTTGAGTTCATTTTGATTGCTAATTATTAGGTTTCTGTAGCTCATTGGAATTGTTGAGAAGGAGCTCAGAAGATGGTGGGGGGAAAAAAAAACAAAAAGCTGGGGAAAAAATAAAGCTGCTACAGGGATGTGAGAGGCTGGGTTGTTCACTTCCTAGTGCCCTACAGAGATCTAGGTATGTGAAACCTCTTCTGCAAAAGTCTTTGCTTCAGAGTCACATTACTCCTCTAACAACTTCTTTCAGATGCTTTAAAAAAAAAAAAAAAAAAAGCAAAACTCATTGAGCACCAATTATACAGGAAGCACTGCGATAGATTTTCAATTATAAAAATATTAAAAGAATATGATTGTTATCTTCACGGAGCTCAAGGTCCCTGTGAAAGTCACCATGAAAGCAATGCACTTGAGTAAAAACTACCATAAGAATGACTGCAGGTTACGAGTGCAGAAGACTCAGGAGGTGTAGACGAAAGGCTCAACTAGCAGGAGAAACAGAAGGGACAATGAAAAGGTAGCATCGGAGGGGAGGCATAAAAATGGGCTTGAGAAATATAATGTAATAATATATAATAATCTGTCCATAATGCTGTGGTTCTGACATGTGGGAAACAGGACATCACCTCCCGGGCCTCGCTAACTGAAGGTACAATAATACGGTTCAGGGTTTCTTTTTCTATCCCATGTACTTTTAGCTGCTCCACGTTGCTATTTACACCCGTTAGCTCGTTGGCTGGAATCACTGCTGCCATGCATTCATCATCCCTGCTCTTCTTTTATTTCTTTATGATAAATGATTCAATTTCTGTAAACATATTTCCTCATAGGGCTCTATTTCCCTCTAATTTGATCATCTTCAGGCTCTTCCCTGACCATTTGTGAGCTCTTTAAATTCAGTGTAATGATGCTTTCAAAAGGGCAGAGGTATCAGACCCGGGGCAAGTCAAAATTGGGTTTTCTCCTCCCCTATAAAGTATGGTTAAAAGAGACATCAAGAAAATCTACGAGGAAATGAAGCAGAGAGGCGATCTCACGACGCCAACTCAAGTGCAGCAGAGAGGAAGCCCTGCTTCTTTAGCTTGTTGAATGACCACTGTCAGAGTGGAAAGAGTGGGGACTCCACCCCTGGGAGTCTCGCCCCCCTTTGTCCTTTGGGCTTTTCCTGTTCTATGAGGCAGCCAACCCTTGGCACCCACCTCAGGCCTGGAGCCCAGTTGCATCCATCGTTCGTCAAAGCTCTCCATTCAAATGGAACAGAGGCAACGCATTTCGTCAGCACAGCAGATGGGAAAGCAGGGAATGGAAGTGGAGATGCAGGACAGACAAGAACACACACGGGTCCATGGGGAGCTTCCTGCAACGGGGAGCAGAAGATCAGGCAAAGCATGTGCATCACAAGCTGGAGCAGAAGTGTCCCTGCCTGCTGAGCACACATCCACGACCCTTCCCCTCCGGCTCATGTCTTCTTCAATAAGTCCACCCTAGGAGCTACTGCTGTATCACTTCCATCAGTCCTGTTTTCATCGGCCCCAATACATTTCTGCTCCCCACCCTCTCTTGGCATTAGAATAGTAAAATGGCCACTATTCTCCTGAAAATCTGATTCCACCTTTAGTAGCTTATCGAAAGGCTGCCAATAATTCATTCCTACCAACCACGTGCGCAAAGGCAGGGGAGGAACAGCCCACACCCTGATGCAGCAGGAACGGTTGTCTCTCTGTGATTTCTAAATGACTAAAAACAAAACTCTCGCTTGCAGCATTGACTGGAAACTGCACAAACAACACGTTGTTTTGACGATGGCTTAAGCTTTCAAGGGTGGCTACGATGCTTATTAATTGATGGCGTTAGCAAGTTACTGCTTTACATGACATCAGCTGAGCAATAGTGAGAGAAACTGACAGACAACTAAATTCAATTATAATTTGTTCGGGTAACCTTAGAATTCTCATGGAAACCCTGGATCGAGTCCCATGTCGGGCTCCCTGCATGGAGCCTGCTTCTCCCTCTGCCTGTGTCTCTGCCTCTCCCTCTCTCTCTCTCTCTCTCTCTCTCTCTCTCTCTCTGTGCGTGTCTCTATGAATAAATAAAGTCTTTAAAAAAAATTTAAAAAAAGGAAATGGGAGACAAAGTGGATATTAAATGGTACAGAAATCTAGGCATTCCAATTTTTATTACCTGGACCAGCAGGGTTTGATTTCATTTTAAGATTTTATTTATTTATTCATGAGAGACACACAGAGAGAGAGAGAGAGGCAGAGACACAGGCAAAGGGAGAAGCAGGCTCCATGCAGGGAGCCCGACATGGGACTCAATCCCAGGACCCTGGGATCATGCCCTGAGCCAAAGGCAGACGCTCAACCACTGAGCCACCCAGGGGTCCCAAGGGTTTGATTTTAAGTCGTAAAATCTTAGGGTAGACTTTGGTTCATAATGTGTTCCAATTTTCAAAGAGGTCATATTTTCTTATGACAAAAATATAGTCCGCAATTACTGGCACTACCCTCCCCCCATCTTTATGTGTCTTTGACCAAAAAAAAATTGCTTTATTTAAGCCCTTTCTACGTCCTTTATTTTTTGCTGCTACTGGAATAAATCTGAGCTGAATTTTTAATCCATCCAACTGCAGCAAGTATTTTCAATCATTTAAAAGCTAAGGTGAACATAGCTGAACAGGACACAAGAAAACAGAATGGAATAGTAGGAACACCTGAAACCTCTGTCATCCTAAAGCAAAGGGGTCATCTTTGATCCTTTTTGCACCTCTTCATGTTGCCTAGTATGGTATAAGGCATACAATAGGTTCTCAGAATTTCTGAGCGAAGTTGGTTAAAGGTAAATATTCATGTCTTAAAGATACAGTAAATTACAATTTGTCACCCCCCCCTTTCAATATGGTCTCTAGGGAAGCAAGAGATAACCCTGCCCCTCAAGACTAAGCCTTGAAAAGTAGATTTGCTAAGGTCAATATCAGTAAGGCCAGTTATAGGATGGAGGGGTTTCAAAGTAGGAGACCTGACCAGCCGTTTAGTCAAAAAGCCTCTGCAAGGAGGAATAAGAAAGAGAGAATATTGAGGTAGACAGTGACTGACAGGACCCTGCCCTGACTCATTGAGTGAAGCTCTTTCATATTCCAGGTCTCAATTTGCTCACCTATAAAATGAAGCGAAAGTTGAACACAAAAATCTATATATCCCCTTCTAACTAGCGTAGTACCTTTCATCTGGTAAACCAAAAAAGATAAGAAATATTTAAACAGAGGTCTTCAAAATATACTAATGATCTTTTTTTTTTAATTTTTTTTAATTTATTTATTATAGTCACAGAGAGAGAGAGAGAGGCAGAGACACAGGCAGAGGGAGAAGCAGGCTCCATGCACCGGGAGCCTGACGTGGGATTTGATCCCGGGTCTCCAGGATCGCGCCCTGGGCCAAAGACAGGCACCAAACCGCTGCGCCACCCAGGGATCCCTACTAATGATCATTTAATACTACCCATAATTGAAAAAAATATATAGTGCAAATGGGCTATCTTTTTTTTTTTAATTATTATTTATTTATGATAGTCATACAGAGAGAGAGAGAGAGGCAGAGACACAGGAAGAGGGAGAAGCAGGCTCCATGCACCGGGAGCCCGATGTGGGATTCAATCCTGGGTCTCCAGGATCGCGCCCTGGGCCAAAGGCAGGCGCCAAACCGCTGCGCCACCCAGGGATCCCCAAATGGGCTATCTTAATCTGACTCTTTGCTCGTGGCCTTGTCTTTCTTCATCATTTTTTTTCTTCCTTTTCATTTTTTCACTTGGAACCTGTGGAGTGTGTGTGCCTGCATATCTGGTCCCATTTTGGCCACCTGGAGGGGTTACTGTCTTGGACTTCCTACAAGATTCAGTTTGTCTACTTATACCCAGATTTTCATGCTTTTTAGTAACTACTTCTCTAATTCTCCAACATCTCCTTCCGGAACATCACCCCATCAGCAAACCCCCATAGTTTTCCATAGTCTAATTTCTTCTACAAATTCTATTACATCCTTTCTTCCTAACTGGAAACCGATGAGTACAATGACATCACATAGCATGTTGGCCTCCAATTACAATCTCCGGTCTTTCTGCATCCTGTTTAGTCCCTACCTTTAAATCTCTGTGTTCTGTTTGCTTTAAACTTCCCTGATGATGTAATACATGCAGAATCACTGCAAGTCTACACATCTCGTTTTTATATCAGGTGCTTCCTACCAAAAGGAGTTCCACATCTATTCTATGAATGAGAGAATAGAATTAGGTATGAAATAGGAATGTTTCTGGGCAGTTGTCTTCTAGGACCAGTCCTAAAGCTATCCAGGATGGAAGGAAGGAGGAAGGAAGGAAGGAAGGAAGGAAGGAAGGAAGGAAGGAAGGAAGGAAGGGAGGGAGGGAGGAAGGAAGGAAGGAAGGAAGGAAGGAAGGAAGGAAGGAAGGAAGGAAGGAAAATGGTCATCAGGTGGAGCTCCTGTAAATGCCCCCAAAGATCTCTGCATATTTTAAATCCATTCTTTGTCTTCTAAAAAAAAAATAGAATGAAATGCAGAAAATACCAGGAAACTGAAAATACCAGGAAACTGAAAATACCAGGAAACTGAAAAAATACCAGGTATGAAGGAAATATGTAGTTAATGAAAATCAGTATAAGAAAATGTAAAACAAACATATGAATAAAACTAAAACTATAATTTGATTGGCAAATAGATGTCAAATCATTAAATGACACGGGAAACATAATCACTAGTGGGATGAGGGAAGATGTGACTACTTTGCGAGGCACGCTTTGACTCCTTTGTCCTATTGCTTTTCTAGTCCGATTCTAAGTGGCAATACCCTATCAAGTGCTCAAATGCAAAAACTTGAGTTCAAATAATTGTCAACACTCATCTGGACTCTTTTTTATTTCACCTTACATTTCTAAATCACATTTATTTCATAATGCTAAACTCAAGCCAGATGAAATCCCCTGACAAAAGAATCGAACAAGTCCAAATTGATCTCTTAAGTGGATCAATAGAAACTTAACTGAAATGGATTGGGGATTTTATCAAACTTGATGTAGTAGAACACTAATAAGATCACTTCCAATTCACACATATAGAACTAAATTTTCAGCACAAATTGATCTGATTACTGAGGATGAATGGTCACCTTTAATAATGGATTAAGGTGGTAAAGAATTCTCTTTTTATACGAAAATGCCAGTTTTTTAAACTCTTGGAGATTGCTTTAACTTTTCTTCTTACACCACATTTTACTCACTTCTGACACGGTCAGGTTTGACCTTAGAATTGTTTTCATCTTAATAATTTCACCTGATTTTTTTTTGTCATAAATATCTTCCAAAGTGTTTTCAAAAGGAAATTTTGTGACGGCCAGAGAAGCCATGATGATACAAGTGTATTGTTAGGGTAAAACCATAACATCCCTAAAAGCTATTTATAAAGTAATACAAGTGATAGTAAAGCTGTCACTATGATAAGGGATCATATGTTCAAAGTGTTAACTTTGTCCATTTTATGATCACTAAATCGATAATTCAGATATGTGTTTCTTAGAAGATCTAGAGAATGTGAGGATTTATTAATTATATTCGTTAAATGTGTGCATGAAAATTTGATGATGAATCTTCCATTTGGTTGGGGTAAACGTTGTGATGAATAAAAGCCAAAGATTGTATCTCTAAGGAAAACTATCCTAATCTACCTCCAACCAATTTGAAATAGTGAAAGTTTCACCCATTTCGACATCCCTCTTGTGAGAGACTAGCTTCTGCAATTGTGTCAGGTGTTGGCTCCAGAAAGCTCTGAACAACTTTCACCTTACTTCAAGAAAGGGTGTTGCTATGAAATGCTCAGATCTAGGATATTTTATTGGACATTTCGTTAGTGAACGTGTGGGGGTAAACTTCTCTAGACCTTTTCTTTCTGGGACCATGAAACAATGTCCCGTGACCTAAACCCCTTGAGAAAATCAATCTTTCTCTTTCATTCTCTCTCTCCTGTCCCACTCCCTCTTCTGTGAGTCTCTTGTTGGGTCTTTTTTTTTAATTTTTAATTTTTATTTTTTTTATTGGAGTTCAATCTGCCAACATATAGCATAGCACGCAGTCCTCATCCCAACAAGTGCTCCCCTCAGTGCCCATCACCCCGTCACCCCCACCCCCTGCCCTCTCATTGGGTCTTTGACTCTACTGACTCATCTATCCCTATCTTCTTCTGTTAGGTAAATACATGCAAAAATGGAAAGCTTCTCTACGCCTAAGAAAACATTGAAACAAGCAGCCAAGGCTTGATATCTTGTTTCCTGCACTCTCTTCTGCTTACTGGTGGGTGTGCTTTAAATTAGAAATTCATAATTACATTTGTGCTTCAGGAAGCAAATAACAAGACAGGACATTTGTCTCTTTTACTTCTAGGGTCTGGAACTTACACGGTTTAAATGGACAAACTATACCTAAAACATTCTCCAACTCTTTGGTTCAAGATAACTCATACAAATTTTATGTTGGAGTATGAGTCTGAAGCCCCAGAATCTCTAGTAGTATCTTTTTCCCCAGGTAGCTTCTCTGTCTCTCTTTCCCCAGAAGTGCAAAATAAATGGCTGATTTGTCTAGTTGATTTGGAGTATTTGTGTGTCCGTAGGACTAAAACCACCATAAGCTCACAGTTACATCTTTCAACACTGAGAATCATGAGAAATATAAAAATGAACCAGGTATTACATATACTCATAAATGACCTGTAATCATTTCTGATTTCCTTGATGCCAGTTTCTCCTAGCAATATTTTATATTTTTCTTATGTTGTTTTTTAAAAAAAAAATTTTATTGTATTTTTATTGCACATTTTACTGTATTTTTTTCTAAATGCAAAGGTAATGATGTATTTATTGTAAAATAAAAATTTGGAAAATTTGGTAGACTACAAAAATCAAAGAAATAAAAGCTCATAGGTAGTCCCACAGGCCAGAGACAATTACAACATTTTAGAGAGGCCCTACTATGTACATATCGAAGTCTAAAAGTTCTGGAGCTCAACTAAAGTGTTAAATAGGAAATTTCTTTCTACTTCTAGACCAAAGCCCACATAATGGTCACATGTTTTGCATTTCAAATCAAGTGGGAAAAAGTGGAAAAATTCAAGTTACTCAGGAGACAGAGAATAGTTACCTCAATTTTTATGAAGGCTAATTGGTCCTATCCCCATTCCACTCCCCCATCCAATCTGGTTATATGGGGGAAAGAATCCAAAAGGAAGAGAGAGGGTAAATATAAATGGCCCAATCATCTATAAGAAGGAGGATGCTTCAGGATGCTTCAGGACGCCCGCATTACCGAACCGCTTTACTTCAGCACAAAGAAATTCCCCAACCATTTTCAAGTGGATGATAATGCATCTCTGGCTTTGAGCAACACATCCTCTAGGGGCTCGTTAAGTGAAGTATTTCCATCTCTTCTTGAATAAGAAGTCAGGAGGTTGTGTGGGGAAAGAGGATCTGAGCTCCTCTGAGACTCTGAAACCGGAGCATAGGATGTGACTTGAGTATGGATAATTAAAATTGGAATAATGGCCCAAATGATTTAACATGAGATACTGGAAGAAATAAGAGATGAGGGTCTCTGTTTACTGTGAGATCAAATGTTATTCCTTCTTTTCTTTCAGTGTCCCTCTTGAGGGGATGCTTCCACATTCTCACTCTGCTGAACTTAGACTTGTTTTGGCCAATTAAGTGTGCATGAAGTGGCGTGAGGTGATGAGATGTAGAGGCTTTAAGAACCTGTGTGTGGACTGCCTTGTCTCTCTTCTCTCTGCAGGACAACTTTCTAGAGGGAGATGGCTCCATTACCCTGAGTTCTAGAGGAAATACAAGAGAACTAGAGCTAAACGATGAGGGACATTAGCATAAGGGAAATAAATATTCATCATTATAAGTTAATAAGATGTTTTGTGTTTTTGATTCCTGCAGTGCCCCATAACCGATTCTGCTGGATACAGGCGGTGCCAAAGCTCTCCGGACCCGATGGGGGATATAATAGAGAACTGCAACAATAAAGTTCTTACACAGCTGTAAGAACTGAGTTGCAAAAAAAGATTTGGTTTTTTAATACAAGAGTGAAAGATAATTTCTGGGAGCTGCATAGCTTTGGGTTTTGTGCTGAGTATTTGATTTTCATTCATACATTATTTTTATTCAACATGATATTGGGAGGCATTTTCATGTTTAAACACTTTTGGAAAGCAACATATTTGATGGTCATGTTCTATCTCCTTGATTTACTTATTGTGCTATTGACAGGTTGTCTTCTATTGTTTACCATCACCAGTGATACTATAACAAATGTCTTCACTTTGATACTCATTTTTTTTTTGTTTTACAACCTTAGTTGACTACGGATTTTACTTATTTAAAATATCTTTTTGTGTTGTCCTTTGCATTAGATTGTAGCTCAAATGCACATATTATGTTCATTATTTTCTCTTAATTTCCCTTGATACTTATTCCAGTAAATTACACAGAGCTAATGCATATAATAATTACAACTAGCCAACTAACCAAATAGTGCTATAACATACTCTTCTCTGGCTCTTATAGGGACAACTGCAAGGATGGTGGGATATTTTCTATATGGGTGACCTGACTGCATAAACATTTACATGTATTTATAGGAAGGCTAATTTTAGCACGTGAACTGAGTTTTATTCTACATATAGCAGAGATGGCCAGTAGGTTCTCATCAGAATTCTTTGGAAGACAATTTAAGGAAAACAGTAAAAACCAGTATTTTGATATACCCAAATTCCTATTTCCCTCCTTATTCAATAACTAAACACAATGTGGCTTTACAAAGTCAAGATCATTATTAATTCAATCATGAAACAGAAAAGTAATGTAAGTTGAAGTGATATAAATAAAAGCTAAAGTCTCTATAATTAATCATCTGTAAATGAACATTACATATTTATGCAATCCGGATAATTCTAAAAGGGGGTGAAGGGAGAGAATTTAGCCTCACTCAAATTTATGTTGTATAAATTAAAGTCTACATTCTACATTCACTGAATGTAGTGTATGAGACAGAGTGGGGGCAATGGTTGAGAATGATAGTCAAACCTCTGATATGAGCAGCAAGATAAATGGCGATACCACTCTCCAAGAGAGGGCAACCCAAGGAAAAGGGATTAAGTGAAGGGAAAAAAAAGTCTCACATAGTTAAGGACATTCATAAAAATGTGAGAATGGGGTGTTTGACAAATGGATAAACACATATAATACACAACAGTATAGTAGTAATTTTGTGTGCTTATCAACCTAGTTGGTATAGGGTCTAATTCTGTTCATTAGCTAGTTACATCCTGTGATTTAATTTTACAAAAGAACAGAAAAGCAGTGGAGAAATAGGAAAATGCTTTACCAAGGCAGTAGAGTAGTGAAAATAAATGCTTACACAATAATATGCTTTAACTCATTTGGAGTAAGTGCTGCCCATTAAATATAGTCAAAACAGATACCATGCTGTGAATTACAGGGTCTTAAACATCCCTCTAACTGATATTTGACTTGTTAGAATGTAATGGTGGGTGGAGAGGGGATGATCACAATAAATAATAGAAGATAAATTCTAGGCCTGTCAGCAATGATTTCCTATGTGCCATTTTCACTTAAACACTGAAGGAAATGACAAAGGCATAAATAGAATGAAAGCCAACTTAATGAAGTCTTTTTTATACAGTTTAGTAACTCTGAATCTAAACCAGCTTCCAGACAAGACAATCTTGGCACTTAAATCAGACCTCGGGACTGGTTTGATGGGATCAAAACTGAGGTGCGCTTCTAGAATTGTCTTTCTTAGAATGAGTCAAAAGGGTCAATCTCTTCATATCACTTACTCTTTTGCATTTTCAACTTGAAGGTGTCTGCAAAGTCCTTTTCCATTTATAAGATTCATTCTGAAGCTTAAGAAGACGTGCTGCAGATTAGGGCATACTTGGTTACTTGAGAGTTTTGAAGGTAGCAATAGATGTAACATAAAGAAACACTATAGATTTCCAAAGGTTAAGAGGCCTCCAGGACAAGCTGGTCTGCCTTTCAGCTTCTCAAAGTAATTCTATCTGAACTACCATTGACCTAAATTTATGTTGTCATTGCAAAATCAAAGCAAGTCAAAGATTAGGCTGTGTTAACCTTCCATATGCTGATGGAAGGTTCGTTGTTTACGAAGGAAAGTTGATTCAAGAAAGTCAACCGGTACTGGATTAATCCATTTATTTGACCATTTTGTTGAGGATTTATTTAATGCCAGACATCACGTCACATACTAATATCATCAAAATATTAAATATACCTTCCTCGTCTCTTTTAGAAACCTAGATATAGGGCTTGAATCACAAATTCTAAAATACAAGGCAAGGCAAGGCAAGTCTTTCTCACAATTGCTGAGATTCCAGAGCCCTACTTTTTCTTGGTATCATCCACTTTCAGACCTATATGTACCTGAAACGTGGTTGTTTTAACAGGAAACACACACACACACACACACACACACACACACACATGCATTTTTGCCATGGCAGGAGACACAGCCTCTCCCAGCTCTCTTGTTCCCTGCCTTTCTCTCTTTCCTGCACTTTCATCTCTAAAACAAAAACAAATTATTTTCCTTGTTACATGCTTGACATCTCTGCCTTATTTTATCGGAATGTTCGAACTCAAAACAAAGTCTCTCTCTAGCTTGTGACATTCTATTTCCCAATTGTTTCTCAATTTATAGAGCAGTGTTATTCAACTGAACTTTCTGCAGTGATGGAAATGTTGGATATTCATCTTGTTCATAGAATAGCCACTGGCCATACGTGCCCATTGAACATCTTAGATATGGCTAGTGCAAGTGAAGACCTGAATTTTTGTTGAATTTTAATTAATTAAAATTTAAATAGCCATGTGTGGCTAGTGACTACCATGTGGACAGCACCTCTATAGCCTAAGGAAGCAATCAAGTACTTGCTTAATAATCAAGACCGTATTAGCAACCAAGTTATTAGGGTTACCTTCATAGATACTATTTTCTTCATATTAAATATACTGCCTTCTTAATAAAAAAAAAAAAAAATCAAGGGCAGCCTGGGTAGCTCAGAGGTTTAGTGCTGCCTTTAGCCCAGGGTGTGATCCTCGAGACCCCGGATCGAGTCCCATGTCAGGCTCCCTGCATGGGGCCTGCTTTTCCCTCTGCCTGTGTCTCTACCTCTCTCTCTCTCTCTCTCTGTCTCAAATAAATAAATAAATAAATAAATAAATCTATCTTAAAAAATACAAAGGACTGATTTATCAAATCAGACTCACATGAATCAGAATTGCAAGCTTTAGTAATATTTTTGAGTCTTAAAATAATCCATGGCACAGGCAAAACAAAGAGAAGTCTAAGATCCCTAGCATGGCTCCTCATGCTTTCTCATACCAGAATACCTTCTGGCCCTGATTATATATGAGGTCACAAATAATGTATGTAACCATGCTCCTTTCACAGAAGGAATCTCTTTTAATTATGAGATATCTGCATTTTATGCCAAATAGCTTTTATGAAATTTCCTAGAAAGCCATGCTCACACATCATCCACAGATTCCATTCTCCAAAACCCCACAGACTAACATAAGGAATCACTGAGAGCCCAGCTGCAAAAACGATAAAAGCACCATCCAAGATGCAGTTCCATAATTGGTCTCAGATCAACAATCCCAGAGGAGCACTGAAAATGGAATCTTAATACTGGCTGCAGGTTACCTATATTATGGTATAGCAGCTACTCCCTTTGATGTCCAATATGGAAGCTACTAACAATGGGTGGCTATTGAGGCCTTGAAATGTAGCTAGTTCAAATTGAAATGTATGGCCAGTATAAAATGCACACCAGACTTTGAAGACTCAGTACCAAAAAAAGTAAAGTATTTCACTGCTAATTTTTATAGTGATTGAATGCTTACGTGACTATATCTTGGATATATTTTGTTAAATAACACTTATTAGTGAGATGAATTCCACTTCTTCAATGTGACCACAAAGACATTTAAAAGTACATATGTGGCCTGGTTTTTGTGACTCACATAATATTTTTATTGGGCAGCACTGGCCTAAAATATCCTATTGCAAATACCCCTTGCCTTATAATACAAAGCCTCTTCAAATTCTCAGTATATTAATTACATTTTCATGGCACTTTTGTCAAATACCTCCTCTGCACACACTGTTTCTGTTGTGCTCTATCTTAGCTAGCCAAAAATTCATAGCTTCTATCAGTTATTAATTTGAAGAGAAGGATTTATAAGCATAGAAACATTATTGACCATTTATGGGCCAGAGTTGCATCATCAGATCTGCTGCCTTTCTGCAATCTTGCTTTTCCCTTTGTTCTTTGTTCATTCTTCCTTTCCTTATCCTTTTGCCTCAGGAACAAAACATTTCTCTCTCTTTCTCCTGCCTAGCAGTTTAGGAAGCATCATATTTTGTGTGAGCATGCCTATGAGGTCGGCCTCTCTCTATCTGAAGACAGGCAGTTTTCTCCTTTAAGATGAGGTCTAGTGAATACATATTTCTTGATATTTTTACACTTGTGATACAAAGATGAAAGTCACCGGAGAGGCTTTTTTTAGTGTGTTGACAGTCTACAGGGGGATATAGAGAAGTTAAACCAAAAATGAAAACAGAGTGTGAAAGGGCCATGGTAAAACCCTACCCAAGATGCTCTGAGAACACTGGGAATGAACAGCACTCACCATCAATTATACAGATCAATAAAAGTAATCAGGAGCTGCACTGTTTTGGCTGCATTCATGCTATGTTCCAGCCAAACAACCATGTGACATTCATCATTCACTCTACTTCAAACTCTCGAGAGGTTTTCCCGATGTAAATGCAGTTTTATCACAAAACCCCTTATTTGAATTAAAGCTAACAAAAAAATGTAAACCAATTACTCAAATGAAAGCAGCTACTGTAATTTTAGTGAGTGCGCTGGTGTCCCACCTAGTTCCTCCCCTCTCTGTTGTGAAGCGCAGTGACACCTAGTGGGACTTTGGGGAGCACAGAATGAACACCATAGCTCTGCTCCCTTGGCTCATGAGACTCTTCAATGGATTTTCCATCTCCGACAAGTCCTCCTCAGCCAGCGTTGAGAGCTGCCCATTTTCCAAACACCCCTAAATGCTAGCTTCCTCTCATGCTTCCTATTTTTGATGTCTTCCTGAGTATTTCCAGCCAACATGGATTCAACTCTACGGTCTAGAGGCTAAGAACATGAAAATGTAAACCTCCGATTCAGATTTCCTCCAGACTTCAGGTTCAAATTTTTAAAATTTTATTTTTTTTAAAAAATTTTTTTTTATTTATGATAGTCACAGAGAGAGAGAGAGAGAGGCAGAGACATAGGCAGAGGGAGAAGTAGGCCCCATGCACCGGGAGCCCAACGTGGGATTTGATCCCAGGTTTCCAGGATTGCCCTGGGCCAAAGGCAGGCGCCAAACCACTGCGCCACCCAGGGATCCCCCAGACTTCAGGTTCAGATAGCAACATACCTGCTAGACATGTCCTGTTGGCTTAAAGTTCCACAGGCACCCCCACCTCCACATGCTCCACACCTCACACCTGAGTGAGTTTTCCTCCAATATTCTTCATTTCAGTTGGTAACATTTCTTTAAGTCAGGTAAGTTAAACAACTGGGAACTCTTACTTTCTCTTTTACTCATCCCACACCATCTTCATAAATGACGTGTCCTTCCAAATACTTTTTTAATGTGTTCCCTGCGGTGGACAGAATAAGGGCCTGCCAAAGATGCCTGCATCCCAATCCCTCCTGCCTGGGAATACATACCACACATAGCAAAAGGGACTTTGCGGATGTGATTAAGAGTTTCAAGATGAGGAGATTATCCAGTATTATATGGGTGAGCCAAATCCAGCATGACCGTGGTCATTACAGGAGAGAGGCTGGAGGGTCACAGTTGGAGCAGATCTGACAACAGAAACTGAGGTCAGAGTGATGCAAAGAAGAGGCGATGAGCTGAGGAATGCAGGAGAGCTGGCAAAGGCAAAGAAACAGATTCCCCTCTAAAGCAGCTAGAAAGAACACAGGTGCTCGGCTGCCGCCTTGATTTTAGCTCTAAAAGACCCATTTCAGACTTCCGAGCGCCACAGCTGTAAGATAACAGGTTTGTATTATGTGGAGCCCCTCAGTACGCAGTAATTTATTATGGGAGCAATAGGAAACCAGTACATCGCATTACCGCAGTCTCTATGGCCACAGCCCTAGTTTTGTTCTCCTCAACGTCTCACCTGGAACGCTGTCAGACCCCCTTCATTGTAACCCTTCTTATGTGTTAATACTGTAGAATCTAGTCCCTACTCAACACAGAGTTTTCTGAAAGCCTCCCTTCCTTATCACCCAAAGGAATCACATAAACCATGCTCACCATAGCCTATGTGGCCCTATTGCCTACTTCGCTCCCGCCGTACGCCTTCCTTTCTGCCTCCAATTCAGCTTGAGGTCTCTGTGCACTCTGCACAATTCCTTTCCCCCTTCCTTGGTCATACACATGCTGAAATGCTTTCCACAATCCCAACCACCCCATAACCCTTTGCCCCCTGAGCCGTTAATGCTGTTTATGAATCATCCCTCCAGGATTTCATCTGTACTCTCCATCGGTGGGGTTAGGTATCACTAGTACATGCTCCCATAATGCCCAGGCATGCCTCCATCAGGCCCTTAAAATATATCTTGTATCTGTTTGTGGGTCTCTTTCATGGTTAGACTCTTAATTACCTGAGAAAAACTGTGCTTTACCTTTGAGTGCACAACACTCAACCTGGCAAATAGTGGTTGTTTATTACTTGTTGAATGAATTGAGATTTTTAATTAAAATACATAATATTGCACATCCATCATTTTCTAGCAAAGGGAAGGGGCTTATTTAACAGCAAATTGGAATAATATTGAAGAACTATGATAGAAACATGTCACTGGTAAAAGAAATTTTAATGCGTGTTATAAAACGTCACAACTCATTCAGTTATTTATAACCTGTAAAATTCATCTATGACAGGAAATGTTGTATGAAACAAATCAGGGTTGCAATGGTGCATTTCCAGTTTGAAAGTATAAATTACCTTTGTACTCATAAGTTGGAGATAAGACTCAAGTTTGGTAAATGAAGGAAAAAGATTTTATAGGATAAAGCAGTAATTTAAAATCCATAGTCATACTGGGACTCAAATGAAAGGGTCTGAAATGATTTTCCATTTGTCTTACTATATAGTTAAAAGGTTAGTAAACCCAACTCAAGGCTTCTTTTTGCTTCTTCCATTACTATAGAATTAGAGATAAATTATGAAGCATATCTCAGGATTCATATGATATTAGCACCTAAAAATTATACCACGTAGAAACTGCCCATTATTAGGTCAGAGATTCTGCAGCAAGAAGCTTGTTCTACACTTGGTTTTTCTCTGAAATCTAGAAAACAACAGTGAATTCGCTGGACAGAGTGCACTGATCTATGGATAAGAGAGATTAACCATCCTTATTTTTCTTTATTTTTTCCTCTCTCTTTTACGGACCTCAGATGCATGAATAACTGAAAAAGTTGGGGTATTTCATGACTTGCCTTGACAATGATCTCCTTGGCATATACATTTCTATCATTGCACTTCAGCATCATTTTCTTTTTTTTAAGATGCTATTTATTTATGTATTTTTAGAAGCTATCTCTTTTTTTTAGGTATATATTTTTTTAATTGAAGTTCGATTTGCCAACATAGAACACCCAGTGCTCATCCCATCAAGTGCCCTCCTCAGTGCATTTATTTATTTATTTAGGACAGAGAGTACAAGCGGGAGGAGGGACAGAGGAAATGGGAGAGAGAGAATCTCAAGCAAACTCCATGCTCAGAGCTACACTGGAAATGAGACTCCATCGTATGACGCCAAGATCATGACCCGAACTGAAACCAAGAGTCTGATACTTAACTAACCAACCCCCAAGGTGCCCCTTAAGTTCTTGCTAAATAACTCCTTTTCTAAAAAACTAATTTTAATGGAACACATTATTGTCGCATTATTACAGTGAATTCTCTCAAAACTGTCACCTTTTAAGAATACTGTGAGCCACTTCTTGGGTTCATAATCCTTCATCTGGATGAAAGAGCCAGTCAGTCTCCTGGTGTTATCGCTGCTATTATGCTGTGTTGTTCTTGTGATTTTCCGCTTGTACCCACCACTACATTCCTCTTGTCTTCCAAATTTCCCTCTTAGAGTGCTTTAGCTGCAGCCCAAGAGCACTGGCTTGTTTTCTTCATGATCATCTCATTCTACCTATTTTGTAAATTTCTTCTACCTGGGAGTTTCTCAGCAGTCTGTCTTTAAGATGTACAAACTTTTTAAACCTCTCCTTTTATTATTGATTTCCAATTCTGCTATATCCTATAGTCTCTAAGATACTGATTTCTTGAGAGTTAGTCAGTTTCATCAAGTCCCAGTAGAAACTCAATTTTTGTGAATGGTCCACTAATGCTCAAAAATAATATTTTACTATTGGGTATTACATATATATTCACATAATTTTACAAATAAATATAAATGTTCTATATAAATATATAATTTATATATAACTATATGTAACTATACATATAATTATATATAAATATATGATTGCAAATATAATTAATTGTGATTTTCAAACATTCTATATATTCATGTCTTGTGGGTTTGAACTAATTTCCACATTTCTGAGGAAGTGTTAAAGTTGTTAAAATCTCCAACTAAAATGAGTAATTCATCCAAACTGCCCTGTTGTTCTGTCCACAGGTCACCTGCACTCTACCAAAAACCAAAACTAAAACCAAAAACAAAAACAGACTACTCTGGAAGCAAGAAACTAAGAGGAATGCGGAATTGTTAGAAGTGAAATCTTCTTACTAGCTATGGCTTCATGGTAGGATGTGGAAATGATGCCTGTAATTTGTCTTGAGTTACCTTACTCTCTGCAGGATTTTTCAGTGTGAGAGAATGCCCAAAATTACATTTCCACTCCTAACATCCCCCATAGCTAAGTAAGGCATTGTCCAGATAAACACTAATAAGTTCCATGACCTATGGATATCCTAAAGAATCAGTGATATTCATCAACAATACTCTTATTGATGGAAGATCCTTTTCCTTTTGCCTTGTGAGCAAAGAAATTTCATTACTTACAAACAGGAAAAAATAAAACATTTGGTGGTTGGAGAATAGGAATAATTTTAAGTACTTTTCTGTAAAAACACCTAAAATGCACTAAACGCTTCCTGTGTGACATTGAACAAATTATTTGACTCCAACTTAGCTCAGTTTCTTCCTAACAGTGTAGACCTCAGGGGTGCCCAGGTGGCAAAGTTAGTTAATTGTCTTACTCTTGGTTTCGGCTCAGGTCCTGATCTCAGGGTTGTGAGATCAAGCCCGGAGTCAGAATCTGCGCTCAGCATGGAGTGTGCTTGAGATTCTCTCTCCCTCCGCCCCTCCCACTTGTTCTCTCTCTCTCTCAAAATAAAAATAAATCTTCGGGGTGCCTGGGTGGCTCAGTCGGTTAAGGATCTGTCTTTGGCTCAGGTCATAATTCCAGGGTCCTGGATCCAGCACCATGCTGGGTTCCCTGCTCAGTGGGAAGTCTGCCTCTCTCCTTCTTTGCCCCCTCCTCAAATCAATGGATAAAAATCTAAAAAAAAAAAAACAAAAACAAAAACATAGTGTGGACCTCATAACACTGTCCTGAGCATTGAGTTAGTTTTTACTTAGTGCTCAGAACACTATTAAAGGCACTTATCACGCATTTTTTAAACATTATTTTTATCTTCTCTCTAGCTGTATCTCACACTTATTATTCTTTCCAATTCCTTGATTTATTCATACTTTATATGCATGTACATCCATGTATGTAGGGGTCAGGACACATGTGTCTTGAGAAAACCCTTTACAGTTAGTACAGTCCTCAAAACCATTCACCCATTTGCTTGTGCAGGAACCAGAGGGCTATTATTGAATTCTGCTTGGTGTTAAATTTTGTTACCTATAATTGCAACTAAAAAACCTGTGGCTTCTCGAAGTACCTGAACAGACAAAAGATTTGACCCTTTTTGACTGGGAGGAGCCGGAAGCTATGTCTAGCTGTTCAATGGAACTGCTGACGGGTTTACTGTCTGGGTGGAGTCATAGAATGGGCTCTGCCCTGAGACAGCCTGATGGCTTTGGCTCCAAACTAAGCAGAACTGCCAACCAAGCTCCATGGCCAGACAGGGCCACCGGCTTGGGTCTGCATATGGGCACCACTGCCAAAATCTGCATGCTTATTACTGTGAGCCTTGCTCCCCTCCTCTATCACTAGCAGACTTCCCCAGCGATCCCTGTGAGGCAATACTGAAGTGGGGCTCATAGGAAGCTTCCCAGAATGCTGGTCAAACTGGGTGTCCACCTTAGGCTTCCATTCACCCACTAGAGAAATCACAGGCCAGGAGGCCACCCTATGTGTGGTTTTGCATTGGCCTGGGGGAAGGTAGATGCAGTCAAAATGAAATCAGTCCTCTTACCCTTTGAACGTGGTTTTTCTTGATTTTTGTCACCCAAGGGGGTGCTTCAGCCTCACCCTCAGGTTCTGAGATCTTCACAAAGACACCCTACCTACGAGTAGTTGCTAGTTGTTCCTTCTGTGAAGAGAACTTAAATTGGGAACCATCTATTTTACCATCTTGCCCTAATACAGCTTTTCATACCCAAGTTTGCCTTACCTGAAGTTCCATTACCAGATGTTTCTCTATGCACTTACAGTGACATATTGATTTCCTTAAAAGAATAATTTGATATCATCCAGGTGTGCCTAATGATAAGAAAAGGTTAATGTAGAAAGTCTATGATTATTAGTAAAATACTTTCTCAAATTAAAACTCTCAGATTTCAGTGAGAGAATATTGAATCAAATAACTGAAAGGGCAGAAGAAATTGAACAATGGTTCAATTTTGTAATAGATGTTATTTATCATTTTTATTAAACTTTGTATTAGCCATGTGCTTTGCATTGACTAGGATACTCCTCGCCACTCTTTATGAATAAGACAGATGACAAGTCTTGCTTCCATTTTCAGATTAAGAAAATGCGTCCAGAATAGCTAAAATGACTTGCCTAGAGCAACAGAGAAAGTCAAAGAGGTCAAAGGAGAAATTCTGATTATCAAGTCACTCTTAAATTTCAGACTATTAAATCAAACCATTTCTTAGGTGAAGACGATTGGCTTTGTTTTATTTATAGGTTAATTAGGCATTAAATATTTATTTTGTATTGCTATATAATTAACAATACATTTTAGGATATAGAAAATATACCATAATTCTTCAGCCTTAAGAACTCATAGTAATTCAGCTTGGATAAAGAGGAATCTATAATAAGCCACAGAAACATACAGTTTAATGCAGCATATGATTAACTGTAAAACTGTGTGTTACAACTGTAAATGCACCAAAGGATAAGAGTATTGGGCTTTGCATTGGTCCTCAAGCACTTGGAGGAGATGGTCAGAAAGGTAGATGCTCATTTTCAATGCTGTGTGTACGTGGTTTGCAATTTGAGAAAAGATATGTATGTCAAGCATACAATGCTTTTGGTTTCTAAAGGAGTTAAGTCTGAGTAAATTCAAGGCTAGTAAATTCAGAGGAGTTGATTCTCTCGTGTCTTCTGTGGCAAAGCCTTTAAACCAGGAAAGTGAGTTTGATCTGAAGATGAAAGCCACTGAAGGCATTTCTGAAGGGAATAATTCAGTCAAAGTGGCTACTGGGCAAGGTTATATCATCAGATCTGCTAGAGGGTTTATGAGGCAAAATCTGGGATCAGCAAAATCTAGCTGATGAGCTTTAAAATAAATAGGCATAAAGTCTAGATTTTGATCAGAGATAAAAGGGCAGATGGATTAGAAATTATGGAGAAAAAAACAATAAGTCTTGGTGCCTGACTTATTATGGAGGATGAAATGGAGTCATTGTCCAAGGGGACTCTTAGGTTTCAAGCCTGAATGAGCTGATGAATAAAGGAGCATGTTGACTGAAGTAGGCATGTTTGGTGGTAAACCTCTGATTTCTTTTTATGAAGTAGTTGGAAATCTGAGCACATTTACCTTTATGAAGTGCTGAACTTGAGGTAGTGAAAATTCCATCTGGATAAAGCTCCTAATCATCAGATTATTGGCAAGAGCTACAGAGAGAGAAGAGGATTCAAGATACACATTGTTAATATTCTTGGGGAGGCTGACAAATATTATTTCTCCTCCACACTTGAATTATAAATCAAGAAGACATCAGTCAAAATTGTAAGGCAGATAGGGGCATAAAAACATCACCTTTACTGCTGAAACAGCTAATGGAGAAGAATGTGATTCCTAGCTAAGGGCAAGTGGGCTTTCTAATATGGAACTCTAGGATTAGAAAGATTTGCCCAACCCATTGCAAGCATTGTGCCATTTCAGACCTCTTCCCAAGGATTTCTGACTCTGGAAAGACATGGAGCAGAATAGCAGAATTAATGCTCTCTGAGGTCAGGATGGCTCCCGAGAGAGAAAAGACACATAATTAGTTTTTTTCCCCCTTTCCAAATTCACCAATAAAATTAGGACACGCCTCTTCTAAGATGAGGTTAAGAGTGTTTTCCTAACATGACTCCTTCCACATGGAAGTAAATATCAGGTATAAAAAAAGAACCATCTCCTCTTCTCCCCCACCCCATCACAATTAGGAGTACTCTGCATAAAAATGCACCTTGAGTTCAGAAAACATGTCTTCTGCGCTTTGTGTCCATAATCTAACTCAAGCACAGTGGCGAGAAAATCTCAGTTACTCAACAAATACTTCCTAATTACGTGAGCAAATAAAATTGGCAGTTGAAGATGACATGAACTGATGCTTTCCACTGAAGAGAGTGTAAAAGAGAAGAGCATAGCCCCCAGGGAGTAAGCTTGCATGGTCTGGGGAGGAATGGAATGAAGCAGGGGCACTAAAAGGGAAAAGCAGTGGGAACGTACTAAGACTTTGGATGTAAGATGAACGTCTGTGTGGGATGATGACACAATATATTACATTCTATTGATGCCATCATCTATTTCTCATATTTTGTTCAAGTTGGCAGCTATCCTGGACTTTATACTTTCAGGTATGTGGTAAGTGAAAATGTGTCCAACAATAATTACTGTATCGTATTGTCTTCTGTTCCCAGAAGCAGTAAAAAAACGTACTTTCAGCCTTAACAACCTCATTGTGATGTATTATGTCATATTATCTAAAACTTTGGGATATAAGTAACGGAAACCAATCCAAGTAATTAAAGCAAAAGAGGGAATATGGTAAGAAAATAGCCGTGTCTTAAAGAACCATTTATCAGGAATGCAGTTTGGCCTCAGAAAGGGCTCCAAAAATCTTGAACTGCAAAACTACAGGAAACCAGGCAACATTCTTTCTCCATTTCTTATCTCTGTACTTTATGTGATTAATACTTCCACTCTTCCAGGCATTGGCCTCTGATCTACAACACCAGAGTCTATCTGTCTCCTCCAATCAAGAAAAAAACTCAGGCAAAGAATTCAAATATTTTATCCAGATACCATAGAAAACCACATCAAGCACATCCTAGAGCCTCTTGGTCAGGGAAGGAAGTCAGTGCTCCATCCAATTCCTGAGTATAGTCTCCAGTCCTGCCTCCCCAGCAAGCCTGGCGAGAGACTCTGGGCAGCTATAAAGACCATTCTGTAGCCCTGCTCAGGCTAAGCCAAGCCAGCAGGCTTGCTCAGCTGCGGAGCATATCCTCTGGCCCTGTCTGCAAGGGAGCCCAAAGAGTGACTCTGGGCAGACTTGGGCCTAAACCAATGGTACCACCCACAGCTTGTGGTCTCTTCCAGACCCAGAGCCCAAACAGCAACCCCACCCAATCGTGGAGCATAACCAACAGCCCCACCCAGCTGTAAGGCACAGCTGGTAGCCCTGCTTGACTAGCGACCCAGCCTGAAGCCTTGACAAAGAGTAGATCATAACCATCGGACTGCCTAATCATAAAGCCCAGCCTGCAGTCCAGTCTGAATCCTGAGTCTAGCCAGTAGCACCCTATAATGGCTGGGGAGCCAAGCCTAATGAACATAGATTCAAAAATTCTCAACATAGGGATCCCTGGGTGGCGCAGTGGTTTGGTGCCTGCCTTTGGCCCAGGGCGCGATCCTGGAGACCTGGGATCGAATCCCACGTCGGGCTCCCGGTGCATGGAGCCTGCTTCTCCCTCTGCCTGTGTCTCTGCCTCTCTCTCTCTCTGTGACTATCATAAATAAATAAAGAAAAAAAATATTTAAAAAAACAAAAATTCTCAACAAAATACCAGCAAATCAAATTCACGAGTACATGAAAAAGATCATACACAATCACCAAGTGGGATTTATTCTTGGGATGCTAAAATGATATAACATATGCAAATCAATAAATGTCATATACCACATCAATAAAATGAGAGATAAAAATCATATGATCTCAATAAGTGCAGAAAAAGCATTTAACAATAGAATATCCTTGATGGTAAAAACTCTCAACAAATTGAATATTGAAGAAACATATCTTGACATAATAAAAGCTATTATATGACAAACCATAGTTGCCACCTTTAATGGTGAAAGGTTGAAAGGTTTTCTAAGACCAGCAATGACTTTCATCACTCCTATTCAACATGCTACTGGGAGTCCTAGCTAGAGTCCTAGCTTTTATTATAAAATAAAAGGAATCCAAATCATAAAGGAAGAAGTAAAATTGTCTTTGTTTGAAGATGACAAGATCATATATATTCATTAAACTCAAAATACTCTACCAAAAACTATTAGACTTAATAAACAAATTCAGTGAAGTAGGATACAAAATCAATACATAAAAGATCAGTTGCATTTTATCTGAAAACAACAAATTATCTGAAAAAGAAAGAAAATAATCCTATTCACAATAGTATTGGAAACACTAAAATACTTAGTAAGTTTAACAAAGGAGATGAAAAATTTATACTGAAAACTATAAGACAATTACAGAAACTGAAGAAGACACAAATAAATGGAAAGATATCCCATGTTATTGGATCAGAAGAAGTAATATTGCCAAATGTTCCTACAACCCAAAGCAATCCATAGATTCAATACGATCCATACCAAAATTCCAATGGCATTTCTCACAGAAATAGAAAAAAAAATTCTAAAATCTGTATAGAACCCACAAAAGATCCCAAAGAGCCAAAGTAGTCTTGAGAAAGATCAAAGCTGGAGGCACCACCCTTCTTGATTTCACTTTATTATGTAGCTATAGTAATCAAATAGTATGGCAGTGGCACAAAAGCAGACACATAGACCAATGGAGTAGAATCAAGAGCCCAGAAATACATCCGTGCATATACAGCCAACTAGTATTTGACAAGGAAAGCTAGAATGCTCAATAAGGAAAAACAATCTCCAATAAATAGTGCTCAGAAATCTGGATAATCACATGCAGAATAATGAAACTTGACCCCTATCTGAAACCACTCACAAAAATCAACTCAAGAAAGGGGCACCTGATGGCTCAATTAAGCACCTTTCTTCAGCTCAGGTTGTGATTCCAGGGTCCTAGGACCAAGCCTCATGTCTGGCTCCCTGCTCAGTGGGGCATCTGCTTCTCCCTCTTCCTCTGCCCCTTACTCCCCTCACTCGTGCTTGCCCTCTCTCCCAAATGAATAAATAAATTTTTTTAAAAAAATTAACTCAGGATGCCTGGGTGGCTCAGTGATTGAGTGTCTGCCTTTGGCTCAGGGTGATCTTGGGGTCCTGGGATCAAGTCCCAAATCAGGCTCCCTGCAGGGAACCTGCTTCTCCCTCTGCCTACGTGTCTACCTCTCTCTGTTTCTTTCATGAATAAATAAATGGAATCTTTAAAAAGAATTGGCTCAAGATGGATTAAAGACTTATATGTAAATCTTGAAGCCATAAAACTCCTAAAGAAAATAAGAAAAATTTTCTTGACATTGTTCTTGGCGATAACTTGACGAAGATGACACCAAAAGCACGAGTAACAAAATATATTAAACAAGTGGAGTGCATTTAAATAAAAAGCTTCTGCACAGCAAATGCAATAACTGACAAAATGTAAAGGAAACCTGTGAAGTAGGAGAAAATGTTTCAAAACCATATATTTGATAAGGAGTGAATATCCAAAATATATAAGAAATTCCAATAACTCAATAGCTAAAAAACCTCCCCAAAACACATCTTAAAATCCACTTTTAAAATGAGCAGAAGAGCACCCAAGTGGCTCAGTTGGTTGGGTGTCCAACTCTTGATGTTGGCTCAGGTTACGATCTCAGGGTTGTGAAATCAAGCCCTGTGTCTGCCTGCATGCTTGGCGTGGAGTCTGCTCTCCCTCTGCTCCTCTCCTCACTCATATTCCCTGTCTCTCAAAATAGAAAAAAAAATTAAAAACTAAAAAAATTTCAATGAGCAGAGGACCTGAATAGACATTTTCCAAAGAAGATAGACAAATGGCCCATAGGTACATGCAAATGTGTTCAACATCCTTAATCATCAGGGAAATGCAAATCAAAACCACAAGGAGATACCATCTCACACCTGTTAGAATGGCTAGTTCAAAAAGACAAGAAATAACAAGTATTGATGAGAATGTGGAGAAGGAGCATCCTTGCACACTGTTGGTAGGGATGTAGGTAGGAACAGTCACTACTGAAAAACGTGGAAATTCCTCAAAAAAAAAAATAGAACTACAATATGATTCAGCAATCCCACTTCTTTATATATCTGAAGGAGATGAAATCAGAATCTCAAAGACAATTCTATATAACCTTGTTCATTATAGCATTATTCACGATTGCTAAGATATAAAAACAACCAAAGTGTCCAATGGCAGATGAATGGATGATGAAAATCTATACTTGAAATCTGCTAAGAGAGTAAATCTTAAAAGTTGTTGCCACAAAAAAGTGGTAACTATGTGAGGTGATAACTAATCTTAATGTGGTCATAGTTTTCACAATATATACATATATCAAATCATCACATTATATACATTAAACTTACACATTATTGTCAATTATGTCTCAATAAAGCTAGAATGGGGAGAACTGTATCAGATAATTCCTTGTTTTCCACATAAGTTTTCTTTAAATAAACTTTATTTCTTTATTTCTCTAATAACTTTCATTTCTCTAATCCCTTAAACAAATATTTCCTTGCTAGAAGAGTCACTTTTCATCCATTGTGAATTATAAAGAGTGAAAAAATGAAAAATTCATTCTATCTATACAAAATTAGAAAAAAATTCAAATAATTTTACTGTACTGGCATTTTTCATATTAAACCATTATAGTCAAATGAAGAATTTCTTTTCTTCTAAGATAATAACTCTGTTTAATAACATGTCATGCAAGGTACTGTTTAATGTTTTCACATGTGCAAAAGAATACATTTTAGAAATTATGATTAGGTTAAAAATGAGAGCATCAGAAGAATATTTCTCAAAAAAAAAAAAAAAAAGAAATTACAAATTGTCCTTGAGATGAATGGTGGTGAGCACTCAACAGTGTAGGTCAGATGTACTCTAACTTGAAAGAGAGGAGGGAAAGTATGCTAAAGAGAGACAAAAATAAAATTTCTGGGAAAAAAAAAAAAAGATTTCCTTCATTGGTTGATTATGTAATTCTTCCAGTTACTTTGTTTAAAAAAAAAATGCCTCGAGCTTATTGCAGTTTACACTTTGGTCAGTGTAAAATAATTAGGTAAAATATAACAATAATAACAAAAGAAGTAAGATGGAAATTAGTTTTTACTATTTCAAATGATTCTATTCAGATATATTAGAAGAGGGTAAGATTTGAAACTTTGATAAAGTTCAATGTTCATATTATGTGTGATTTTCATTTGTCTATGCCATCTGCAAAATATTGGATAAAAACCAAGGTCTTGAACATTGACTATTAATGTTAGTCAATTGCTCTACAATTGCTCCTCTCTAGAGGTACATTAGGTATGTTGTCCCCGTGCTCTGGTTCCACTGGTCCGGCATTGATTTCCCTAAATAAACTCTACGTTTTCTGGTTCAGGGACTTGATCACACAGTTTGCTTTGCCTAGAACACTCCTCACCCAGCCTCCACTCTCTCTGGTGAATGTGCACCCATCCTTCAATATCAATTCATACAACATCTTTAGGAAAGCCTTCCCTGACGTCCTAGCACTAGATCACATTTGGGTAGACTGCTTTTAGGACCTAAGACCCTAATTTTACCAATACATTTGAATGATTAAGAGAAAAAAGATTTGTCGCCCCAGCTCCATGAAGCAGAGGCAGTACAGACTGTTAACCGTTTTGTAAGTCTAACACCCATCATATGGTTTAGCACTGAGGAGGTGCTTAAAACTTTGACTTTACTTCCTTAACAAATTCTGAAAGTAACATAACAACGTGAGAGTAAGAAGCGACCATAAGTTTAAGGCAGAATTAAGAACATGAAAGACATTTTTATGGTGTCTTTAGATTTTAGGAAATGGAATGCATGATGATAAAAGAACATGCAGTTATATAATCACAATGTTAATTACTATGACAAAAGTAAGATTAGTTTCTCTTGTTTTTAAGAAAAATTAAAATGAGAGAAAAATAACTGGCTTGCTTGCATTTTTCTTAGGGTTATACTCATTTATACTTTGTTATTTTATTATAGCTGCAGGGTATTTCAATTTTTGTAGTATTTAACCTGAATTAGCAGCTTTGAAATCCTGTTTCACATCTCTCAGAGATTAATAAATCTTCAAAGCTAAAGTTTTAAAAGCCATTGAATCCTAATTACATTTTTATTTCTGAATTCTTTTCAAACATCAAACATTTTTTGAAAGAATTAGCCAATGCCTGCTGGTGACCAGGTGTTCTTAAGCTTAAGACTATAAAAACAATAAGTGGCTATAAAGACCTGACCTTCAAAGTCATATCTCTAGGAAGTGTGCAAATATAATTTTTAGGGCATGTGGAGGCAAAAACAATAGTAGTTATCCATAGCCCACCCGCCCCATCCCAGCATATATAATGATCTCAAATCTTTATAAATGGGACATAGCCTGAAAATTCAAGTAGAAGATTATTAGATGTATTTCAGCAGCAAAAGTTTTTGTGAACCTAAACCAGCATGTTTAAAGCGCCTTATGATAGTTTAAAAGCAAATTATTAGCCATTATGTATTATCTTAGTTTTTCTGCATATTTTTATTCAACACATTCCCAGTAACACTCATTAATTTTAAAATAAGTATATGTAAGAAATATGTTTATATTTCTTTTCAAAATAGTTTAAATTTAACAGGTGCCAAAGTTATTAGTTTGCTTTTTTATTCTTCTCCCAAAGCATTTCACCAGGGGAAAGTGCTACTCAACCTCCTGTGTCTACTTCAAAGAGAATTTTGGTCATCAAAACTTTAGGTTCCCTCCACAGTTTCTCAAGTTAATGTTATTAAAATGATACCTTATTGAAAATATAAAAACTTAAATGTTTTTTCACAGGAAAAGTTCATAGTAGGTCATTTGACTTCATTTCCTTCGTCAAGATGCATTTACTGACATGAACTGGGGATGGGGGGGGGCAGTGAAAGAGAAAAATGAGAGGGGAGAGGGGGGAAGAGGGAGGGCAGAGACTGAAACTTCCCAGCTTTCTTACATTCTAAAGTTAAGATATTCCATGGAAATATTCTTTCCTCAGAATCTGATGGACTGCTTAAATTTAGAAGTAATAGAAACTGTATCTAAGAGAAACTTATGAAACCTAATGAATAAAAAGCCATTCATTCATTCAATATATTAATTTAATAAACATAGAGTATCTACTCTGCTTATAGTCAGTGAAACACACACACACACACACACACACACAAATTTCAAATCTAGGCAGAGAAGGGAGTCAAGTACATCGATTCCAATGGTGTGATGAGTTCTACAAAAAAGGTGCACCCAAGATGGTCAAGATATTCAGGGATCAGGGGAAGGTTTCTGGAAGAGGGGACTTTTGAACTCAGTCTTGAATGTTGGGTAGAAATTTGTTATGTTGAAAGTAGAAGAGGAATGGGCAGGGAAAATATAATTTCCGTAATCCACAGTGTGTCAAATGAAATAACAGCATCTTTGTTGTTGTTGTTGTTGTCAAACTACTGGAAAAAATTTAAAAAGACAATATGGTTGCAGAGAAAGTGGAAGTGCTCATTTATAGCTGGAGAAAGGACAGCAGATTATGCAAAGCATTGTGTTATACAGGGGAGTTTGGATTTATCCAACTAGAAAAAAAATAAGTAAATGTAAAGCTGTGGAAGACTTTTACTATATTTGTGTTTCAGAAAGAACATTCTGGGGAAACATGTGAAGGCTGAAATACAGGTAGACAGGACATTAAACTTTTGTTAAGGGCAAGAAATAAGACTGAACTGACAGGTAACAATAGAAGAGAGAAGTTAGTAAATATTTTAGACCAGAGCATAGACAGACATAAGCCATGAGGAAGAAAAGTATCTACGGTCTTTACTGTAGTGTTTGCCACACTTTCAGTTTTTACTATAGGAAAATGATGCTAAGGGGAATATGCCAACAAGTACACAGAATCAGTGATAGATAAATCCAGTCATTAAAACCAAAGCCTTAAAAATAAATAAATAAATAAATAAATAAATAAATAAATAAATAAAACCAACGCCTTCAATTTATTGGTATATACACTGACTTTTGAAAAAAAAGCAATACATGACTTTTCTTATGTAAACTATCAAATGTTTATTTCATTTCCATTTAAAATATTTCAAGTAAAAATATGGACAAAAAAACATACAAAGGTTGAAGCAACTAGAAGCATGACGGGTATGCATATACATAAGTACAATCGATATCAAATTCATTGCAAAATTGAGTGACACCATATTGCACCAAAATTTATTCCATACAAAAAACACATGTGTCAAGACTTTCTATCAGATGAAAGCACTCTTATTTCATAATATCTTACCACTTACACAAATAGCCCATAAACACCATCTGGCAGTGTGATTGCTGCACAAGAACTCTCCCCAGAGGGAAATCATTAAGCTGTAGAAAAATCCTTTTTATTTCACATATCACATGATGGTATAGACATCAGTGCCAGAGGACCTTAAGAAACACAACACAATCCACACATGAAAGTCCCTTTGCACCATTTATATTTTCATAGTTAAATATCTAAATAAATCGTTACTCCTAATATGGTTGGAATGTAGATGCATAAAAGGAATTTTGCTGTTTAAGAATTTATCGATATAAGACATTGTGTAAAATTTGTACAAAATACACACAGACCCCTTTACCGTGTTTTTCCACCATAATGCCACAGTGAAGAAACCCTACCACAGATGAGGAGCACTGGGGATACTGCCCCTCAGTTAGGGGGATGGTACAAGGCCATGACAAACATTCGAGAGTCAAGTTAAGGGGATAGAGCTGGTCTATAAATTAGAATTGAAGCATAGATCAGAGATGGCTGACAGCACAACCCTCCAGAGTATTCTGACTACCATTTTTTCCCACCGGGCTAACCTGACTCCATGGATGCAAATTATTGATGCTTGCCATAGAATGTCAGAGGCATTTAAATACGTTCATATACAGTACCTAATAATATGCTGATATGAACATACCAGCACATATATTTTCTATCCCTTGATAACTGAAAAACAAGTCACTATTCCTAGGCAGATTTTAACACGAAGCTCACTAAATCTATATTTAACAAAGTAAATACAGATATACATATGATAAGAAGACACGAAAAACTCATCATGAAATGAATTCTGAGTCAATAGCTAAATACCGTCTCTACCAGTGCATCACTACTAGCTAATCCATACTAAAATAAGTACATATTAAAAAAAAAAAAAACTCTGAAATCTGGAGTCAAATCTTTGTCAGAAAAGTAGGACAAATTAATTTGTCAAGGACTCAATACAAGAGCCCATTTGTTACCTTTTTCTGATTTGTATTTATTATAAAGCACATCTACATGTCTGTTCACCAATTTGGCACTGAGAGAAGACTTCTATATTTCATGGTACTGAGCAATGCACTCTCAACACATCTGATGCTTACATTTGCAAAGTTCTCAAAATGTTGGGGGGGCGGGTACCACTGAAAACTCATTACTATTATATTGCAACATTTCTACGAAGAAATGGAAACTTGAAGCCTATGCCTGTGTTGAAAATAACATTGGCCCCAGATATCCTCAAAGAGGAAAGTCATATATCACTCTCTGCTCATGGATAATGTCAAAAGAAGAATCTGGTTTTCAAGATGTGAGTTATCAACAGTTTAGCTCCAGATTTATAGCGTTAGTCGTACTATTTGCAAGGGAAAACTATTAGGTAAAAAATTTCTCCAAGGGAGAAGATCAAAAACAACCCAAGACCACTTAAAATCTTTAGAGGATTCTTGTGGTTTGTGTAGTAACCATAGATATATATTGTTTTTTTTTCTTCCAGAGAAATTAAAAAGTGCTATATGGTAGTGTTTGAAAAATCATTAAAACAACAGTAGCTTAATGTAGATCACTCCTATTCTGTTAAAAGCATACGCTCATTGCAAACAATCTATTCCCCAAAAGTATTATTTTACTTTAATATAATATTCTTTATATTACATTAGTCAGTAAATGGAAATTTGGAATGAAGGAGAAATTCTAGGGAAAAAATAATTCATAAATATTTTGAAATAAGCTCAAACCTACAACCAGGGAACCACATTGCATTGCCTCCAGGTGTAACACAAATGAGCTTCTGAGCATGTACTGAAGACTGTTAACTAGGAGTAAGTGAGGTCTTATCTTCACAATCATCATCTAAGATCCCTCACAATGCAACCAATGATACAGATGTAACATCCAACGGCCTAATATGTTTTGCCACAGGATTCTGTGCAAGGTACACCGTCACACAAGGTGCTCAAAATAGTCACTTCTGCAAAAGACATTAACTGTGCATCAGTCTTTTTTGCTTGTTTCTTCAGCTTTCAGCATGACCTTTAAAGACTTCAAGAGGTAATAAGGACTCAGCAAACAAATCTTCTAACCAATAAATTAATTCACTTGAAAGTCATACTTTTAAAAAAGTCAGTAGTGTGTATGTTGAGGGAAAAACAAGTATGTCCACTTTCAAACCAGTGCATCCATCTGCATGGCTCTCAAAGGCCTACTACTCCACAGTTTTCTTGAGAGAATATTTATTAAACTGTTAAGGCTGTTATTGGTACCATAAATGTACCCTTGATCCAAGAGTTGAAATACACACATGTAATAGATAACTACTTGAGATAACCATCCCCCAGTGATATTTTAAAGCCAATGGTAACAAAGAGAGCTGAGGACTCCCAAGGAAGTAAACCAAGTGGCAGTTTCACGCTAAAGATATCTAGAGTCATTGAACATAAATTCAAATTAAGATTCACTCCCATTTAGAGGATACCATGTCCAAATAGGACAAATAAAACAAAGGAAACAATTGATTGATCTAAAAGACAAAAACAGAAATGGTTCAGAAAGATCAAGCTAATATCCTTAGGAGATTGCAAAGGACAATATCTCACAACATGGAAAACTGGTGAACTTTATGAGACTAGGATTTACATTTGAGAATTTGTAGTGTATCTAAGAATAGACCAAGCATTTATTTTTAGACATAATCAACTGATTTGAAAATGCAACAAAAAGAAGTAAGAATTATCTTCAAAATTTGGTTAAGATACCTTTTTAAGTACAGTACTAAAACTACCAGAGGTTACACTTTTAAGTATCATATATATTGATATACATTTAAAAATACTGTTTATGAGAAAATTAACCTAAAATATATTTATAGGTAATAAGTTTTTATCTTATAGATTATGTAAACAGAAGCTGTCAAGATGTCTCATTATCTTCTCTCTAATTTATATCTGCTACAAGTTTCTTCTTGCCAGTTACACATTGTCATGCTTTAATTCCTGACTTTAAATTGTTAGCAAAGTAAAATATGACTCTGTAAACATTGTCAGCACCAACATACAGCATGTCGTGTAGGGTAGAATGAAGCAAGATTATATTTAAGTAAAATCAATCTTTTAGGCCCCTGCATTCAAATCCTCAATCTCGCTATGTTTCTTTCCTAAGTAAGAAAAAGAGTTACAGGGACCCCTGGGTGGCTCAGTGGTTGAGCGTCTGCCTTTGGCCCAGGGCATGATCCTGGGGTCCCAGGATCCAGTCCCATATCAAGCTCCCTGCATGGAGCCTGCTTCTCCCTCTGCCTCTCTCTCTCTCTCTCTCTCTCTCTCTCTCTCTGTCTCTCATGAATAAATAAATAAAATATTTTTAAAAAATTTTGTTTTTCTATCATTCAGAACTTAATCATAAAATATGTCAGAAGTGACCCCTCTCCTTATATGTCACAAGATATATATTATGAGAAAACCATTTATAGTTATATTTAGATACTTCAATTAACTCAAAACTTTATTATTTAAAAATATATTCTATAAATGGCCCATGTTTATTTCTACTAGAAAAAATAATGGAAGTTATTTTACCATATTCTCAGAGACCGATACAGATTTTGTAGAGCCAGAAATGTATACAATTTTTCTGATCTTCTTCAAGAAAGAAACAAAATACAAATTTTCTAATGCAACATTAGGTACAGGACCTTGGAAGGGGCATATCTAAGCGAGGGGCACTGAAGCTACATTCCATCAGCTACTCAGGACATCCACATATGCACAACAGTTCTTTTTTAATTTTTCTCTGACTCTGCTGCATAATAAGTTACATCAAAATATCATTACTTCCAGTCACATGCTATCTTTCATTTCTTGCTACTCTGACCGTCAGTATTTTATCTTTTCATAACCTATAACTCAATTATAAGAAATCCACTATAGGGCAAAGATGCCCTCTTTCGTGGTTGGCATTACATTCATCTACAAATAGAGATAAAATAATGAGTTTCCTGAAGACTGATTACAGTTCATAAAAAAATATGTTAAGTAATTATACTCAGGTTAACTATCTGTTAATATAGCAACTGGGGACACAATTTTACCAGACACATAAAATTACCCAGAAATGTGTTTCAAAGTACATGTTAGAGAAAATGCTATGCATTGCTAATGTAACCTAATAATCTATCCTACTCCTGTGCCAGCAGAGATGGGAAAGATACAGTATAAGCACATATGTATATTTGTGGGTACACAGGCCTAACATTTATGTTGGGTACTGGAGTCTGCCATCTTTTCTAGAACAAATCTTTAATCTCCTGAAGAAAGACAAGAATAGGCTCTATTTCCAGTTGATCTAAACATTTATAAGAGTCCAGTTTTCCACAATCAACCAAAGAAAAATCTTGGGAAAATAATCTAACATTTAAAAAAATGAGTCCAAAAATTTACTGAAATATTTATAATTGCATAAGGAGAATCAGTCCATTTTTTAATCAAATTGTTTTAGCTTTGGAAGTCTTTAACTAAATCTGTTTAATTTTCAATTAAATACTGGAGACACCATGTTACCAAAAAGCAGTACATTTGAAAATAGTATATTAGTCGTCTTAAACTGTACTGGCCACTTTTACTTTTTGTGGTATAATAAACTCATAATATGTATATGAACATTTGAATATCCACACTGGTGCAAGTATATTGCATGTAATGGTTTATATATAATTCTCTATATACATAATTTTAATTATATGAGAAAAAAAAATTTACTTAGTATAAATAAAACATACATATTACTGTGCAGGAGAGTTTTCAACTAGAATGGTTTGATGCAATACCATCTGAATAAAAATTATGAATATTAATTTCCTGATTATAGAAACCCTGCATCTTTCTGTGATGTATCGTGCAAGTAAGTTGAAGTACAACTTAATCTTTATCACTTAAAAAAAAAATTATTGACCAACTAACTCTCTGTCTGGTTAAAATGGTATTACAGTAGCTTTAGAAATTTAACAATGCAAAAATCATTTTTGAAAATGATGGAAAAAATAAGTATGAGTTCTAGCTGGCTTTTACAATGTCATATTTAAAAAGAAATTAAAACAAAAAATAAAGAAATAAAATGAGACCTACCTGCCACTGTAGATATAAGCACATTACTCTCAGGAATAATCAAGACCTGTACAAACTTCTCTATAAGATTTTACTGTTTTTTTTTTTTTCACTACAAAAAAAACGAAACAAAACCAAAACCCATGAAAAACCTCAAGAAGAGTTTGCTGGTTTATATTACATGGGCTTAGACTGTAGGAAAAAAAAACAACATAAGGACAATCTATTTTTACCTCAGCAACAATAGAGTGGCAAGAGATGTAGACAAATGGATAGAAGAAGCAGAGACTACAGATCAAATTTGAAAACCATATGGTAAGAGAAAAAGGAAAGAATTTTTATGAATTCACTTAGAGACCCAAATACTAGGTTTGACTGAAAAAAATGTCAATCTTGGATGCGTATTAAATATTATCGAGATCAAAAACTGAAATTAAAAAAAAACTGAAATTAGTGAATTGGAATTGCCTCAAATTATAAATCATCATTTCTGTTTTGGTCAATTGTCTATGAACTATCAGCTCTTAATGATTTTAATCAGCAAAATTCCTTAAAAACTTGTTACTTTTAAAATCAGGGGATGAAACAGTCTGGTATGACTATTTAATCTTGGAGGTATGTAAATAACAGTTTACACATTCCATCATTATATTACATTCAAAATTCCATAATATTTTCTAAACCTACCATAAAAACATCTGTCTGAATACATATACATACAGTTTCTCCTTTTGACGAATTTGTTATCAGTTATCTCTTTCTCAAGTTGAATGATAATTAAGGTAAGGAAACTACTGACAAAGCTGAGATAAAGAAGTGGAAAATTTTTAGAAATACTCGTTGTAAATCTTATTTAGCAGTGACATTTCTTCCTCAATTTTTTCTGTAAATATATGCCTTTTCCTAATTAATCTGGACAGTTTCATTTGAAGGGATACTTTAACAGAATATAAAATATATAAAGAAAACATACAAACTATCAAAATTTGTCATGATGTAAAAATAACTTATATTTAAAAATTATTCCTAATTACTAACACTGCATATAGATATGATTATAGGATCGGGCATAATATTTTGGGTATTTTCTCTCTTGTTGACTTCTGTCTTATATGAACATTGCAATTTGAAGATTTAAAAATGCATATATTTAGATATATTATCAAGGAAGTAAATTATCTGTAATTGTACATAAGAGGCTTTAATACCAAACTGAAGTATTGTTTTGCTCTTAGAAAGATGATACATCTTTTCCTAGTCAAATGGGCTGCCATGAAGACAAAGTGGCCCATAACCTTGGAGTGAAATGAAAATGAGTGAAAAAAATCTTAATGTAATCAATTATCAAGAATTTTTAGACATAATTCCTGGATTTTTCTCATAAACAATAGCCTCTAGAAGCTCTTCTTTAATATATTCCTTAAAATTAGGCCTATCCCTTCTGTCTTTTGTTCAAAATGCTCTAGCTATAATGCATTAAAAGATGAGTGACATCTAAGTTGGTATCTAAGGGAAGCAATGCAATGACAACATAAAATAAATTTCTTTCCCTCCTCAGTCTATAATGATGACGTATGCTTCCCCCCCACCAAAGAGTAGAAAACACTTTTCACAGTATAGTCATCTACAGCATATAAAAATTGTTTCTATAAAAGCCATATATACAGAAAACATCTCAGTGTTCATGATAAAATATGTTATAAAGGCCACTAAAGTAATAGTTCATTCTGTAGTCATTTTCTTCCAACTTCATGTAGGTATCAGGGATTCCAAAATTATGTGAACTCATGGAATGCTTGCATATCAGCTTTCAGTAACTACATGGAGTTAGAACTAAAGTTCTTAGAAACCAGCTTGAATACACTAAAAGATATGAATAGCAATAACAGATTCCTTTAGTCCATCACCAAAGTTGCAATCCTCTAGATTTTCATGAAATGAAGATCCACATTTTGTTTTAGCCTTTTGGGCAGAAACAAGGCCATGCATAGATCACCAAGATTTCAAATGCATTAATTCATAATTTATCACAATCTTCTTCTGGTACAACTTCCAGTATTATTTGTAATGTTCTGGTTATTTTGTCTACAAAGAAATAAAGAAGAGAAATTAAAAATGCACAGAACTCAGGAATGCGTAAAGACAGCAAAATGTGAATTATTTGGAGTTGAATACTGAAAACATACAACCGCCTATTTCATGAGCACTTTCAAGAATTATTTACTTCATTAGAATCCCATCATGCTCAATTAATTTATTTGTCACTTCTGTAACTTCCCATGATGGCTTCTTAGCAAGAATACATTAATATTTTGTATTCAAATAGGAACTTTTATTCAGAAGCCAGGGGGCTGAAAATATTTTGAGGCAATAGAACCAAGATATAAATAAATGTTCAAAAATATACTCCATATTCGGTTTAAAACTGGTTTGTTGTTTTAGTACCTATGAGATTACAACCAATTCCTCAGAAAAAGCAAAAGACTCATACTCTAACATCCTGCTCAAACTTGTAGCATATTTCTGAGTAAAACACATTATGTCCCAGGGCCTTATCATCTCATCTGCAGAACGAGGGACTTGGGAGTCCATCAGCAAGATGGAGGGCTAGGAGGTCCCAACACTTGTCTCACCACAAAAACAACAACAAAATGAAACAAAACAAAAACACAAGCAAACAAACAAAAAACCAATAACAGTAAATAAATAGCTACAAACTGAAGAAAACAGATTGGGGAAATTTCTAAACAACAAGGAAAAGGGGACAAAAATCTAGCAGAGCTAAAAAAAAAAAATTGAGGACGCTTACATAGAAATGTAAAGAAAGTATTCTGCCTGCATCACCCTATTCCCCCAGTCAGAATCTGGAGGACCCCACCAAGGCTTGGTGTTGTGGAACGGTGCAGCTTTAGCTACATAGGCTTCCCACAGTCCTCCTCGATGATGGTCCCAGCTGATGGGGCACTGAGCACCCCCACTCCACATCTGCTCCCAGAGGCTGGGGCTCGTGCTGAGGTGAGACTTGCCTGTATGGGGCCTTGGGTGTTGATGTGCCCCACTCTCAAGGATGGGGCACCATGGCACATCACCACACACAAGACTGGAGCTGCCACTGTTCTTAGTCCACTCCAGCCCCAGACTGGGGCTTTGTCCCATAATCGTTGAGGAAACCTCTCCTCCCTTGAGCCCTGCCCTCAGGGTCCCAAGTTACTCTCTGGCTGTCATTTTTGGGGCTATGCTACTGTTGCCCTGAGTCCCCCTCCAACAACCTTCCCAGGTCAAGAATCTGAATGATAATTGCCAAGACAGTCTTTTACTGGCCTTACTCCTACCCCTCAGTTCCAGGCCCTGGCTCTGACTCATCACTGCCAGGGGCACTGCCACTATCCTAAGAGTCACTCACTTCCTGTTTCCCAAGTCACACCTTGGCTACCATTACTGGGGCGGTGCTGCTGTTGCCCTGAGAACCCCATCCCAGGTCAGGGCTCTGAACTGTCATTGATGAGATGGGCTCTTGCTGCCTTAATCACTATCCTGTGGGTTCCTGGTCACAGTTCTGACCCATCATTGCTAGGGGCACTGCCACTACTGTAGGCTCCACCCCTCAGGTTTCAAGTTGGGGCTCTGACCTATCATTGCTGGAAAAAGGCTACTGCTGCCTTTAACTCTACTGCTCAGGTCCTGAGTTGGAGCTCTGAAATGTCATTGCCAAGGCAGGGCTGCCACTGCTCTGTGTCCAGATCCCTACATGTGCCTTTAAAAGATCACTACCAGAGTTGTGCTGTTGCTACCTTATGAATATACTGGTGCCAGAAGTGAGACTTTCACCCACATCCTCAAACTGCTCTACGACAACACTTTGTTATTCCAGAACCCTTGCCACTGCTGTATTCCCTCCAACCACCAGGAGTCACAATGGTGACTCCTTAGCTAGAACTTCCTTCCATGGGGGGAAGAAAAAAAAATCTCAGGAAGGAAATCAGCAGATTTCTCAGCAGAAAAATTGCAGACCAGGAGAGAATGGGATGATATATTCATAGTGCTCAAAGAAAAAAAAAGAAAAAAAAAAAACTGCCGTCAACCAAGAATACTCTATCCAGAAAAGCTATCATTTGGAAACAAAGGGGACTAAAGACTTTCCCAGACAAACAAAAGCTGAGGGAATTTATAGCCAATAGACCTGCCTACAAGAAATGCTAAAGAGAATTCTTCAAGATAAAAAAAGTAACATAAAAACAAGTGAAAGTATAAAATTCACTGGTGAAGGCAAATATATAGTCAAATTCAACTCTTATATTGCAATGGTAGTGTGTGAATCACTTTGAAATCTGCCATATGAGTTAAGAGATGAAAGTGGTGAAAGTAGCTATAGGTACAATATTTTGTTAATGGACATACAATGTAAAAACATGAAAATTGGGACATCAAAATAAATTTTGTGTGCGGGGGCAAGTAAATGAGTAAAACTTTACTATGGAATTGAATTTAAGTTGTTATCAGCTTAGGGATCCCTGGGTGGTGCAGTGGTTTAGCGCCGGCCTTCGGCCGAGGGCAATCCTGGAGACCCGGGATCGAATCCCACATTGGGCTCCCGGTGCATGGAGCCTGCTTCTCCCTCTGCCTATGTCTCTGTCTCTCTCTCTCTCTCTATGACTATCATAAATAAATAAAAATTTAAAAAAAAAAGTTGTTATCAGCTTAAAGTAGATGGTTATATCTATAAGATGAAAGCCTCATGGTAACCACAGAGTAAAAACCCATAATAGATACATAAATGATAAAGAGAAATGAATAAAAACAACCATTACAAAATATCATCAACTTGTAAAGAAAAAAAGCAACACAGGAAGAAAGAAACAGAGGAACTACAAAATAATCAGAGTACAATTAACAAAATGCCAATAGCAAGTCTTTATGTATCAATAATTACTGTAAATGTCTTAATTTCTAACTAAAAGATGCAGAGTGGCTGAATTGATTTTTTTAAAAAGATTCATCTGTACACTATCTATAAGACACATTTAGCCATTAAGGGTACTCACATGCTGAAAGTGAAGGGATGAAAAAAGATAATTCAAGCAAATGGAAACCAAGAGAGAGTAGGGGTAGCTATACTTATATCAGATCCTAAACCAAAAATGGTAAAAAGAAACAAAGAAGTCATTATATAATGATAAAGGGGTCAATTCATCAAAAAGATATAATAATTATAGTCATAATCATCTATGTACCCAATACTGGAGCACTTAAATATATCGAGTAATTATTAATAGATATCAAGAAGAAATAGACAGCAATAGTGAGGAAATTGATGACTCCAGTTTTTTTTTTAAGATTTTATTCATTTATTCATGAAAGACAATGAGAGAGAGAGAGAGAGAGGCAGAGACACAAGCAGAGGGAGAAGCAGGCTCCATGCAGGGAGCCCGACGTGGGACTCTATCCCGAGTCTCCAGAATCGTGCCCTGAGCTGAAGGCAGCACTAAACTGCTGAGCCACCCGGACTGCCCGATGACTCCAGTTTCAATATGGATATATCATCCAGACAGAAAAATCATTAAGGAAATAATGGATTTAAATGACACTTTAGACTAAACAGACTGAACAGACATACATAGAACGTTCCATCCAACAACAGCAAAATACACATTCTTTTCAAGCACACACAAAACATTCTCCAGGATGATCACATAATAGGTCACAAAACACGTTAGCAAATTTAAGAGGATTGAAATTGTACCTAGTATCCCTCCAACCACACAGTATGAAGATCAAATCAATAAAGAAAATTGGTTGAATTGACCGAATCAAAAGAAAAGCTAAACAATTCACAAATATGTAGAGATTCTCCTGAACAACCAACAGGTTGAAGAAGAAATCAAAAGGGAAATCAAGAAATATATTCAAATAAAAGAACCCAGAAGGACAACATATCTAAACCTGTGGGATGCCGCAAAAGCAGTTCTAAAAGGGAAGTTTATAGCGAGACAGATCTCAAATAACTTAACTTTGCACCTCAAGGAAGTAGACAAAGAAGAACAAAGCCCAAAGTTAGCAGAAGGAAGGAAATAACAAAGATCAGAGCAGAAATAAATAAAATAGAGACAGAAAAACAAACAAAAATATCAATGAAATTAAGAACTGATTCTTTGAAAAGATAAACCTTTATCTAGATTAACTAAGAAGAAGACTCAAAAAATAAAGTCAAAAAGAAAGAAAAGGTGTTTGGGTGGCTCATTCAGTCAAACATCTGACTCTTGATTTGAGCTCAGGTCATGATCTCAGGGTTATGAGATTGAGTCCTGCATTGGGCTCTGCACTGGGCATGCAGCCTGCTTAAGATTCTCTCTCTCCTTCTCCCTCTGCCCCTCCACCACCCCTTTCTCTCTCTCTCTCTGTCTCCTTCTCTAAAAAAAAAAGAAAAAGGAGACATTACAACTGATACAAAGTACTATGAGAGACTTCTATGGACAATTATATGCCAACAAACTGAATAACCTAGAATAAATGGATAAATTCCTAGAAAAATATGGTCTCCCAAGATTAAATTAGGAAGAAGGAGAAAATCTAAATAAACCAATATCAAGTAAGGAGATCAAATCAGTAATAAAAAAGACCTCCCAACACAGAAAAGCCTAGGAATAGATGCTTGCAGTGATAAATTCTGGGAAACCTTCAAAGAAATATTAACACCAATCCTTCTAACTGTTCTACAAAATTCTAAAGGAAGGAACACTCCCAAATTCATTTTATGAGGCCAGCATTATGCTGACACCAAAGTCAGACTAAGACATTATAAGAAAAAAAAATCATAAACCAATATTCCTGATGAATATAGATGCAAAAATTCTCAATAAAATATTAGCAAGTAAAATTCAACAACATAATAAAAGGATAATTTACCTATGGTCAAGCGGGAGTTATCTGTGGGACGCAAGGATATATCAAACGCATACTGGAAGTCCTAGCCAGAGCAATTGAGCAAGAAAAATGAAACAAATCATATTCATTTCAGAAAGAAGTAAAATTATCTCTTTTCATAGATGGGTGATCTTATACATAGAAAACCCTAAAAAGGGATCCCTGGGTGGCTTAGGGGTTTAGTGTCTGCCTTTGGCCCAGGGCATGATCCTGAAGTCCCAGGATCGAGTCCCACATCGGGCTCCCTGCATGGAGCCTGATTCTCCCTCTGCCTGTGTCTCTGCCTCTGTGTGTGTGTGTGTGTGTCTCTCATGAATAAATGAATAAAATCTTTTAAAAAAAAAAAGAAAAGAAAACCCTAAAAACCTCACTAAAAAAAACTGTTATAACTATTACATGAATTTCATGAAATTGCAGAACACAAAACCAACATACAGAAATCAGTTGCATTTCTATACAGTAACAATAAATTATCTGAAAGAGAAATTAAGAAAGCAATTCCATATACAATAGCATCAAAAGCAATAAAATATTTAGGAATAAATTTAACCAAGAAGGTGAAAGACCCACACACTGACAATTACAAGACGTTAATGAAAGAGATTAAGAAGATATAGATAAATGGAAAGAGATCTCATGTTCCTAAATTGGAAGAATTAATATTGTGAAAATGTCCACATGAACCAAGGTGATCCACAGATTCAATGCAATCTCAAACAAATTCCAATGACATTTTTCACAGAAATAGGAAAAAACTATCCTAAAATTTGTTTGGAACTGCAAAAGACCCTGAATAGCCAAAGCAAACCTGAAAAGAAGAACTAAGTTGGAGGCATCACAATACTTGATTTCAAGCCATATTACAAAACCGCAATAATCAAAGGTACTGGCATAATAAGGGGCTCACAGATTAGAAGAACAGAATAGAGAGCCTATATACAAACCCATATATGTACACCCACCCTTATATATATAGTAAACTAATTTTTGACAAGGTGCCAGGAACATGCAATGGGGAAAGGACAATCTCTTTAATTAATGGTTCTAGGAATACTGGGTATCCACATGCAAAAGAATGAAACTCTAGTGTGGACCCCCACCTTACACCATTCACAAAAATTAACTCAAAATGGATCAAAGATTTAAATGTAAGATCTGAGATCATAAAATTCCTAGAAGAAAAAAAAAATTCCTAGAAGAAAACATAGGGAAAAAGATCCTTGACATCAGTCTAGGCAATAATTTCTTGGATAAGTCATCAAAAGCACAGGCAATGAAAACAAGTGGGACTATATTAAACTAGACAGCTCTGCTCAGCAAAGGAAACAACAAATTGAAAAAATATTGTGAAATAAAATAATTCGAAAACAAAAGTGGGAGAAAATTATTTATTTCAATAATTTGAAATAAAAGTGGGAGAAAATATTCACAAATCATATGTCTGATAAGGGACTATTATCCGCAATTGATCAAGAACTCACACAACTCAATACCAAAAAAAAAAAAAAAAAAAGGAAAGAAAGAAAATAATCCAATTAAAAAGACCAAAAACCTGAATAGACATTTTTTTTCAAAAAAGACATACAAATGGCCAACAGGTGTATGAAAAGGTGTTCAACATCAGTAATCACCAGGGAAATGCAAATCAAAACCATAATGCGGCATTACCTTCCACCTGTTAGGATAGCTTTTACCAAAAAGAGATAAAAAAAAATATTAGTGGGGTTGTAAAGGAAAGGCAACCCTTATACACTACTGGTGGAAATGTAAATTGGTTATAACCATTATGGAAAACCTAATGGCAGTTCCTCAAAAAATTAAAAATTGAACTACCTGTGATCCAGCAATCCTATTCCCAGTTATGTGTGCAAAGAAGTTGAAGTCAGTATCTCAAAGGCATAGGTGTATCTTCAAGCTGTGTTAACTGCAACATCATTCACAAAAGCCAAGATATGGAAGCAACCAAAGTGTTCATCAACGGAAAAATGAATAAAGAAGATGTTATTACGGACTATATTTATCCGTGAGAAAGAAGGAAATCCTGCCATTTGCAACAACATTATGCTAAGTGAGGTAAATCAGAGAAAGACAAATACTGCATAATAGCACTTACATTATGGAATCTAAAAAAAAAAAAATGAGCTTGTTGAATGATTATTACCGGGGACTAGAGGGCTAGGAAATTGGAGAGATGTTGTTTAAGAGTATAACCTCGGTTATGGATGTCTAATGTACAACGTAGTGATGACAGTCAACAGTACAATAAATCACAAACTTGCAAAGACACTACCTCTGAGCCGTCCTCAACACACCTAATGCTGGTGTAGTAATCATATTGCGATATACAAATGTACTAGACCAACACATACACCTTAAACTCCTATAATGTCATAATGTAAATCACATCTCCATCAAAAAAAATAATATTAATAACTTTTTTAAAAAAAGAAGGGACTTGGATTCAAAAGTAGTTCTCAAAGTGTAATCCCTGAACTGGGAATAGCCTGAGTTATCAGAAACGCAACTTTTCAAAACACAATCCCAGACCTACTAAATCAGAAACTTAAAGGTAGGAGGCCCACAAGACTGTGATTCTGCTAGACACTAAAATGTAGAAACCAGCGGGCTAGGTGATTTCTAAGGTCATTTTATCTTGGCAGTCCTAGAATTCTGTGATGCTAGTTTCCCAGGGTGTTCATTCGTGTTCATCTCTTAATCTCTGTAATCCATCCCTATAGAACCTCTTCAGACTGCTACGGGTCCTGGAGCCTCTAGGGCCTGTCTTCTCGATAGTGTCAGACCCGCATCGTCGCTCACCCAGACACACAATCATCCTCCTCTTTCATGACTTGTCACCTGGAATAGTCCCTTCCAAGAAGCAGTATTTAACTTCACTTAAAAAAAAAGGTATATTTTTCATCCACTGCCTTAGAAGAGTGTTCCCCAAAGTTGTTTTCCTCCACACACTCATTTTCGTAAGATACATTAATTATAAAGAGCTCGGGACAATTCTGGCAAATGGTAAACTCCCTGTAAATGTTTCTTGAATAAATTATATGTATTACAGCCTGCTCTACACTGAGATATATGTGGAAGACAAGTGAGTGCTCAAGAGTAATAAAAGTCCACATTTACAGAAAAGGGAAGTGGTAAAATTATCTGAGAAAAACAGATTGTTAAAAAAAAAGAAAGAAAAAAGAAAAACAGATTGTTGAAAAGGAAGTACCAATCAGCAGTATGGGATATATGGCTTTTGTAAGCAGAGAAGGAGCCAGGGCTATCCGATAGGTTAAACAGTAGGAGATTTTAGGCATTTTCAGTGGTGGATTGCAAAGCATTGGGGTTAAATTTACATCCTCTCCATCTCTTCCTCCCTGAACTAATCCCTACAATGATTGACGTGCCTGTGTGTGTGTGTGTGTGTGTGTGTGTGTGTGTGTGTGACTATTCATGCACGTATCTCCCGAACAAAAGCCTTTCCCAAATGTCTGTTTCTGCATTCTGGACCCCCAGACATCTTATTTCCCCATGTCACAGAACTGTATCAGCTCCAGATAAAAGAAGAGCAACTCAGGGATCCTGATGCTTTGCTAGTGACATTCTTTGCTTTGTGACATTCTCCTTTCTGAAAGCTCCATTTAGGTCTTCTATTCTAATAGGACATATGAGGCCAAAGAATCTGTTTTCCAGTTCCGCACACCCATTCTCTTCTTCCGTGTTCAAATTGTCCTATTACGTTCTCTCCTATGATTTAAATCTGCTCTTGGGATCCTGAGATTTAAATAATTCTCCTCATAATGGAGGTTCGGCCAGAGTGACTGACTGTGGTCCTGATTTAGCCATTGGAACTACACCAGCTTTTCCTTCTAGGTCACCTCCAAAGGTGAGATCAGATAGGGGTACTCTCAGCAACCCAACAAGCCTCTGTGGAAGCTTCCTGCTTGCCCACAGAGAATGTGGACCATGTGGCATTCAGCTGCTTCCACGCTCTTATGATCACATGAGCCTTTTGACTTTGGGGATAATCAACTCCATGATACTACTCACTCTCTCTCTCTAAATTAATATAATATAATATAATATAATATAATATAATATAATATAATATAATATAATTATTATAAATAAATATATGCTTATAGATATATAAAATAATATATTTACTATTATATTATCAATTTATAAGTTTTATATAATTTACATATATAAATTATCTACTTGAGAGAGAAAGAGCACAAGAGAGGGCACAAGAAGGGGAGAGGCAGAGGAAGAGAAAGAAGCAGAGAAAGAAGCAGACACCCCACTGATCAGGAGCCCCCATGTAGGGCTCAACAGATCCCAGGACCACAACCTGAGCCAAAGACAGACGCTTAATCAATGGAGCCACCCAGGTGCTCCTCCATGACATCATCCTTTTAGGTAAAGTGGAGCCAACAAGCCTACACTTGGTGTTTTCAGGAACTGCAAGCTACAAGAAGAGCAAACAGCAATTGCAGTGTTTGCAGCTTTACTTTTTCGTGTTCAGTAGTTTTGAATTCGGCTGAAACAACAAGTGACTTTGCAAAATCCGATTCACCCAACCACACTTGGTACAAGCATGGGTCCTGCAGCCAAAACTGAGTAAGTCTGTGAAGTATTAGAACAAAACCAATCTTCCCCACAAGTCAGAGTAAAACTAATAGCACATATTTTTTTGTTAAAGTCTTCCAAATCTTTTCACACGCATGGTCTCGTTTTATTTATCCTTACAACGAAGGTGCTTCGGGCCCCTAAGAAATGTAGGTCCAGCTTAGCTAACTTAAAATATCGTACCACAGTCTTCACGAAGAGCCAGTCACGTGCCATCAGGCAACTTTCAGTGAGGCATCGTAAGGCCACACCGTAAGCAGCATATGCTTTTAGGACCCTGCAACTGCAAAGTCATTGTCTACAGAGATGGACTGTGATGCTTTTGCCTGGCGCTCTTCGGTGTGATGCTTTGTAATCAAAGGTGTTGCCTCAACACTACTATCTGCCATATCTTGCTTTAGCAAGAGGGATCCACTCCCAGTCAACCCAGTCATCTGGGCTGTGACACAGTCTGGCTGATAAATGGAGGCAGCCAAGCAAAACAGCTACCGCCAGGCCTCACCGGAGCTTGCCAGCTCCAGCTACCCCCAGGTATTTGAGTCGGTCAGTGGGGTGTCTGCCCCATTTTCCCTGGTGAGAAGCTCGTGTTTCTATAAATAAATAAATAAATACCCAGAAAAATTCACGACTCTGTCGCAGATGGCAGAAAAATGTGTTCTGTGTGTCTGACTATTCCCTTAAGAGCACATTTTCTTTTCACCCTAGGAACGCTATCAGACAAAACGTGGTTCAATACTGGCATCCTGTGGCCAGAGAAATTCATCAAATCCCTGCAAATCTCAGATCCTTGGGTTCTGAACATTCCTGGCTCTCTGGACCAAGCAGCTTTTCACTATTTTCTGAAGGCTGGTCAGTCACCTCGCATCCTTTGTGAAGGCACCTTAGGTAAGATGTATTTTGATCAACTATCATTTCAGGAGGCTGACTGGTTCGTGTATATTAGGGTGAAAATAAATGATAATAGAAAGTCTAGAGAATGTTACCCAACAACAACAACAACATTTGATATGAAATCACAGAAGCTCTGCACGTTCACACCGAGCTTTTTTCCTAACAAGGAGGCAGTTGGGAGAGGAGGCGAGGTGGTGGGCAAGACTCAGCTGCCTGTGGGTCCATGTATGAGTGTTTTGTTTTGGCCAAAGGCTAGGAAAACACTTGCTATTGCAGCAATAAATATTATGAATTTTCTTTATTTTACTACAAGAATGCTGCCTAAGAGGAAAATCAAACAAAATTATGGAGGATTGTTGTTTTTTGCTCCTCACTTTCAAGGCGGCTATAAAGATAAAAGGTTACAAGGCTCGCAGTTTAAAGACAGAATTGCCATGCTCCCTGGTAAGACTTAATGGCATTTCTGAGATCCGAATAACCATTATGGGACTGCTGCATCGCGGCTGCTTTCGCAAATGGCTACACTAAATTTGGAGTCCTTGGAGATGTTTGAGACATCATTAGAGACAGGAAAACAACAAAAAACTTCAAGATCACATAAGCATGGAAAACTGTCAAAGAAGGATCTAGTGTGAAAACTGGAAGTCGGTAGGCACTGACAAAGAAATGGTGCAAAATATGTATGTGGAAGCGATGGGAAGGGATGTTCAGAGTTGGCTGCCTCCCAATGGGCGGAGCGCAAGGCCTACTATGCGGGAGAAAGCATGGCATCGGCTCTCTCATCAAGCTCCGCCTCATCATGGCCCAACTCCAGGGCTACCAGCCCTCTCTCCCTTGGTTCACCTGCTTTCCCATGGCTCTCGGGGAATTGAACTCTCTCTCACCGGGGTCTGAGACACACAAACCTCACAATGATGATCCCTAGTCTGTTCCAGGCATTGGTAATGAGGACAGCAACCCTATGGGCAGTTATTGGTTAACAAGATCCTTTTCCCTTTTCAGAAACGCCTCTGTGTGTATTGCCTACAACAGAGAAAATCTAACTACAAATACTCCACAGAAAACGAGTGTGACCTAATAGGAAATGGAAGTGAAATACCCTGCGGGACAATCAGTGGGCCCTTGTTAGCCTTAAGGAACCCAACTTTTAGAATAACACCTCCTCAGGGAGTCAGTGCTGCTGGCTAGAAAACAAAATTTAGATATAAATAGTAGCATAAGGTCTAAAGATACCAAACACCAATTAAAAGCTAATAAAGAACAGTAGCAAGACTCTATTTTATTTTTATTTAGTTATATATTTAGTTATATATTTAGTTATATATTTATTTATTATTATTATTTATTTATTTTTTTAGCAAAAGTCCATTTTAAATGGCTGACTTCTAAATGAGTTTGTGGAGCACACTGGTGAGTCAATATGTATACATGTTTTGAGGGGCTTTTGCTTTTTTTTTAGGTTTAGTAACACTGACATTATTTATTAACAATTCTATCAGAAATATCAGAAATCTCCCTCAACTTCTTGCTGGGCTTTTAAGAATGGATTATGGTCAGAGAAGTCAATGAAAATGCATGCTAAGAACAATCATTTTCTAAACTCACTACACTCATCCTAACTCACAGGCAAAAACACTGCCTCTGGCTACATTTTTTTTTTTTTTTACTTCTCCCTTGTGCCCCAGAAAGAGCATAGACTCTGAAGCCCAGCAGCTGTGGGTGTAAATCCTAGCTCAATGGTTTAAAATCTGTACACGCAGAAATAAATTCCCTATGTCTCTGAGTCCCAGTTTCCCATTGAGGAGAGAAGAACAAATGTGCTCTCTCTCTCTCTCTCTGTCTCTCTCTCTCTCTCTCTCTCTCAGAGCCTGTGGATGATGACATGAGATGACATGAGATGATGTGAGAGGAGGGTCTTACTCAGCAGAGACCCTTCCAGAGGGGTAGGCTTTCCACAGAGGCTGCTCCCAAGCACCCTTTCTACCTCCTCATATCCCATATTTCCTCTTCTCCCAACTTACCAGGTCACCAAGCCCTTCTGCTTTCTCCCCCTTTAACATGGTTCACTTTCTCTTGGATTCTGCGGGCCTTGTCCTCGGTCAGACCTTTCTTAATCCTTGTGCGGGGTTACCGTGGTAACTACCAGTCTTGACTCTCTTCAGCCCTGACCCTGTCTAATCCACCCTCCCTGTACCCAGGATGATTTTTATAAAATACAACACCGCTTGAGTTTGAATTCTGGCTGCGTGACTTGGAACAAGGCACAGAAACTCTCCCACATTATGACTCAAAATCTATAAAACAGGGATAATAAACTTTTGCCAACTCAGAACACTGTTAAAAGGATTAAATAAGGTCAAATATGTGCTAACGCACAGAAATCACACAATCCATGGGAGGTGTTGTTATTCCTCTCTTCGGTGTTCTTGCTGTTCTTAGGACCCTTTGCGGTTCACTATGCCCATTAACCAGGGTTGTGTCGTAATCACGACATGTAGGACCTCTGTGGGTCTCTGCCTCACTCCCTACCCAATCTCACATCACTCGGCAGGTAGCATGTTATGATATAGAATCAATAAACTGAGTTCGACCCAGAGTAAAAAATAATTAGGTTAGTAAGGGAGTCAGGAAGGCAATGAGGTCATTTCCAGAACTGCTGATAAAATTCTATCTAAAGAAGCTGTTCTCTTAAGAAGTAATTAGAGCAGCTCAAACTAAAATATCCTGCAAGGATGGAACGGCTGTAACCCAAACATCCTTCCTGCTTTTTCTGCTAGTCCTAATTAAAATGCAAAAATGTATTTCAATGAGCAGTTGCCTTGCTCACGTTGTTGAACATTAAGGGGTGTGTGGGGGTGTGGGGGTGTGGTTGTGTGTACCCACAGACTGGGTTTTCTATAACACGGTCTCTCAAGAGGTCCCGAAACTGTGTAAAAGTCTTACCTGACAGTCTTCTAAACCACTTGGGTTTCTTGTCCCAGATAATAAAGAGATAGTATGCAGGGACCCCCGTCAGAGTAATGATGAAGCCAATCCCTGTACTAAATGGGTCCGAATACAGGGAAAGGGCAACCATGAAGAGACACGTGAAGGAAAACAAGGCTGGGATGAACAGCGGCACCTGGAACAAAGCACAGGGGGGAAGACAAATCATTTCAAACAGTTCCAGAGACAGAAGGTGGGTTCAAGAGGAGCTCATCAGTCATTGGATCGGGTGATCCCCACCAGCCGCGTGAGGCGGTGACAGGCACCAGCCTACCTTACCTTACTAGCAACATCTCTCTAACAGGGCACACAGAATGGAGCAACCGTACTCTCTTAATTTTTTTTTTAATTTGGAATAGAATAAAACCTAAGGATAAATAAGCATGTCTCATTGGAGATGCTTTGTTTGAATTGTTTGACTAGGTAAGTACCACTACGACTTACGTTTTTTATTTTAAAAGGTTGGCTCTGGGATAATTATGATCAGAATGTGCTTTAATGTGGAGTCAAGAGCACGGGCTGCTTGCTACATGCTACAGCCTTTCAGTGCATATTGATTTTCTGTTGGAGACTCACAATAAGAACTGACAGGAATAAAACAGACCAACTCCTATTCAACCGCTAATAAAGATGTTGCTGGCATTAGGCTACAGACGTAATTAGAAACAAATTCTGACAACATGACTGACGACATTATCTGTGTTATTTCTTAAAAGCAAATAAATAGTGAGGTCAGATCAATCCATGAACGTTTGCAGCTAGAGACGAGAAACACTCGTCAGCCCTCCCAAAAGGAAAGCTTCGCGATGGTGAAGGGTATTCCATTAAGCGGTACGTTCGTACGTTTTCACACGCCCTGTGTGTTCACCCTCTTATTCCTTCCAGACCATATAATGTAGAAAAAGAACAACGTAATAAGTCATAACATTTAAGAATACTTTAAAAATGCCTGTTTTGTAAAGCAGGGTCTTTTTTAGAGTTTCAATTAGTGGCAATTCTGTAGGTATCCGCCGCCCCGGCTCAGCAGGCCTATCCACAATTACTCAGCGGACAGACACGGAGTATCCCATATCCCACACTTTGAACACGTGGGGTCATTAGACACATCCAAGAAAAAGCAACATTTTTCAGAAAAGTGACATACAAAGTTGGGTATACATCACACAAATGACCTGATGAGTTATTTTTCCAAGCTAACATAAATCCAACATCAAGGCACTAACTGCGAGAGTTAAACATTTGATCCCAGAGGATGCGGCCCCCACCCAAGCTCCCCATCATCAAGTTATGACAACGGGAAGACTAGGTATTAGAAGAAAGATTTATGGAAACCCATCAAGATTACTGAGGTTACCTTGAAAGGACGATGCATATCTGGGCGTTTGTATCGAAGATAAATCAGCCCAGCAACTGCCAGCCCAATAAAAAGCCACCTGGCAAAGCTGAGGAAATTCAAAAGACTGTAGAGGTCCCCAGAGAAGAGCATTATCATCGTCAAAGGGTGCTAAGGGGGAAGGGGGAGACAAACCATGCTCGGTGAGTCAAAAGAGAACACAGCTGGCAACAAGCAATAACATCACTACACGTTACGATCACCCTTTTCATAGGATTAGTTATACGGATAAACTACGACAGTGATTAAAAAACCTATATTCGACTGACTTCCTATCTATATTCTGCTCTTATACCCCATTACGCGCCAGTAACAGCCTGGGAAGAGCATCATCATTACCACTTAATCAGATGGAATTTTATACAGATGTTCAGTTTTCCGTTGTGCGGTTGTGTGTGTGTGTGTGTGTGTGTGTGTTTTCATCCGAGAGAAGAGAACGTGTTTCCAAAGTGTAAAACACAGGATATTCCCTGACTTACATTTAAAGACCCAGAGGCTGAGACGAGAAGCGAATAACTAAGACTGAAAGTCAAGTGTACCCAATTAGAAAATTCAGAGAGCTCTGTAAACGGCTCCTGACAAGCCCTTGGCTACACACACTCAGGAAACAGGGCCACCTCTCAGTGACTCTGGCGTCTCCTGAGTGCAAATTATTGACCTCCCCTTCCTCAACACTTGCTCTCCCCGTGCACTTGCCATGTGTGACCCTCAAGACCACAGAAAACAGGGAAGCCCAGAGATCAGCCTAGCAAGTCTCTGCAGCTCCACATGCCAAGGACAGCTCCACTGGTAGCAGAGGCTTAACATGAAAACCCTCTGCACGGAGTAGTACATTCTGTTCCCACAAGTGACGTTGACTTCCAGAGTCCGCACACAGAGCGGACGCACACTTTCCGGGGAGCTTTCAAGGAAACGTGATGACACAAATGCATGAAACACAATGTCCAAAATAGTCTATGGCGCTCCTGACAGCCGAGTCCACTTGACAAAAATATTACCAAATAGCAGGTAAAACTGAACAGAACGTTGCCAATGGGTATTTAAGGACTTCGACACCTGACACAGCCATGTGCGTCCCACACCTCTTGGACACCTTGCGTTAAGAATTCTACAACTCAGATTTCAGCTGTGGTGCTTTTTCCTTCTTCCCTTTAGAGTTGCTCTCAAATATCTCACTTTTAATCACAGAATCACCGCAGTGCCTAGGGCTTCAGCGATTTTTTTTTCTATGATTTTGTATGCAACTCGTTATAAGGTGCCTATGATACTACGATGTACCTCTAGGTGTTTTTGGACTGGGGCTTTCAGCTTCACTTTCAGTATGCAGAACTGGGACTTGTTGCTCTACATCCTTTTCTGTGAGGCTCTGTGTCGAGGACAGGAGCCAAGGTAATCATTTCCCTTAGACCTCGCGAGTTTCTACAAAGGGGAAAAAGAAGTGATGGGTCCCAAAGCATCAAATATGCATCAGAAATACTGAACAAAGGGAAGCGATGGAAAATATCTTGCCTCCCAAACTCCACCAAGGTATACACAGAGTCAATTTAGCAATGAACGGGAAAGTAAAGCGCGATCTAAATTCTGCTTTGAAATCCTCTTCGCTAACCTGTTATTCAAGCTTATATCTAGGTATACTTTTTAATATGCATTACCAAAACAATAACAGCTGGCAGAGGAGTGTGCTTGCGGACATGAATCATGGAGAGGATTTCTGGAAGCTGACCCTCTCGAGACGCAACATAGAATAACCTGATGGGAGAAAAATGTGGGTGGAATTGACTGTAAAATTGATCATTTCAAAGGGAAAAATCCAGAAATCTAAGAGAAAACTTGCATCTACTATTATAGCAACTGGTTTGACATTTCTCAGGTGATTATTCAGATTCCACTGTCCCGGTAAGGCAGAGAAGCATCAAAAGAAACCTGACTTCGAATTTTATAAAATCTGCCAACATTTATCTTATTCTTTGAGGAGAAACAATAGCAACATCCGACTCAGCATAGCTCTCCCTACATATAATAGTATAAATAGGTTCCGAGTGTCGTACGTGTGCTGTCAATCCAATCCAGTCCAATGTGCACACACATGCAAATGTGTGTACACACAGACATGCACGTGTACACACACAGAACAGTTACATTTTTCTGATTGGATCTTAATCTTATGGTAAAATAGAAGGGACTTTTGCAGCAAACAAAACCAAAGGGATACAGATGGCGGGGGCGGGGGGGTGATTTCTGGTGGCTCTTACTTTACTTTTTTCTTGTCACCTTTGGAGAAACAAAAGATTTTATCACCAGAAATAAAATGCTGTTGTTGAACTCTGCAGACATTCTATTTAAAAAATAAATAAAAGAAAGAAAGAAAGAAAGAAAGAAAGAAAGAAAGAAAGAAAGAAGAAAGGAAAGGAAAGGAGAAAAGAAAAGGAAAGAAAAGGAAAGAAAAGAAAAGAAAGAAAAGAAAAAAGAAAAGAAAAGAAAAGAAAAGAAAAGAAAAGAAAAGAAAAGAAAAGAAAAGAAAAAAAAGAAAAGAAAAGAAAAATTGCTCCATGCCCAGCTGCAGCGTAGACTATGAGTAGACAAGCAGTGCCCTCTAATGGGCAGAATGAGCCATGCTACCGATGCTCAGACGAAGACTTCAATCTTACATGTCTCTTTAAAAACAACAGCTTTGCAGGCACTATTTCTTTTCCTTTTAAAACTACCCTCATCACAGCCAATCTCAAAAACAGAAGTGCATTTCTGGAAATGCTTGAACTCACTCACCTGGAGACAGCAAACACACCACCATTCATGGAGCCAAAGCAGGAGAGGGCAACAAAGATCGGGACTGCTAATGAGAAATTTCCCAGTAGCCGCTCAGAAAAGGTCTAGTGAAAGACAGAATGAAGCAAATTAATGCTCTGCCAGAAAGTGGAATAAAATGAAACAATTTAGGCCAAACTCGCTCTATGACTTTCTCTTGGCCTGCTGATACGTGTGCGTTTTATAATCTTTCTTTTTTGGTTAGGGTCAGACTGACTTCTTGGACAATAATCAAAAGCAGGCACCATGGCATTGCTTGTTGCAAAACTATGGGCAAGAGTCTAAACAAGCACCTTCTCTCTACCTTCATAATGCGATGATCCATTTATTGAATCTTTATCAACTATGATATCTATCATCTCTGATTCTGGTAAGTAGGAAAAGCTCAGTTCAGAAGTTCTCCTATTAGAGACAGAAATCCTTCTGTAAAATGCCTTCCCTTTAGCCTAGAAAGCCACATTTTTACAGCGAAGTACAAATGTACCCTGAGAAGTGTCACAGATACTTGTTTCATCTACCAATCCCCCTGTTACAACACGGAGGTCCAGAGAGACATAATCGATGACTTAATCATTTATACCGCATATACAAGCGGTTCTGAAAATCTCTTGTCCAGAATAATCACATCAGCTGAATGTCTGTGTATTGAGCCACTCTCTCCCTCTCAGGGATCCGCCAATTCCTTTCATGGTTTCCCATAAAAAAAAAGGCTGGAATACATATACAGGTCTGCGAAAATCGAGCCACAGAAAATACAAAAGATAAACGAGACTTCCAAAATGTCCTTTTCCACCATGGCATATACAATACTGCAAATCTCCATAAAGGATGTATTTAAAAAAAAAAACACACACACAACTATGTGGGATTCTTTAGTTGTCCTTGATGCAGCCGGTGCTGTGTAATTAATGGACCGCATCACCCTCTAAAAGTAAGTGCTGCCCTTTGTCTAGTAAGATGCGACGACTGACCCGACATCAGTGAGCTCTGGACACTGGCTTGTCTGGTGGGACTTATGGCAGCGGGAAAGTCTCTTTTTAATACAGTTAACACGTACATAGATTCCCATGAAATGAGATAATTTGTCCCCTGTGGATGTTGCCCATATGAGGTAATAGTGACTCTTTTAAAAGGAACTGACATCTGGTGATGGGAAGTTACTTTTTCACTCTTCATTGTTATGAGGTCATGAACAAATGCTTTCTTACCAGTTAAGTTTTTATACAAAACTAAAAGTATGTGTCACAGCTTGACAGTCTCATAACATGACCTTTGAGGGCAAAGATGGTCCTGGGGTCAAGTAAATTTTTGGAAAATGCTGTAAAATTATGAGTCTCCACTTCTTAGGGAGTTAAAAATGCACATTAGCATCTTTAATATTCTGAGAAGTGCTAGAGCAATGACATCTGTTTAACTTTGAATAACTCAGTATTTCCAAAAATTAATAATATCCCATTATTGGTATTCAAAAGGATATAGTAGAAAAAACAAACATATGGTCCCTTGGAAATTCTTAAGTGGCACTGCGGGGAAGCAATAAAAGATTTTAAGCTTGAAAAGTTTACAAACTGGGGATCCTGGGTGGCTCAGCGGTTTAGCCCCTGCCTTCAGCCCAGGGTGTGATCCTGGAGTCCGGGATCGAGTCCTGCATCTGGTTCCCTGCAGGGAGCCTGCTTCTCCCTCTGCCTCTCTCTCTCTCTCTGTCTCTGTGTCTCTAATGAATAAATAAATCTTTTTAAAAAAAAAAAAAGTTTACAAACAGGAAGGAGTACAGAATAAATTGCAATTTGCAGACCAAAAAATACATTCGTTTAAATTCAGTAACTGCCCACCTATCCTGCAAGTCATGTGGGAAGAATGTTTCCTCTATTCCACACGCACACATGGAAATGTGTTTTCAAGCATGAATATGGGGAAACGTTTTGTATGAAATGAACAGTGCCAAGAAATCATATAGGACTCTGGCTAGATCAGTTAAATGGAATATGCTAAGGTGTCTTCTAAATTTTTTAAATGCTCATTATCATTCAGGTCAAGAAGAGATTACTGAATTTCAAAACACTTTCTGCTGGAGGGAACTACTATAAAATTGCATCAACTCATTAACCTAAATTCAAATTGGCATTTTCCCAACTTGGACTTACCACCGCCACTGCATTTGAAAGCAACAGTTCCTCGGCACTAATGGTCGTAAAGTAGGCCACATTTGTGAGCACGTAGCCAACGGTGACGATGGCCATGGATATACATATTGCAAGGGGGATGGTTCTGAAATGCACAAAGGAATTGCTTATTAGTTATCTTTTGTTAGTCATTCTCTGAAAGCAAAGACGGTGCCATAACGGGCTAATTCAAACAAAGAATAAAATAGTATGTATGATAATTATAGCCTCTGTTGAGTGCGCATATTTTATCAGGGTGAAGTGCTACAGTCCTTTGTAATTTAATAAGGTCCATGGGAACAGGTACTTCATTTGTCTTGTCTACTGCGCTACCCTCAGAACATATGGGGCCATCCCACTCTTGTACTCCACAAATGCTACGGCCGTGTTTCTCACACTCGATCATGCATCACCTGGAAGGCTTGTTGAAACAGTTTGCTGATCCCACCTCAGAGTTTCTGATTCAGTAGGATTTGCCTTTCTAACAAGTTCCTGGGCAATTGTGCTGCTGCTGGCTGGGGGGCCGCGCTTGGAGAACCACGGGTCTATATACCTTTCCAATACTAATTGACTGCCTTGACACCTTTCTAATGCTAGACCCCAAGTAGATCTTTCCCATTCAGCTTTCCGCCTTCGATAGCTTCCTTTATCAGCAAGTAAGTCGTACGCTTTGGGATGCATGAGAGCAAGAGAGATCTACCATTCTAAATGATAGTGATGATAATTTTATATATAACGCAAAAAGCACAGAAGCGCTCACAGTAATGACTTTGCACTGCCCTGCTGTGAGTTCAAAGGAAGCTCAAGATCATGAGTATCTATTAAAGCAACAGTGCAGATAATCCCATGAAATTAGAGGTGACATGCTGTGAAGTACATATGACCGGACAGTGCTGACACTCTGTGGCATCAAGAAGTACCCAGCACAAATGCAATGTTATGTCTTCATTTAATGCACTGGCAAAGCCAGGAGTTACTGACCCTAATAATTTGATTCCATGTTACCGATACACATTACTTGCTTAACATAATCACCTCTTCAGACTCTTTCCAGTTCAAGCAACTTAAACCTTCAGCTCCCTGCACAAAGGCTGATGGGTTTTTTAGCCATACAGCTTATCAGCCCTCATGGGGCCTTAGACCCTGCTGGGTGCCACTAATGAAGACCTCAATATAATTTCTTCCAAGATGAAAATACAGCTCAGAGCTGGGAGGGGGGAAAAAAGGCACAGCCTGCCTCACTCCCCAAGCTGGGTATGTTTAGCACACAAAGTCCCAGCTCATTATGCTGAACAGCACTATCCCCTGTTGAGAACAGGCAAAGCTAGCCAGTCAGCAACTGCCATTCATTATGCTGCTTGGAGCCTGACACTTCCCCTGATCCCCAAAGCCTGAAGCCTTGATGGGGAAACACATTGACCTCTAAATCCTGGCATCCTGATATAAAAGTAGCAGATGTTCCCCTTCCCCAGTGTGAAGAGGGTCCTGTGGAATTTTCTGTTAGCACCGTAACATGCATTGCTAGTTGTGATTGATAAATGCTAAATTTCAGCAGAGGAAATCACTAGGCCAATTAAATACAAAGGACTGAGTGGCATAAGGCATACTAAAGACGAATTCTGTTTCTTCGAAAGAAAGACTATACGTAAATGCAAAGGGCTAAGGAGGCGAACTTGCAGGTATATGTGCAGCTTTTCAAACATTCACTGTGTGATTTTAAAATTGAATCTTTTCTGTTTTTTTGTTTTGTTTTGTTTTTGTTTTTTTTTTTTTTTTAACATCGCAAATGGTGTGTTAAGCTCCTTCTCTGGAGGAGAGAAGCAGGGAGGGAGGTGGGGAGAGAGAGGCTCTCTATTCCTCGCAAGAATGGGATTAAGAAGTATAAAGTTTTCTGTTAATAAAAACTGAGGTGACATTGTTAAGTGCAGTGAAGTAACTAGCCTGTCCAGGACAAGTCCCATCAGATGACGCTGCAAATTAGCAGGGGAAGTCAGTCTGAAATCTGGGCTGTGACCCTCCCAGCATAGAATCTAGCCTCAGCTGGGCCTTTCCAAGGCAACCTCCCCACTTCCTGCTTCAAAATAATGGTATGTCTGAGGGATGTTTTCTGAATTGGTTTTAGCAGAAGGAAATCCTAAAAAAAAAATCCAACTTTTTTTTCTCCACTTCTCAATGACAAAAACTATAGCACTAGCTACTGCCATTAACTTGGTGGCTGTTATGTGCCTGATATTTTATAAGGTACTTTACATATTTGCCTCATTTTACCTTCAGAAAATCCTGTGAGTTAGGAGCATCATCACCATTTTGTATATGAGGAAATTAAGTCTAAGAGAGTCTAAATAATTGTTTAAAGATACAGAACTGGTAAGTAGAAACCCAGAAGTCAGCTGATCAATCCTAGCTCAAGTCACAGCTTTTTAACCACTAAGATGTACTCTCTTTCTCATGCATGTGGGTCCTCAATCTCTTAACTCTTAATTTTCAGAGAAATCATAATTGTTGAAATCATAATTGTTTGCAATCATATTGCAAAGCTCTTATCAAGACCAAAAAATGCAGTTTTACTTACCATAAAGGAGGGAAAAAAGTTATTCCATGACTTTTACAATTTTTCTGTGCAACATGAGCTTTAAGGTCAAGTGGATGAACTTTTTTTTTAATAAATTTATTTTTTAATGGTGTTCAGTTTGTCAAAATGCAGAATAACACCCAGTGCTCATCCCATCTAGTGCCCACCTCAGTGTCCGCCACCCAGTCACCCCCACCGCCCACCCATTTCCCCTTCCACCACCCCTAGTTCGTTTCCCAGAGTTAGGAGTCTTTCATGTTCTGTCTCCCTTTCTGATATTTCCTACCCATTTCTTCTCCTTTCCCCTTTATTCCCTTTCACTATTTTTTATATGCCCCAAATGAATGAGAAAGTGGATGAACTTTTGAAAAAAGTTTCAATGTTTAGGAAATTTGGGGGTAGAGTTAAAAGACAACAGAAGCTCACCTAATAAATTTCCGTAGACAATTTTTGCAGAAGAGGAGGAAAAGCAAGCATGATTGTCAGAGAAGCTGAAATGTATGGATTATTAACAACTCTACTATCAGCCAGATACACTATATAGATTCTGGGGGCGGGGGGTGGGAAATCAAAGGAACTTAAACGATAAGACAAAAGTAAGAAAGGGTCCAACCTTGTTGCAATTCACAACATGCCCAGGAATTCCTCTCTCAGAAAATTAAGCCATGGGAATTGGAGGGGGTGTGGCAAAAAAGCCAATGTCTTCTGTGCTCCAGTTCCATTGCATTTTGACAAAGGGAAGGAGGAGAAGAGCTTGCGGCTGCCTTGGCATAAACAGCAATCAATTACCAAGGAAAGCAGTTGACGTGTTCAGAAGGGCTTGGCACCATGTGGTTAACTCCTGGGTTTCAAGCATCAAAGCTTAAGAGCCACTGGGTGAGCTGATAAAAGCTATTAGGCCATGCCAGAGCAATCTTTCTGGAGGCTTTAGATGCAGAGGGCAGATAAGCACAGTTAGTAACTCAAGATTAAGGCAAATGGCACGTGATAATAAAATGAATTAAAGGGACTAGTAGACCACTGATATTTCAAAGCCTCTGTGTTACTGTGAGGTATCCTCCAATTCCAAGTGCACCGAAAGCTTTGTCTTTAAGCTGAATAAAAATAACTCATCCCTCTGAGTTCTACTCTTTTGTGAATGTTTGTGCATGCCTGTTATGATTAACAAGATACAGATGCATTGAAAAGAGTTACTTAATCCTTAAGACCTCTAGTCATTATACAAAGTCTTTTCAATTAAAGGCCATTAAGTATGTGAGAATCCAATAATTTTATTAGCTGCCCTTAGTTTTCAATCAAAAGGTCTTGGGCAGTCTTCCTTTCCTGTGGGCTTTTTTATTTTATTTTATTTTATTTTATTTTATTTTATTTTATTTTATTTTTTTATTATTTTATTATATTTTATTTATTTTATTTTATTTATTTTATTTTATTTTTTTTCCCTGATGCAAACACACGAGGGTATGTGGGCTTATTTTAAATCGGTACCTATAACCAGTCTATGTCACACATGGATAAATACTTGTTTTCTTAGAAATTATTAAATGGGAGTCTCTGGAACATCTGCTTAAAAGCACTTCATTCTAAGGAATGAAGTGGAATCCAAAAGGTCCAGAAAGTAATGTCTGGTAGCTTATATTTGTATAATCTACAAAGCACTGACAAATACATGTTATCTTCAAATACACACACGTCATTCCAAATCCTTTGTGGAATGAGAGAGAGTATAGACGAATAAGAAACAAAATTCTCAACAACCAAATAAGAGGTTGTCGAAATTGTTCCCACCCCTTTCAAACATGAGAACGGGAAGGCTCAGAAAGGTTCAGTGATGGGGTCAAGGTCACAAAAATAGTAATTGGGAGGGTTGAAACTTGAGCCTACATCTGTCAGCTCTAAGCTCCACATTTACCATATATCTCTCGCCACATCACCCCTACTTTGTACTTGCTCTAACTCCACGCACGAGGTCCCCGGGATTCTCAGGCGCTGACAGACATGTGTTTTATTCTGTATGATACAAATATCAGAAAACTGAATGTAACGACGTGACACGTTATGAGCCAAGTGTATTTCTCTAGGTTCCACATAGTTCTCATGAATAAACTTGCAAATAATAAATATACCATGAGATGCATTTTTTAATGTGCTCTGCAACTGTGATAGAGCATCAGAAATGACCGCTGTTTCCAAGGGTTTATGTTGACTCTTGCTACAAACACCAAATGAGTAAACCTAGCTTGATTCTCCAGAGATCTGAGGACACCTGAAGCTATAGGGATTTCTGAGGTTCAAACCATATGAGTAATTTAGTAATCACTTGAATTTAGAATATTCCTAAAATTGTTTTCTAACTTGATCAAAATTTTCTGATTTCGTGAACCAAAAGAAGTTCCACACAATCCTCAGTGTTGCGGTGCATACAATCGAGACCACAGAACGCACTGATCCTGGGGCATCTAAAATTGTCTTTGAGCCATGGGACTGGGCATGATGACAGTCTTAAAGCCTGCTCTTTTTGTGTTCAAGAATCTTCTAAGGTAAGTGAATGATGTTTCACAATTTCTTTTTTTTTTTTTAAGATTTTAATTATTTATGAGAGACACAGAGAGAGGGGCGGGGGGACAGAGTCACAGGCAGAGGGAGAAGCAGGCTCCATGCAGGGAGCCCGACACGGGACTCGATCCCAGGACCCCAGGATCACACCCTGGGCCAAAGGCAGGCGCCAAACCGCTGAGCCACCCAGGGATCCCATGTCACAGTTTTTATTTAAAAATCATTAATATTTTAACACATGTATGTGACATTCAGGAAAAAGGGGGGAAGGAAAGATTAAGAAGAGCAAGAACATGGTAAACTTCTTAATTTGTGGGATACAAAAAGAAAGTAAATAATTTTCTAATTTTTTTCAATTCTATTAATAAACTAGGCACTATTTCTTCATATATAATTGAAATGGAACTGTGATTCATCTCAACACAAAGTATTTAAAATTATACTAAGTACCTCTTGGTTCCAAGTTTTTTTCCAGAATCATTCTTAACATTTTATTTATAATTACCCTATGAAGACCTTGAAAGCTTTTCTATAGCTCAGACACAGAAATGACTCAAACATCTCTTTTATTTCTCTCTTCTGTATCCACTATCAATCGATTAATTTTTGCTGATTCACGGTTTATATACTGCTGTTAGTTTTGTCACTCTTAGAACTTCGGTCACGTGTTACAGTCAAAAAGATAATAGTATATCTTAAAGAAAATCAATCTATATTTTTTCATTCACATGATTTTTTTCCATACATTTTTACATACTTTCCCTGACTCTTGCTCATACAGAACACTCCAGAGAGCCCTGGGCGCTGAATCATCCTATCTGGCTATGTGTTTTCTGACATTTCTAGCACAAATTGAATTACAAATAAGTGTTTTTGATAGTTTTCCAGACTTGAAACAATTAGATTACAGATGGCTGGACTCACAAATTCTTTTGTGTGTTTTCAGTGATTTTGCCTCATTGTCATTTAGTGCTATCACTATATCTCTAGTTATCCATGGTGAGTAGGAATTGGGCTGTTAATGACAGAAAAGAAATGCACTTGAGGAGACATAGCAAGGAGTTAGGGGAAATGTGTGGGTTGTCGCTGAAAGAAAAAAAAACACAGCGAGAGGAAGAATCATGTTCAGTTCTAACTTAATCACAATTTCTGGGCCAAGGATGAACACAAAGATGTGACAAACAGATTGTCACATAAAGGTACACGGTGATCCCACTGATTTCAGGCATTAAACACCTGCCCTCTGCTCCTTACAGGATCATGGCAAGGCTATGGATGTTGTCACTGAGGCATTTTAAATCTCAAATCTACTGATGTCTAATCTAAATCTCACCATTCTCCATTGTCCACAGATGAAGAAGTCCATAAACAGAAAGAGAAGACAGAGAGACCTGTAGAGAAATGTAAGAAATGAACAGACACAGATTAAAAGACTGCAGGGCTGAAGGAAGCTCCCGGGAAAATGTAAGGAGGGAAGAATGCACAGCAACGCCAGACAGAACAAAGAACTAAAACAAAAGCTCACAATTCAGAAACACAGGGTGATAAGCAATCAGAAGCATTAGTGTAAATGTTCAATCCCTAAATATACTTAATTTTTTATCCTATTAGAATAAATTCATCGCTAAGCAAAATTATTTGGCAAAATGTAGCTTGAGAATAAATTTTCATTTGCTTGAGTTTCATTCAAAAAGATTAACATGGCTACATCTCACTTTCTCTCATTTTCTAGAGATTTAGAGTATGTCTTCCAGATATACTACAATTATTTATATTTATCATGGGTATAATAAAGATATTAGTGGGCAAGTCTGAGTGGAGGAAAAAAATTGGTTTCTAGTAAAATGTTAGAAATTAAATAGCTGAAAAGATAAAATATCTTAATAACTTAAATTTCACACTAATGTTCAATTCGTATTTTTGTTACACTGTTTTTATGATATGCCTTTTAAAATTTCATTATTTTCCTCAGGATTTAGCCTGGCATACATTACAATAATGCAACATCTCAGGAACCGTTCTTTGGAAGAGTCCCTAAAATCCAGATGTATGGATGAAATAACCACCCACCACACATTTATGTACCTCTTTCCAAAGTATAAATTGTTCCTGGGCAAAGCTACCCACACGGGGCACATTTGCCAGACTCTCTTGTATTTGGGTGAGAGGGTGACTTATCCTCGATCTCAACTGATGGGGCAATTAAAGGCCAAAGCGGGCTGCCTCGTTACCCCCTTCGCCTGACAGCTAGTTACAGAAAATCTATAGAGTGGCAGAGCCACACTGTGAAAGGAATCTAGGTCACAGAATCGACATGTATAAGAAGGCCCACCAGTTAGCCAGGGACATCACTGGCTAACATCACATCACCAGTTAGCCACTGGACTGTTACGTGATTTAAGAATTAAATTTTTGATGGTTGAAAGCCATTGAAGACTTGCGGTTTGTTTGTTGTAGCAGCTGGCATTACCCTGACCAATAAAAGAATGAAAGGCCTCATTATATCAAGATCTCAATTAGTTTATATAAGACTTAAAATGAGTCCTCATTAAATTCTGTCATATATTATATTGTTTTAAAAAAGACCAGTATATGGTATAAAATTCTTAAAACACTGTCCCAACTTACAAAACACAAATTAAAACAATCATATCTGAGAAGATTAAAAATTAATCATTATTCAAACTTCCCAGAAATGCAACAAAGATAGATCTCCTTGTTTGCTACTTTAAAATAGAAAATCTCGGGGAATCCCTGGGTGGCTCAGCAGTTTAGTGTCTGCCTTTGGCCCAGGGTGTGATCCTGGAGATCTAGGATCAAGTCCCACATCAGGCTCCCTGTATGGGGGCCTGCTTCTCCCTCTGCCTGTGTCTCTGCCTCTCTCTCTCTCTCTCTCTCTCTGTCTTTCATGAATAAATAAATAAAATCTTAAAAAAAAAAAAAAGAAAATCTCCTGCACTTCTAACAATTGTCACCCATCCAACAAAGACCAAAGCACAATAGCCTCTTGTTTTGACCAAGGACATATGATAACACAATGCAATGTTAAATAAAAATACTCTTATGCCAAGAACAAGGCAACATAAAATAAATATACCCACTTTGGCATAGTAAATGGAAATTAGAGTCAAAATTCCCTCAGGCTATAAGCACATATCTTGGAAGGAACAGATGACATTTCTCCTACTATATACGCATAAACCAGGTCCAGGCACATTTCTGATCAGCCACGTGATAAGAAACAGAACAGGTAAATGTGGAGATGTTCAACCATGATAAATAACTACCGCTCCTACCACCAAAAATTGCCATCAACATTTCTGAACGACGACAAATTTAATTATTAGTAATAATTTTACTTTGATATCTGGTGGTCAAATAGATAAGTGACTCTCCAGTTGGCTGCTCTGGGAATCAGAACAGAAACTGGACAACAGGCAAGGTTACAGACCACCCTGTTCTCACTCAGGTCAACCAGATCGGTCCTCTCTTCCTTGTTCTATTCATTGATACTCTGCAATACAACTGAGGGTTTCAATAGTTTTAAAATCCCTGCTCTACATTCTACAAGTCAAATTATGTCTTCAGATCATTTTTTTTGGACCCAATACCGGCTTCCTAAAGTACCATTTTGAAAATAACATGAATTCGTTTTGTAAAGCTGCTATATATGAATGATTAACGTATGCATATATTTGACCCTATAAAGTTGAAAATAATTTTTTTACTGCAACAAGTCTCTATTTATACTCCTAGGGTAATTCTTTGTAGGAAAAGTACAAAGTCAACAGACGCGCCAAGAGCTATGCCCCGGCTTTAGTAAGTTGGTAAAGCCATACGGCAGGGCCACAGAGAGCATGACACAGCAGGCTGATGAAGCGGTAGAGAAAGAAAAGATGAGAAGAAGTAGAGTTGATGGGCCAAGAACCTTGCCAGTTGAGAGAGGTGATATGTCCTTGCCAAGAAAGCGATGATGAAGACGCCTGATTGGAATGGTTCACAGCTCCCTGAAGAGGTCACAAAGGCCCAGAAAATGGCAGCACCTCCTTCAAGCCCTCCCTCTCCTCTCTGCAGGCTGCCCATTTGCAAAGATTCATACTCGCAGCAGAAATGGAAATTTTGTGATCTTTTATCTTTCAGCTCAAAAGTTAAACTCTCTGAACAATAAGCTTTGTGCTTTATGTTTATTAATGCCTTTTCTTAGGCTACAAGGATTCGTAGGCACACTCTCTCTAGGCATAATTTTCTCAAGTCAAATATACTGTGCAGTAGCTGAGGGACTATAAAACAGAAGTGGTCCTTATGGGGCAGGCTCCACGCTCGGCGGGGGGTCTGCTCTAGATTCTCTCCCTCTGCCCCTATGCTGACTCATGCACAAACAGGCATACTCGAGTATGTGTGTGTGTGTATATATATATATATACACACACACACATATATTTGTATATTTGTATATTGTATATATAAATATATACATATATTTGTATATATATTGGTATATGGTGTATGTATATATATATACACATTTATTTGTATATATATACATATATTTGTATATACCTGTATTTGTATTTGTATATATATATACATATATTTTTATATGTGTATACAGGCATACTCGAGTATATGGTATATTATATATAATTATTTATATATAGTATATAATAATATATTAATATTGTATCTATTTGACCACCAGATATCATATATATATAATATTCCAGGTATAAACTGTCTTTTCACAGTATCTTTTCCCCAGAGTTTTGCCTTTGATTTTGTTTTAAGTTCACAGAATTTTGAAAAATTTTCTGGACTCCAATCTGAAGGCTGAGTGTAGTCACATTCCAGTCACTTGCAGGGACTCAAAGAGATCACTGAATCTCTCCAGGTTTACACTTCCTTATCAGTTAAAAAGAGTATTGAATTAGGGTAGTAGGGTGGCTCAGTCAGTTGAGCCTCAGAGTCTTGGTTTCAGCTCAGGTTGTGATCTCATGGGTCCTGAGTTTGAGCTCTGAGTCAGGCTCCATGCTCAGTGGGGAGTGTGCTCTAGACTCTCCCCCTGCACCTTTGCTGACTCATGCACAAACTTGCATACTCAAGGGCTCTCTCTCTCTCAGACAAATTGATAAATCTTTTGTTAAAGGGGTATTGAATGAATAGAGTCTAAAGTCCGTATCACTTGAAAGTCCATTATCAACCACTTTAGCAAATAAAACTAATCCATAAAGATTGTTCAACAGAATTCTTTAAAAACTCAGTTGAGCACTTGCTGATGTACCAGAGCATTCTGAGGAAATGTCTCTCATTGCCTCATTCTGTCATGCAGATGAAAGAATAGGATGCTGACTTTACAATCTCTTCTCCTGGGCTCTGGAGATTATGATTCTATTCTCAACCAGGAATACCAGCACATCAAAGCATCTTCTATCATTTCAACTTCGAAGTATCAGCCTGGCTGAAAATATTGATCATTAGTAAAGATCACTTAAAGGAAAAGTGGTCTGTCCATTCTTCCAGTTTCTAAAACGGTATATGCAGATCCAGTCAGACCTCCGGAAGGCCACATCGTAAGACCATTTTATCATAGACACTCATATAATGTCTTTGCAAGTCACTATATTTTATGTCTCAGCTCTTTCTTTTTAAGGTTTTATTTATTAATTTATGAGAGAGGCAGAGACATAGGCAGAGGGAGAAGCAGGCTCCCTGTGAGGAACCTGATGCGGGACTCGATCCCAGGACCCTTGGATCACCACCTGAGCCAAAAGCAGACACTCAAACACTGAGCCACCCGGGTGCCCCTATGTCTCAACTTTAATCAGAACGCTACTCTAAATATATTTTTAAAAAATCATCTGAATTTTAGGAGAATATTTGTAGTAATGTCATTTGTAGTAATTGTCATTTGTCAATTGCATCTGTTCTTACTCACCAAATTCTAGAAAGAACTTAAGGCCATTCACTGAGCATTATAAAGTACCCCCAAAATATTTCCTTGAAATCTGTAGCACAGGGATCCCTGGGTCTGCGCAGCGGTTTGGCGCCTGCCTTTGGCCCAGGGCGCGATCCTGGAGACCCAGGATTGAATCCCACATCAGGCTCCCGGTGCATGGAGCCTGCTTCTCCCTCTGCCTGTGTCTCTGCCTCTCTCTCTCTCTGTGACTATCATAAATAAATAAAAAAAAATAAAAATAAAAAAAAAAGAAAGAAATCTGTAGCACAAACATTTTTGAGAGAAGTTGACCGGACTCTTTGTCACCCTCAAAGATACCTCTGCTTTTCATATAGCTTGTAACCACATATGGAAAAAGTTACTGGCCTCCTTGGCTTTTTGTATTTTATTTATTTATTTATTTATTTATTTATTTATTTATTTATTTTTGCTTTTTAACAATCTCTTATTTCTAGGAGATGTGGTTCATTAAAACAGGGAGAGAAGTAAACTAGGTTGAAAGATACGACATGGGATTTAAGAAATCTTTAAAATAGGAACTTGTTTACAATACTGATGGGAGGACTCATAAAACTTACCAAATGTAAATAAAACCAAACGAAGCTATCATTTCAACTTTCTTTTACATTATTCTCACAGCCATGCGATAAATCTGCACAACCCTCCCAAAAGAAGACTTTAAAAAAATAAATAAATGGAAGCCATGAAGAGGAATGAGGGGAAAAAAAATAGTTAAGAGGCAGCTTTAACAGAGAAAAGAAATGTTTATTCCACCAAATCCTCATGAGAATTCTAAATTATTAAATCTCTGAGAACACCTGATTTATGAACTGGATAACACAGCCCCTAGCCAAAATCATTTTTAATAAAAAGCAGGAAACCTCCTGAAGTTCGTCTCAGATTTAATATCAAACACAGCAGCCACACATGAACATTTCCCCATAAAACACAAACACAGCAGGGCACGATCGGCTGGCAGCCATCAGTGGGGCGTCAGCAGAACAAACAAACAGGGTGTTGGAACCATGGGAGGGACCAGGCCTTGCAATCAAGATGAAACAGCCAATGGAAAGGGACCACAGACTGAACCCATGTCAATGAGGAAGGAAGGGGGCTTAGGGTAGACTCATTTCCTTTTTTTTTTTTTTTTTTTTTTTTGGGTAGACTCATTTCTAAATATACAACAACAGCCAGCCCACACTCCTGGTCACAACACTGAGCTTCCCGACTGACAGGTTTGAGTGAGCAACACAATTGTGCATTTGTGCTGAATTTTATGCATGAACTTAGAATATTCCAGGTGATTGGGAACCACCACAAGAAAGCAAAACCTAGTAAAGAAATAATCCAACATTGCCATTTTTGTTCTGTAAAAGAAAAGGACAGCTAAAATATGTATAAAAATGTGATTCAAATATTTTCCAATGGATATGTGGACATCAAGGAAAAAGTAGCCTATTTTTTCTAATGTATGTTTACTTATGAATGGTGTTTATTACCACATTTATAACCTACGTGGTAAAGGATTTTTCTCAGGAATATGAATTCAACTAGTTCAAATATAATATAATATAATATAATATAATATAATATAATATAATATAAATACATAATGTATAAATATACATATAAAATAATTAACTGCATATATGTTTAATCCCTTACAGAGCAGTTTCAACAATTATAAGGATAATAAGGAAATATTTTTTGCTTATTTCCATTAAAATTTTAGCATTTGGTGTTTTGTTAAAAAAAATATTCTGGGAAATAGAAAATCATCATAAAAGGCCTTCTGTTAGAGTTCAGAGATTAAAAAAGAAAGGCGAAAGGGGGAAAAGAGTAAGGCTAATATTACTGACAAATACCTTTAAGGTTATTTTAATTAGTATTTTCAAAATGTGAAAGAAGAAAGAGAAGAAAATAATTTAGTAATTAACTGTCAGATACAGGAAAGGAAATAATTCGACTATGAAGGATTTAGCTATACATGTAGAGTATATGTTTATATAGACAGAAAAACTATGAGTGTTAAATTTCAAAGCATTATACATGGGAATCCTTCCCATTCATGAAAAGCCAAGAGGAGTAACTGCCTGCCTAAAATATAAATTATACAGAATCTTAATTTATTCAGAGAGAAAAAGTGGTAATTAAGGTCACTTTTCTGTCCAGATAAGAAAGGATGTTAAACTTTCAATAAAAACTATATAGTAATTGGCTGATGTATCAATAGAAAGACTAAGTCAAGCAGAATAAATTACCTTGAAATACCTTAAAATTACCTTGAAATAGTATATAACATAAAATCAAAGTACAGCAATTGTCATAATTTATGAGAAGTATTATAAACTAAGTAAATATCATAAACTAAGGGGTAATATGACTGTTCAATAAATGCTGGGATATTGAAAAATTGGAGGTAAATCAAAAGCCTACATTATATCATACTAAAAGAAATCCATTCCAGATAAGTTAAAAAGCTTAATGTCCAAAAGAAGTCAGGAAAAAACAAACAGAAAATATGAGTGATATATAAATGATCTAGGAATACAAAAAAAAATTATAGTGGAAAAGCCATACACAGAGATACTTTTAAATTCTTATATTATTTTAAACTCTTATATTTAAATGTAGTAAACTTAAAAATTAACTAATTTAAATAACTAATATTAACTAATTAAATTATGATATATAAATTCACACTTCTATGAGCTGAATCATAAAGAAAATTTAGTTACGTGAAAAACTGTGACAGAATTTGGCAATCAATATAATAAAGAATTAGTACCCATAATATACAAAAAATTCTTTTGAGTCACAAATATTCATGCCCCAAAATGTCAACCACATAGAACTAAACATGGGGAAAGGATTAAGCCTTATATATGATTTTAAAAATGCAATTTAAAACAATGAGGCATAACTTTTGCTTTACAATTAACAAAGATTTTTGTAAATAATGACACCCAATGCTGATTAAGTATTCTTAACTATTGCTATTGAGTGAGGAAACTGATGTACATGCTCGGAGAGCATCTGGGTAAGACAAAGAGATACTTAAAAAGTTTATTGCCTTTGACATAGTAATTCTCTTCCAGCAATCTTCCTAAGAAAATAATTAAATAGGTACAAAGATTTATATATTAAATTATACCACAGCATTATCACACTAAAAAAATTGGAAACATTTTCAACGTCTAACAGGAAAATAAGTAAATGCTGGTACAGCTACCCAACGAAATACTATACCATCATTACAAATGGTGCTTACTAAGATTTTAGAGATCAAGGAAAATCTAATGAAATGATGTTAAATAAAAAAGCAGGATAGATCTAGATGAATAAAAAGAGTTAGAGCCGAGCTCGAGATACAACAAATCTGGAATGGCAGGACAGACGTCATGAGGCCTTTGAGCTGCTGGGGATGCAGCAATGAATGACACAGATGAATGAGCCCCGGCCCTCATAAAGGAAACAGACAGTAAATAAATAAGTAAATCCATAGTGTAATGCCAAAGCGATGAAGAAAAATGTGTATGAAAAAAAATGTGTATTAACATTTATCTCAAGTAATATAATGAAATAGAGATGCGCACGGCACAAACATAGGTATATATACACACCCGGCGGGGGGGGGGGAAGCAAAATATCAAAATAATAACAGTTTCTATTTGATGTGATTATGAGATAACAGGTGCTTTTAATTTTCTTCTACATAGTTTTTGGCCTTTTAAAATTCGACTATCCTCTATTATTAAAACAGAGAGGGAAAGACCATGTACGGTTTATGAAAATACCATGAAAATCATAAAGTTTTACTTTTACTTTCTGGCAGAGTATAGAAACCATAGGAGTTTTCCTTTCTATAACTTGATTAAACCATAACTGCTAGTTGGAAATTTGCATCCTGGTCATTAAAAAATGGTATGAACAAGATGAGTCTGGTGGGAGAAATAGGAGAACCAGCCCACCAGGATGTCTCGTGCTCCCAGGTGCCCCTTGCTGTGAGCTGGGGAGCTGGGGAGGCCTGGCTCAGAGGGGAGGGAAGTCTGCAGGGAAAGGCCTTAGAAGTGGCAACAACAGCAGCAGAAGTAGCCTTATCTTTCCGAGAACAGGAAACCCTGCCTCTGTGTTGGTCACACTTGCATCTGAAACTTGAGGGCTGGAAAGCACCTACACATCCAGGTGGAGCTGTCTCCCTCGCTGCAGTTCAGAGTTCAGGTTGTGGCTCGACAAAAACACAAAGGGCTCCGAGTCACCAGAGAGGGACATCACTGAGTTCGATTTGCAGTTGCCTCTCCTTGGCCAGAGGCCATGGCACAAAGAGGATCAAATAGCTAAGCACTTCCATACATTTAAAACACATTTAACCTTTCTTCCACCAGACCCTGAGCAGCTACAAATCAGTAGTTTGAAAGCATGACCTCCTCTTGCCATCTATCGCGTTCATTTCTTTTGTCATTTTTCTGGCTCAAAACAAAATTAATCGTGTCTTCTATATCAATTTCTCTTTTGCTTGCCTCAGGCCAGAATATGGGAAGTGATATCTTGATTGTTTGATAATGTCGATACAGAAAAATTAAATATTGCCGCCCACCCCCCACAAAGAGATATAAAAACTATTTTGAGAATCAGGGTGTCTGTCAAAATCTTAAAGAAAATAAAAAGCAATTATTTCCTTACAATATCCTAACATTTCAACATTTCCCAGTCATAAAGTGTCTGCTTTAATTGTGCGACCAGATGACTGACCTTCAATAAACAACCTGGAATAGATTATTTAATTCAGCTAGCCCAGGACCCCTTTCATTATGTGTTTGAAAAACAGCTTTAGAAAGTTGAATGCAGGCAAATGTTAATGCTTTTATACATTTTTAAAAGCAGTTTTGTTCCATTCTCAAATAACATACAGGTCACTCCTAATGATCACATTCTTCCCCAGCTAATTTCGAGGCTAAAATCTTGCCATATCCATCACTCTTAGATTTTTATTCAACAACGCTAAGTGTTTGAAAGGAGGACTAGAAAGGGATCAGTATTTTAAATATAAACAAATGTAAATATAGACAAATTAATCCATCTCTCTGACTTCAGTTCTTTATCTTTACAATGAAAGGAATAGAAAATTTGATGGCTACCTCCTGCCCAATTCAAAAATCCCTGGCTCAAATTGAACACCAATAAAAAATAAATTTATTATTAAAAAAAATGCCAGGCTTTTGTGATATACTTCCTCAAGGTCAAGTCCACCGTGTTTTAAATTATATTAGGAAGTTAGTCTAATAAACTAGGCCAGCCATGCCAATGTGTGAATGAAGGAAAGTGAATGGGTGGAGAACTATTTGTATACACAGGTAACATGAACACTGAAGCAACTTAGAAATTAATAAACATCCTCACCTCCTTTGCTATCTATCCCTAAGAGATTGACCATGACGGGATAATGTCAGTGAGAGAGAAAAAAATGACATCATCCAAGACCAACAGGAGACACACTTTGGAGGAGGTAAGACATGAGATGCCTATAAAAAGCTCTGTGATTAAAAACAAACAAAAAAACAAAAACAAACAAAAACTCTGTGATAGGTAACCAATGAGCCTCTAGAAACAACTCTGCTTAGAAAGTCATGCATGATAGTCTTTAGTCTCTCTTATTTTGTGTCATATGAGTAAATGTTGTAAACTTTAGTTTTACATATTATGAAATACTTGAGCTGTATGGTATAGACTTAATTTTATAAACGATCTTCCATATAATATTGCTTATCTTACTATATAAACCAGTGGCCACGGTGTTTGATCACCGCATTCTCAACTAATATGCATTAGTATTGATTTTTATTAAGCTTTTGTCACAGGCAGCTCTCCCGATCTGTTCCACCTATCTAACTTTATTTAGTTTATTTTATTTATTAATTCATAAGAGACAGAGAGAAAGAGAGAGGCAGAGACACAGGCAGAGGGAGAAGCAGGCTCCATGCAGGGAGCCTGATGTGGGACTCGATCCCGGGACTCCAGGATCACGCCCCAAGCTGAAGGCAGATGCTTAACCACTGAGCCACCCAGGTGTCCCCCTATCTAACTTTAAAAGAGAGAGAGGGGAAAAAGTAAATAAATAAAAGAGAGAAGGGGGGCACCTCAGTGGCCCAGTCAGTTAAGTGTCTGATTCTTGAGTTCCACTCAGGTCAGGATCTCAGGATCGTGGGACCGAGCCCTGTGTCAGGCTCTCCACCAGTACTGAGTGTGGAGTCTGCTTGTCTCCCTCTCTTTTTGCTTCTCCTCATGCTCACGTATACACATTCTCTCTCTAAAATAAATAAATCTTGAAAAAAACACAAAACTTAAAAGAGAGAAAGAATGAGAAAAGGGACAAGTGAGAAAATGACACAGTAGAAAACAACTGGGACAACCATCTGACTGTTAAAAGCTCTGAGCTTGTCTCCTTAGAAAAACCAACATAGTACTATATGTTTTTGAAAAACAACCATATGAGACTAGGAAAGCCTACCTCTGAGACTGAGATAATTTCTGCTTCCTTTGGCAAGATGCTTCAAATAAGAGTGTTTTTGCCTTATCATAATGGATTTCAAACCCAACATTTCAACCCAAAGCAATACTTTCCAAATTCATAAGTCCTGATCTGATAATCCCTCTTAGATTTCAAATGAGCTAATGACATGTTTCATAACAAAAAATAAAAAATAAATGGTCTGCCATTAAGTATCTACTATGAGCCAAGTATTGTCAGACACCTCAGTATATTATTTCCAATTCTCACAAAAACTCTGCAAGGTAAGCATTAGAATGTCCATTTAAAAGATGGCTAAAGGAATGAATATACATTTTTGAAAGTTATTACAAATCAATCTTTCTTTCTCTCTCCCTCTTTCTCTCAGTCTCCCTCACCCTTTCCTTCTTTATTTTCTTAGGTGGGCAACATAAATATTTATTATTATAAATTAATTCATTAAATCCTAACCAGACTATTAGAAATGTCTAATGCTTGACCTATTAGATCTATCAGAGAAGATACCTCTCTGCATAGGCAATTCCGTCACCATATACGTCTAATTTTTCTTGAGAAAAATATAAAACACACAGAAATAGACTAGTATGAACGACATCCTGCACCACAGAAGTTTAGAAACCATTCTGCACCTTTGTTAGGCACGTGTGATAAAAACAGTAAACAGAATCCAGGACCCATCATGACACACATAACTGATCTCCCCGAGGGCATTAACACCGCCCTCTATCCCTCCTGGTGTATTCCAGATTCTACACTTCAGGTGACCCCAGTAGATTAGATTCCACAGCTTGGATCTAATCCTAGATCTTCATATCTAATGATTAAGCTCCCATGAGGTAGGATGTCAATCTGGCTTCACTCCTCACCCTACCCCCACCCCCACCATCTGTCTGTTCAAACTTCTTATACATTTCCTGAAATAACTCAAAGTTTTAGGCCCATTCAATCTCCCAATCATCATGATATCTAGAAACTGGCTACAAAATCCCTTTCTCTGGGTCTATTTGTCTTCCTGAGACAGATCTGTCTAAGTTTCTCTCCCTTGGCCATATTCCCAAAGGATATCTTCATGTCAAACTGGGTACTCGCATGTCATCAATTAGAATCATACTAGAGTTGAAAGGAAACTCAGAATTTGATACTCCACCATTCCTTTCCTGCAGCTGAGAAATCAGAGGCTCAGAGAGGATAAAGGAGATAGCTATGGTCACAAATTTACATATCTCCAGAACTAGAAGTAGAACCTTCGTCACTTGATTCTAAGTACAAAGCTCTTTCCACAACACCAATGTGAATCTCCTGTGCTTCGGTGGGGTCAGTTGCTCTCCAGCCCAAATCTTGCCCTGCCCTGGCTTTGCTATTCCCCTCTCCTCCTTAACCCACACTTTCCTAGAAACCAAATGTTTGAAAGTCAGATCTTTGACACATCTTATTTGAAATATTTCCAAGCCTTGCCTCAGGATTCTATTTGACCTTAAAATTTAAGGAAGGGTTCCCTTTATCTTCCTAGCATGTGACACTTTCCCCCAGTAACGGAGACCTATGGTGTAGTACCTGACTCCCCACATTGGTTCCCATATACTCACTAACCTAAAAATAGAACCGAAATATTATAGAATTAAAAGCAAGCTTAAGCAATGGCCTGCCTCATTTTTCCACCTGTCTATCTAAAGAATCATGGCTAAATGATCATTTCTTTTATCTCTATTTTGGGATTCCTGATGCCTAATCAAATTCTCTTGTTTCGATACTTATAAATATAATTTTATCTTAAAATGAACTTTCTTCTCATTTAACTTGATTTTATTTGCTCTTCTTCCGGCATAGAGAATAAATGATCCCATCATTTTCATTAAAAAATAAAAAGGACAACTATTTTTTAAGAGAGTATGTGAGCACCATGTTGACTCATCCATTTTCCCTAAGCAGTTTACTTCATATCTTTGAACTGGGAAAATGTGGCCATTATGGTGCTATTTGCCAGAATTTTCTGCCACATGATTTGTCAGGCCCAGAAGGCAATTAACGTTTCAAAGATATTGCTTTTGTTGAGAATAAACATATAAAAGAAGACTGAAATGTGACTTCTTGGATTATAACTCTCTTTAAACTGTTCATATATCACAAAAAGAAAATCCATTGAAACTACCATCAGGTTCATCTTCTCTAAACAGCATTTCATATATACCCAAAACTTGCAACACACCCCCGACCTACCCATCCCATTGGCTACTGGATCAGCTCCCAAATTCTTCTAATGGAGGCTCACCCCATGACAGCAACCACCTCTTACTACCATTTCACCTTATACTCTTCTTTACAATCCTTTGCTGTAGCTAGAGAGGTCTACACACCATTTCTTGAAACCATGGCTTTGTGCATGCACATCCCCCAGTGAGATGGCTTTACTTCTTTATTCTACCTTTGTAAATCCTACTTTTCTCCCAACTTCCTCTTCCACAGCAAAGTTACTTTCTTAGCCATACAACACTGTACACCCATGAGTCACTTCTGCTTTGCTTCTCAAAGAGACCAGTTGGCATGCTAGAAAGAGTACATGCTCTGAAACCAAACAGTGCATGCATTATATCAAGCATGGATTATAATCCTAGTCTTCTCACTCATTACACAGCCATGAAAAATTGCTTCACCTCTATGGGCTTTAATTTTCTCAACTGAAGAATGGAAACAGGGGCGCCTGGGTGGCTCCGTGGGTAGAGCATCTGACTCCTGATCTTGGGGCCATGAGTTTGAACACCATGTTAAAAAAAAAAAAGAATGGAAATAATATACATCATATTCCTGAAAATAATCTGAAGTGCTACTTTGTAATCCATCTATTACTCAGATAACAAATACCATTTATATTTTTAATAAAGGCTATGCATTTTTATGTTAGGCAAAAATTCTTAAAAAAAAACATTTGGGGGTAAACTAACTCATGTGTTCTCCTGTTTTATACCAACTCAATAGCTCCTTTTCTAGAAATAAGAATAAAAATTTAAATTCATGATGTCAGTCACTCAGCTCAAACCCTTGTTTGTCAGATTTCATAAATGAGTATCTTGGTAAGAAAGTAAACTTAAAAAAAAAAAGTGAGGGGATCCCTGGGTGGCTCAGTGGTTTAGCACCTGCCTTCGGCCCAGGATGTGATCCTGGAGACCTGGGATCGAGTCCCACGTCGGGCTCCCTGCATGGAGCCTGCTTCTCCCTCTGCCTGTGTCTCTGCCTCTCTCTCTCTCTCTCTCTCTCTCTCTCATGAATAAATAAATAAAATCTTTAAAAAAAAAAAGTGAATGCAGTGGAAGTACAAATAGTCCATCCATTAAATCAGCACTATAAGCCAACAGCGTGCCAGTGACAGAATGGGCCCACACCCATTCTGTGGACATATAAATATTTGGTTTCGAAGGGAAAAAAATCTGCCAAGAAATTTATTCTGATTATAATGCGTGAGCATATTGCCACCTAAGGGAGATTAGAGACTACTAAATAAAAAGCAGTTCTCATCTTTTGAACCTTTTAACTACTAATAATTGGGTACTTTGCTGATGATGCAGAACAACTTTTCAAGCTGATTAATAGATCATTTGTATAGAAAAGGCACCCCTGTTCATAAAACAATTATGCTAATCCTCTAATTTTTTGCAAAAATTATGAAAAATTCTAATCTTTCAAGAATATAGGTTTGGGATGCAGATGGCATTTGTATATTACTTGTCAAGCTCATTAACATTTTTGAATTTCACATATTTTATCCTTACAACCCCATGAGAACTCTAATATGGGGATTATCACCCTCTATTTAAAACTGGTAAACAAAGATTCAGAAGCAACTTAGAAGCCTGTCCAAGGTCAAATAGCTAGTTAAGAGGAGACAGTCTTAGAATTTTGATTTCCTAAACTAGTGCTATTTTCAAAGACTCACTAAGTAAATATTTTCACAGTTCATAAAAGTGAAGGAAATCTTTCTTTACTGGAAAGACTCGACTTCATTTGATTCATTTTAGATGTTTACACTGGTAATACAGTTTTAGCTTGTGCCTATACAAATTCAAAAGTTACTCATTTTCCTGAGTAGATCGATAAGCTGAGTCAATGTTTGATTATGACTAGAACAAAATTATCAAAATTATTCCAGAGCATGGCCAGTGTAAATATAATGGCCTGGATACATCTTGTCTCTGTGCATAAAGAACAACATGGGATATTATTCTATTTTTTGTGAGACTCTTAAACAACACTGAATCTTAATGAATGCCAAACAGCAGGCTAGATATTAGTGGTCTAAGAAGTTTTTCACCAAGTATAGCCCAGAATGTAAAATTTATTTATGAGCTACTTTTTGGGTGCAATCATTAACATTCAAATCCAGGCACAGAGTAAAGTAGCTGATTTGCATAAATGAGAATATGAATGAGGGGAGTCACTAAAGTGTGAACTCAAAAGCAGGAGACAATCTAATGACTGACATTTACTTCTGATTGCAAAAGGTATTTCCTTTCAGATAAAAGGATTCTAGCTCTGTAACCTCTGATGTGTGTCATTTAATTTTTCATTTGGGTTGTACCTGTTACAGTCAAAATGTTTGCCCCTATCCTCTTTATGCCACCCAACTAACAATGTATCAAAGCTTGAAATGGTCACAGAAATTAGCAGGTTGCTAATCAACACGTGAAAGCAAAAAATACTGGTAGCCCAGTTCAAGGAAGGTAGACTCAGTTTCTCATTTTGTTTTATAAAAATTACATCTGAAGATATTATAGAGGAGAGTAATGCATCTGGTGGAAAGCTAAATTACATAGTGTCCAAGAAGCCCTCTATTCTGAATTTTTTTGATTCTACCCATTATACTATTTGTGGTCTCTTATTTTATGAGTAAGCAAGAGAAACAAAAACATAGGGTAAATTTAAATCAGCCACTATTATTTCACCCAAAACATTAGTTCATGATTCTAAACTCAAAATATATACTTCAATGCAATTAAAATTAAAATTTAGAAACAAGTAATATGATATAAAACAGTCAAAAGCATTGACCTTCAAATTTTTGCCACATAATGGGGTTAGAATCCTTAAAAAAAAAACTAAACTAAATGGCTCCCACAAACCACATGAAGGATTAATATCTGTCTTCCTTGATTACTGCCTGATAAAATATTATAATATAATCCTATAATTTCTGCACCACTTATTTGACACTTCAACTTTACATGAACAAACTGTGTTTGAGCCAAATGTATTTTTTATGCATATGTGAAGCTCAGAAATGCAAGAATTTTGATCCTAGGATACTTCAACCACATGTTCCATCACTGAGAAATTTTTAGACTAAACAAAGGCAGGAAGAGTAATTTGGTGACCTTGTTCTCCGAACACGGGACCATCCCTGTGATATCAGTGGCTAAACCAGTACAATTATACACATATTTGAAACAGATTTAAAAATGTATATGCCAGACTTTTTACACATATTTCCAAAAGAAATGCACAAAATAGAATGATTTGAGTTTAGGTATAATAATTTCAATGATTGAAGAGAAGCACTGCCACATATTAAGTAATTCTAAACATTCCTGTCATTCCTAAAGAGATGTCTTATTTTGCCAAAGAAATCTTTGTAACTTGGATATATAAATTCAATTTTATAAATTAACTCAATCAGGAGACATCATTTTGATGAAATCCATTTAGTAAATACTTTTACAAATTAACTCTGCTTAATAATCCAGATTTTTCTATATGTATTTATTTGCAGTGAGCTAATTTTCTGTGAAAATTAGTTTGCATTCCTTAAGAACATATATCACTTTAGTATTTGTAAAATAAACTTTAGAAATATTCTAAGAATGCAGATAGCATTGCATTGTCATAAAAAAATCATGACACATAATACTGCTGTAATCTACACATACATAGTCAAGACATTATATGCTATTTTCCAGCAACTGCTAAGTTAGGAAGCTACAAAGTACATAAAGATGAAGATTTGTCTCTCACAGAAAACTGCATCCTTAAAATGCCAAAATGCAAAATAAAAGACCTCAAATCAACCTTTAACGCTCTGTCATGCCACTTGGCTACAACACATTCAGGCAAGCTTTTAGATTGTTTTGTTTTGCTGTGTTTTTAATCAGGTTAACTGTCTCACATGTCCTATAAGCAACAGGCCTCATAAAACAGTATAATGTTACTAAGAAAATCTTTTACACTGACTTAATACAAATCAATGAGGATAGAAACACATATACTAAGAATGTAAGACGGCAGTATCTGAACTGAATGCAAATAACACGATTATAGACCATTTATGAACCGGTCTGATCGATCACACCACCTTCAAGGTCTTCGGGCATTTTCCTCAAGTCAAATTCCTCTTCTTCTAAGCTATCGTTGGGACAAGGTGTGATGACTTTCAGGCATCAATTAATATAAATTGGAAGCAGACAAAGTATTAATTAAACATGACACTCTGATTATTTAAACCTTCTATTAAAGTTGATTATTCAGACCATGTTGATAGCCTGTTCTTTAAAAAATGACTGATGGTATCAAGCTTTACTGACTTCCACCAAGTCTACTATTTCCAACTCCTCAAGACAGAGGGAATAAATGAAGTGAAAAGAACACTGGAACAAGTCTAATAGACAAACCGACTAATCTCAGACCCCCAAGGTCAAAGTAAAGCAATTCATTTCTTGGCTTTCATCAACCCAAGACATGATTGATCAATCGCAGAGCAGGATTACAAACATTATACATCTCAATGATATGTTCTTTGCACTGTGTAACTTTGGGAACAATGATAGATTGCACAGTGGCCATACAAGTAATGTCATAGGCAAAACTCATTATATTTGCAAAGAAAAACACTGGTTTTTAAAAACAAAGTACATATTAGCGATCCTTACTACTACCAGGCATTTCATTTGATGGGAAGACACTTTAAATTCAGTGAGATTCCTTCATCTTTATGGTCCAACCTTTGGACATTCTTGCTCCTCAAAATACTATTTTTACTCTCATGGAGTCAACCACCATGCTATAGATAATTGCTGAATGCTATGAAAATCTCAATGATAATTACTGTCATTTTTCATAAATATGTTAAATCTCTCTTAAAGGATTCCTACTTCCATAGATCCAAAGCTACTCTTAGAGAGGAAAACAGCACAAAAAGACACTGAGAACATTTTTAGCATTATAAATGCAATCCTATAGCAGGTATTTTGCTCCAATTTTTAAGATTAGTGTTTTGCAAGCTTTAAAGAGAAAGTGAGATCATAATAAAAGAAATCATGAGCCAGTTATTTGATTTTATTCATCTCCCAGTTTACCCCTCACTTGTTACTGCACTTAAATGAACTGTTCCCTAAGTCATGTTCATAATGGCAGTCCTGAAATTACTCCATAGAGTGACATTAGATAATTTGAAAGATTTCCACTGAAATTAAATTATATGGAAAGGGTAGTCAATTGTGAGCATGAAACCTTATTCTACATTCTATGTATTTTAAATCACATTGTTATTTTCAGTGATCTAAATTAATGATCACTTTTTCTATTAGGTCACAATTTTAGCAAAATTTTATTGCCTAGGTGGAGGAGGATAGTAAAATGTGTTGTATGTTCAGCTGATGATTCATTTCACCAGCTGCCAGAAAGTTACACGTTGCAGCACACCTGGACACATGCACCCGTGACTGATCGGGAAACACATTTATCTCGGCATGTCACAAAGGAGATGGAATTATAATTATTCTCCCTTGTAACTAAAGATAGTTTGGAGCTGTATCTACCTACGAAATCATACAAATTACACATCTGGACGAGGTTCACATAATTTTGCCACCTGTTCTCTATGTTCAACCATAAGTATTTCCCAAATTGTTGCTTGTGTTTAAAAAATAAGATTCAGTTTTAAGAGACCTGGACTGATTGCTGACATTATAGGGAAATATTGTTTTTAAAATTAAGACACTGAATAAGTTAGTTAAAATCCTGAATTTCTCCCATTGATAAGTACACAGTACAAATTTAATCTCTGCTTTCCATTAAGGGGATTTTGTGGATTTCTCATATTCTGATTTCGAGAAGATAAAACATGTTAACTAAGTTTTATACAGAATCTTTCAGGTAAAAATTGAATATTGGAGTATCTAGTACAGCAGAACAGAAAGGTTCCAGAGATTTCTTTCTTCAATTTAAGTCTTAGTAGTTACTAATTATCTTGACCTAAAATTCCATAGATTCTTACTTAATTTCTCCTGAGAAATTTCTTAGTTTAAGACCTTAAAATATCAAATTAAAAGTATTCTAGAAATACTTAATGAATTTTGCAGAATTATGATTTCCAAAAAATGAAAATATTTCATCTGGCATAACCAGTGATGATAATCAGTCTAAATCAATTTTGATAGTTACTTTTAAATTATCATGAAACTCTCATATCTTATGTTTTTTTTCTTTAAGTACATATTTATTTTTTCTAAATATAAAAAATTAGGGATTCATGGGTGGCTCAGTCAGTTAAAAGTCTGCCTTTGGCTCAGGTCATGATCTCAAGGTCCCGCGATCTAGCCTACCATTGGGCTCTCTGCTCAGTGGGAGTCTGCTTCTCCCTCTTCCTTTGTGCTCTCTCTCTCTCTCTCTCTCTCTCTAATAAATAAATAAAATCTTTTTACAAAATTAAATGAAATCTGTACAAAAGAAGAGGAGAGATCATAAAATGCATATTCAATTTCAGTGCTGAAAGATGGTGGAACAGGCTTCAATATGGTGTGAAATAATTTTTCATATTTCTTTCAAACATACTGAAGAAGGAGAATTCCTTAGGATATTGTAACCGAGGAAATACTCTTATATGAGTAAGATTTTTTTTTTTTAATTTATTTATGATAGTCACACAGAGAGAGAGAGAGGCAGAGACATAGGCAGAGGGAGAAGCAGGCTCCGTGCACCGGGAGCCCGACGTGGGATTCGATCCGGGGTGTCCAGGATCGTGCCCTGGGCCAAAGGCAGGCGCTAAACCACTGCGCTACCCAGGGATCCCTATGAGTAAGATTTTATGTTGTTCTTAAAATCGGAATATGAGTATAATAACAACAACCAATTATATAGAGATTAAAAAGTACAGTCACTAATCTAAACATTTTATACATATTAACTCATTACCACAACTCAGTGAGGTAAGTGCTATAATTAACCTCACTTTTTTGAGATGAGGAAACTTCTTTGCAATAACAACAAAAAAACACTGAGTCAATACAACACTGTTCTTTCGTAGTTGCACATATTAAATCATAGACATTATCAATGTGTGAAACTAAGGCCCTTAAATTAAGAAAGAGAGAGAGAGAGAATCTTTGGTTGGCATACTGTTCAGAAATACAGAACAGAATACATCAGAATTTCAGATCAGGGTAATCATGGCATAAATAATTTTAAAATAGCTTAATATATACAATAGTATTATATATACAGCAAATAAAACTATACTTAAACTGCTAAATACCATTACAATAAAATCTAAACTATGCCACTGATGTACCATATAACAAATGTCACATTATAGGTTCCATCCACAAACCTACAGCTTGCCATTTTTTTTCCATAAGAAATATTATCTGATATTAGATTTTAGTAACTGGGCTCTTTAGACTTAAAAGACATAAACCATTGTAATCTCTTTTATACAATGGAAATTCAGTACCTACTTATATATATATAAAATCTAGTAAGAGCAGTCTGTTCTCTGTGTTACCACTTACACACTATTCTCAAAAACAGTAAAAACAGGGCAATCTATTTATTTCTGTAATCAATAGATTTAGAGTCATAAAGTGGCTTATTTCAAAATAATGCTAGAAGAGACTAGTTCCTGCTAAGTGAATGTTCTCTACCACAATTCCAGTTATAAATATGAGAGTACTGTCCTAAATTTCTCATATTTCTCAATAAAATAACCCTTTCACATGTTTAAATTACATATTGATTTGCATAACAGTTGAATCAGATAGTATGAAACATCATTTTAACCTCAATTGTTGGTTTCCTTGTTCAAAATGCTGATGACCCCGGTACTTGGCCAGATCCAATTGGCTTACTACCTCCTGATATACTTAGTGCCAGAATTTCTTTGCCTACCTTAATGTGAATTGTGAACACTTGAGCTTATTCTCTGATACCTAGGCAATTTCATACTGACCTTTGTACATGTCTCCTTTTTTAAATATTTTTTTTTATTTCTTTGACACACAGAGAGAGAGAGAGAGAAAGAGAGAGAGAGAGAGCATGAACACAAGCAGAGGAGAGGCAGAGGGGGAGGGAGAAGCAGGCTCCCCACTGAGCAGGGAACCTGATACAGAATTCAATCCCAGGACCCTGGGATCATGACCTGAGCCACCCAGGTGCCCCCAGTTTTGGGACATCTCTCTCCCTTTTTCTATTTATCACTCTCACGCTTTCTCACTCTTTTTTACCTCAAAACATCTGTTCATTATTTGAGAATCTATATAATAAGCACATCCCCATAGACAGAGTTAAGTATTTCTTCCTTTACTCTCTGTCAAACTGAGTAATCTATTATAGCATCATACTACGTTACTTTCATTTGTTTACACATTTGACTAGATCACAAAATTGTGAATACAAGTCTTATTCATCATATAAGAAGTTTCTAGCACAATGACTGAAACATGGTAGATGTTTGATAACTGCCAGATAAGTGAAACTACTTTGTAATTCAGTCCATTTCTTACATTGCACTTCTAAAAATGTCCCTCTTTTGCCCATAGATTATGTTGCTTTCCTGTATAAAGTCAAATGTTTTTATGCAAATCACAAAATTCATTTGTCTAAGTTCTGAGTTAAAAATAATTCAATTTAGGAACATTATGTAAATCATCATCAAATTACCTAACCATCAAAAGTATTACCTAACACACAAAAAGTAAAAGCAATCTTCCAGCTACTAAAATGTGTAAGCTCTAAGTATTCCACAGTTACTTCTAGGCTTCCATAACTAATTGTTTATTAAATACATTATTCTCTTTAATTGAATAGTTATGAAAAAACTCATATGAATTTTTAGAAATAATCAGTTTCTGGAGCTCGTGTCTTATGGAACATTTGTGGACAGCTGAAAGTCCACGTTAAGTTGTATATAGGCTTTTATAAAATGGATTACCTAAAATATAACTTTATTATTTTATACTTTCAGGTTATCAGATGAGTTAGCGTTAAATGTAGAATATATAATAAAGTTATTTACATCTAATTTAGAGTAAAGTCAAACAAATTTTGATGATGATGATGATGATAATGCTAAAGTTAAATTAGCCCACACGGAGTACCTTCTGGGTCTGCTTTTTCAACTGTATAACCTTACATTTTATTCCTCACAAATATTTCAGATTAAATATGGCCACTTACTTTTCAGGATTCTCCACTTCTTCAGTAACAAAGTTGAGATAGAACCTAAAAAGATGAAATGAATTATGAATTATCAATACATTTTATGATTATAATCCAAACATTTACAATCAAAATCAGAATTATAAAAAATTTAAAAACAAATACTTATTGTAAGATAAAAATCTCCAAGAATCAAAGCTCCCACAAATCATTTTTCTATTAAACCTTGTGTATAGTTATTTTTTTTAATATTTTTATATAGGTATAACATATGAATGTAAAGTGCACAAATCTTAATCCACACCTTGATGAATTTTTAGATATTTATACACCTATGGAACTTACAAGACCAAGAGTTAAAACATTCCTAGAACCCTAGAAGGTTCCCTTATGGCCCTTACCAGCCAATACTCTCTTTCATTCTCTTGTAAAGGCAACTATTAGTCTGACTTTCATCACCTTTGATAAATTAGTTTTACTTGTTTCATCACAATAAACTAATATTTGCTTGTATTACTATCATACAATAATTATTTTTTTGTATTTGGCTTTTTTCCCCCCAAATTTTGTTTGTGAGTCTCATCCATGCTGTTACATGTAGCAATAATTCATTATTTTTATTGATGCTGTTTATCATATTATTACACTATATATTCTACTGTTGATGGTTTTGGATTGCTTCCAACTTAGAGTTGTTATGGATAGATACCACAAATATGCCTGTACATGTTTTGTTGCGGACCATGCAATCATTTCTCTTCAGCATATATTCAGAATATGATCACTGGGTCATGGGGTAGGTGTATGTTTACTATCAAACTATTTTTTCTCATTTTTTTCACTCCCAGCAATATAGGAGATTATCATGTTTCAGTGACTGGGGCAAACAAAGTGGGAAATCCACAGTATTTCTTCTCAAGGAGCTCATAGTTTATAAAATGGTCAATAGAATAGTGCAACACAGCACAAGCAGCAGTGCCGGAGCATGCACAGAGCACGATGAGAGTCAGGGGTGAGGTGTAACCCTGACTGGTAAGTCAGAAAATTTTTCTAGAGAAGGCATCATTCAAGTTGAGTCTTCAGAAATGCTTAACATCAAGCCCTAGTGAAGTGGTATAAGAACATTCCAGACTGAGTATACCACATGAGCACAGGGGTGTGAGCAACACTTTATCATTTTGCAGTGCAAAGTGCAGCAGGAGTCATAAGCATAGAATTTAAGTACCAGATGGCCTTTGGCTTCCAGGAATCCAGATTTTAGTTGTGTTGACAAGTCAATCAGAGCTTGTAGGGCAAGAGAAGTCTGACAATAGCATTTCGTGGTTTTAGGGAATTGGCCATATATAAACACAAAAGGGCAAGTAGAACTGACAATGGTATCAAAGATAACAGTTTCTCAGTTTGCACCTCTTCCTTTCAATTCACTGGTTTCTGGTATATGCCCATCCAAATAACCTCAAATCATAAGACTATGAAGTTGCTTTCTTGACACACTGTTAATCATTACACTATTGGTGGATAACTAAAAAGCAAAACATATTGGAAAAGTTTCCCAAGTTCCAAACACTTTTCTGGCTCCTTACATGACATTAAAAGCATTCTAGGCACACAATATTTCACTCTCAAGTTTCATAGGATTACAAATATTACCCTAAAATTATGGCCCTAGAGAAATCCAGATTCCTTTCTTTTACTTTGTGATGCTACTTATCCCACCTAGAAATGTCTGCCCATCTTGCATCCTTATTTTTCTAATCCAAATGGATGGCTGGTGACTCATTAAAGCGTTTACAGTTCTTTTTCAAGGTTCTAAGACATACAATTGAGGCAGACTCCATCCTCAAATAAGCATACATAGATGGCTGAATTGTGAAGATGGGAAAACCAAGGGATCATAACGGAAGAGCGAAACATATAAAGACAAAGACATTTCATTTGATAAGCTAGGCCATTTCCACAAAATAAAAAAGGCATGTTTTCAAAATATTCTTCTGTTCTCTTATTATTCTTTAGGAGGTAAAACAGCCATTACATAGGTACACAGAAGCTTGGGTCTATAAATACCAATTTTCTATTACCTAAAACCAATTGGCTAGAATATTAGCCCAATAAGACTTTCACATACTTAGAGTATCTCAAATTTAAAACAAGAAAGAGAATACCTGTCTTATGTCTTATTTCATCTTGATAATAACCCATCTAAATTCACAAGTAGGAAGTCTATGTTCATGGTTGTTAAAAACTAGACAGCAAGTCCAAAATAGAGTTACTTATACTAAGCCCTCCAACACCAAACCAAGACAATTATAGTTTCTGCTCTCCCAGTAATGGTATTTTAAGCCAATCAGGAATCACTTGATTAGTACTAGCTAGGTAATCCACCTGATAGGTCCTGCTATTGCTTAAATGAAAGTAACCTTGTCAAAACCAACCTGTTTTATTGCCTACACTAACTTCTTTGTTCCCCTCCCTTCTGCCTATACAAGGCTCATTTTGTACAGTCCTCAGAGCTCCTTTCTATCTGCTAAATTAAATGCTGCCGGATTAAATCACCTTTTGCTCAAATAAACTCTTAATTAAAATTAACAATTTTAATATGCTTCAGCTTATCTTTAAGGATTTAATTAATTAATTAATTAATTTATTTATTTATTATTTCAAGTAATGAGAGAGAGAGAGAGAGAATCTGAAGCAGACTCCACACTGTGCATGGAGCCTGACTCGGGACTCAGTCTCAGGACCCTGAGATCACCACCTGAGCCGAAACCAAGAATCAGACACTTAACCAACCCAGGTGCCCTGCTTCAATTTATCTTTTGACAAGGTTAAGACATCTAATATTTTAAGTACTGTCTTAAGTAGAAACATTTGAATAGCTGACCAAACAGTAGTAGAAAAGGTGATCTAAAAAGTTAGCAGTCAAGGATATTTTTTAATGACTAGAAAGTAAGTTTCTAAAAATAAAGGTTGTAGTTATACCAGGAAGGCAAGCAACAATCAATACTTATATCTGGGATATGCACTTTAAGCAATTTCATGTGTTTGTTATAAGGCCAAAGCAATGGGAAATACAGGAAGAACATGCAGGGTGGGGGGAGAATGAAAGAAAGAAAAAAGAAACCCAAAATATCAAATAGAACACATACACACTCAGAAACGTTTCCCAGTTTCTCATGTCAAAAATATCCAGTTCCTTCTCAACAGTTGTTTCAGAAACTGGTGTTTTCCAACAATGTTTACAGCAAGAGAGGAAATATTTGTGAAAAAAGGAACACAATTTCAAATATTTGCCATAGCTCCAGAGAATAGAGAAAAGGAAAGGGCTTGGGGCAGGGTTGGGGTGTGAAGGAGAAAGCTTCTTATTTTGGTCCAAACATTCACATCCTGTGGGAAATACACCTTTATGCTCTCCTAGTCTCCAGCAATGAGTCCATAGCATTCTCCTTGCTTTACATCTCCTCAAGGCCTCTAGAGAATGTTCACAAGATCTATTGTTTCAGCTTTTCCATAATTGTGTATAACAAGCACCACAAAGCTGGCAATGCATTCCAGTACCCAACTATGTGAATTATTTTAAAAAGAAGCTTATTCTTTAGATTAGATTTGACAACAATGGCACAAAATAATCCCAGCAGGTGCTTTAGAAAGTCTAAATCCACTGAGGATAGGATTTAAAAGGGAGAAAAAAGACACTGAAAAACTTTCTATTACACAGTTTAAAAAAAAATACCCACCAAGCAATATTCAGCTTTGGATCAGGATATAGGACTGAAATTGGTTGAGTTCCCTTGGGCCAGAAGGAAGACTGGCAGACATATCTCTCTGAATGCAGACATTGGCAATAATATTAAAGTTGCTCTGCCCCAACTCTGTGACCTGGCTGGGTTAATGATTTCTTTCCCCCAATCATGTTTCTGTGAAGGAGTTTTCATCATTCTAAAAAGGTTCTCATAGCCAAAAGCCTACTCTATTCAGACCCAAGTTTTGGCAGGGTCTTTTTCCGATTCACCATGTAGAAGCTGAATTGCTGACAGAGCAAGGCCTCTTGGCCAACAAAGGTCTTGCTGCTTCTACTTACACCCTAGGTGGTTGAGTTCTGATGACAGTAGCTGCTTCTGTCTGACTTATTTGCAATACACACACACACACACACACACACACACTTTTCGTTTGCAGCAAACGTTGTCACAGCAGCAGCACAGGGAGTGGAGACCCATTCACAGTGCCCCATTTATAACTCCACCACCTAATCTTGTCATGATACTGTGAACGACAGAGAGAGGTCAGAGAGGCAGGATCACATTTGGAAAGGGAATAAATACCCCTCTCTGTGAACTCTTTTAATCTCCATCTTGTTCCATTTTCAATCAGATATTAATTTTTTTTTCCCTCTGGAACTCTGAACCAACTGCTTATTTCTTCTAGACATGGCTTCCTTTCTCTAAGACTGATGGCCACAGAATAACCACCACATTATTTCTACCTATCCACAAAGCAGCATTCAGGTAGCAGAACAGCCCTGTTATAGAAAAGCAGTTACTTATCTGTCTCTACACAAGACACTTGTATCAGATAACAGTCCACTTAAAATCCTGGCCTTCATTTCCAGTACTATAATTGAACCCCCGTTAAGAACATGAGAAAATCAAGTTTTCTATTCTTTAAAAGAGGGAATAGAGAGAAGGATCAAATGAGTAAAAGTATAAACAAAAGTTCATGCAAACCCCACTTTCCCTATAAACAGAGCGTTGAAATACATGTCTAGGCCCGAAATGGGGCCATTTAGTCCCCAAACACCAACTCTGGGGTCTATACTTATTTCCTTGTTCCTTATTCCTTTTCTATTTTTCCTTTCCTTGTCTCTTATTCTTGGAAAGAATTCTGTAAAAGCTCCTCCTATAAAAAGCTTCTTGTCTTCCATCCCATTTTGCAGTTCTCTGGACACTTGAAAGCAGACTGCCCACTTCATGAATTGTTAAATAAAGTTTATCTATGCCACCTAAATTATTTTTTTAAAATCAGTTTAACAAGAGTGACATTTTAGGTTCAGCATCAATAAAACTAGATATTAAGATAATAAGATAATTCAAAATGAAAAGAGTGAAAAAAATGGAAAAATCTATCAGCCCTCAAAAGCCTACAGAAGTGGAGGAGATTTGCTCTCCATGATGCTAGTGACCTGAATATTTGGTGCCGGTAGTGGGAGACGGAGTTGGATACAAGAATATTTTAAGATTCCGTGGGAACAGATGCATGGTCCTCACAGGCAAAAGAAACCTTATTCAATAGAATTAATCAAATCTCCCTTGTGACTATCTCCACATTCCACATTCCTGATTGAATATTGCTGGGCTCCCAACACTTGGCTCTAGCTGAAAGCTTTTACCACCTCCCCACTTCACTCTGGTCTCTGGGTTACCCTTCCAGTAGCTTGGCTGCTGCCCCAGGGCACCAGAGCTTTGATCCAAGCTGAATAGCCATAGAACAGTTGATTCTGCTACTAACCCTGTGATCACAATTCTGTTCTTCTCTCTGTCCAGCACCACATTGTGATTTGGACAAAACTAAGAAGACTTCAAATATACTGCGTGGTTCAAGATTAATACTTACAGACAATGGTTATAAGAATATTTCTCGAATATACAAATATTCTACACTAAACTACCTAGAGCTACAATCTTCGAAAGCCTTTCAAACATGCTTTGCTTCAAAAACTAGGTTAAAATTTTAAGTTCTTAGACCCTCCTAATTTTCCTCTAATGCTATATTTTCACAATTCCATGAGATCAATAAGGTAAATACTCCATTTATTTTGAAATATATCTTTATATTCCATGCATTCACTGGAAGATAAGATTCTAAAAACTAAAGAAGCAGAAGTCAATAAAATTTATATTAAATGCATTTATATAATTTTTGTGTTAGTGTGGTTTCCTGATACTATCTTTATGTTCATAGACCATTCTCACAGGTAAAGCTGTACAACTATTAGCTCTATAAATAATTTTTTTAAAGATATATTGCTACTAAGTACCCCAAAACAGTGAAATTTAAGGTTACTACAATGATTTTGATGTTTAAGCAATACTTTTCTACCCAGTAGCTTTCTTGTAACAGTCATTTCCACTGAATATTAGAGCAATAAAATGTACCTAGTAAAAAATCCCACTCTTATCCATGATTATTGTTATTCAAGCTTCTGAATAAAATAAGGCATAAGTATAAAATTCTAATGCTCCAACCAGAATGGTTATCACAGTTGAACATACACAAAGGAAATATACCATATCATAGTGATTTTAATCATCTTTCCTGCATATTTTGTTCTTAAATGTTGAGGAAATTTTGAGGAATTTGTAAGAGCCTTTAAAATATAACAAACTGTCTATTATACCTGATTTCATTATCTTAGTTTTTCCTACCCTGCTTTTAGAGTATCATTTTACCTCCTGGGAACATCTTACTTATTTCTATATCCGAATTATTTCATTCTCATGGGAAAGTAGAGAAAATCAATTAATTACTATTCACAAACAACCTTGGAGCTTCAGGTGAAAGGCCTTTTGACAGCAAAGAATTAATCTTTAATTTCTCATGGCACTATTATGTCCTCACTGAAACAGACTTATAAGTGATTTGTATTGGTTCTTAATGTCAGCAAGTTCTCTTGCTTAATTGTAGACTCTAACAGTTAAAACCAGAAATAGACAAGAACACTTAACTCGAGCTGTAACCAAAACCCATTGTGCTTATTTATTATCGCACTTTCTTGAGGCACAGAGACATTTTACAATGACCGAACATACTAACCACTGGACCAGAAAAACCCTGATAGCAACAAAATGCCTAGAAGACCACACCCCACACATCCCCTTCCCTATGCATAATCATAGGCTGAACACATGCCCACCCCAACCATGATTACATGCACCCTGTCTGCTCTCTTGCACTTACCCCCAAACCTTTCCCTATAAAACTCTAAGCATCCATCTTACAGGCAGAGAGGTTGATTGTTAAGGCTTGAGCCTGCCACTTGCCCCAGCTGGCAGCATCTGAAATAAATCTCTCTCTTTCCCTTTTCCAAACCCTCATCACTTGAGGTGTTGGCTTCTCTAGCAACAAGTTCATCTGAGTTTATTCAGCAACAGCATTGGCAAGCCCAGCCAGGAGCTGTACTTTCTATTTGTCTAGGCCCCCTCAGGATTCCCCAGGATGGAGCAGTTGGCTCTGGCAATGGGCACCAAGAACTACCCATTTGTTTTCTGAGTTAGTGGCTGCAGTAGATCTTTTGGTAACATGAAGACCCACATGTGTTTGTTTTTTTATAACATCAGGCTAAATCTAATGGTCAACTTGACTGAAAAACTCAGTTACACTTACATTAAATCATATACACAGTAATTGGCCTGATGGAGGGAGCCACACCATCTTTCTCACTTCAAGTAAAGCAGATTGTGCTGGATTGTAGCTATTCACACTTGTCTAGCACCTTGCTTGGCACTTAACCAAAGTACATGAAAGAATTAATAAACCATACAAACCACTAGATCTAGAGATATCAACTTACCAGCCAGCGTATGCATACATTCCATAATAAAAAGCTAGTGGCAACCCCATAATATTCGCACCTCTTCCTGAGAAAGCATCTTTAAAGTGTTGTGTTTGCCCTGCAATGACAACAGAAAGATTTAAGGACTTTTTAAAGAATTGGGTTATTGTTCATTCTTTAACCGTAAACATGGAGAAAGAAATGGGAAGGTTGGGGATAAACTATACCATTTCAGGTCCAGATTTCTCACTCCTTGCTCATTGCCGGATTCATCTATTAATACTGTATCCAGTCTAGATGAGGAGTCCCAAGAGTATATTGATCACTACTAACACTATTTCACATTTCTCTTGTAATAAAATTATTGCAAAGAGCAAAGCAATTCCTTGTTTGAGTGTGCCTCTACTCTTAAAAAGTTTGAGCATGAAAAAAAGGCTAAAGAACATTCTGTAAGATATGGTTTATAGGAGTATGATAGAATTCTTTTAAATAATGATAATATAATGCTCATGTCGGGGAGAAAGAATTTCCTCTGACCTTCAAGGTCCTTCTATCTGGACTAAGAATTAAACTAACATGAAACAGATTAACAGGAAAAAAATCAAATTTAATAGCATATGTACGGGGAACTCCCACAGACATGGAAATTCTAAAGAGAGTGAGGCAATATGAGTTACATGAGCTAAGAAGGAAGGTAAGTTTCTGAGGATACAAAGAGGAGAAAGAACATTAACAGGAAGGTAAGAGGAGATTTTAGAAAACAAAAGTTGTCCTATTGTGTAAACAAAAGTTGTCCTATTGTGTAAGATGAATTTCTTTGGTAAAGAGGAATCTGTTAATAGCTCTCTTCTGGGCATATGCAGGCAATTGAGGAGAGGTAAAGAGCTTTTCCTGAATCTGCTGGGTTTTGATTATTTTTAACTCAAAATAATGTTTATGTCAACGTGGCATAAACATCTTGAGGCAGAGTGCCCTTGGCCTCTACACTCGGAAAGCAATATCCACAGGTCTACTGTCAAAGAGGAGGTAGCAAAAAACCCAAGAACCACCTTCACATATCATTTAACTTTCTTTCTGCTCTGTTTTCCCCTGTAGTCCATTAAATACCCACAGTGGTTGGAAAGTCCTAAGGACCAAATCTGCCCTTCAGAAGATTCTTTTGTAAATAAAATTTCACTGGAGCACAGCCAGACCCTTTTCTGAAGTCTCCTTTTCTGTGTCTCTTTTCTGAAGAAAAAGGCAAATGAAATCACCCAAACAGGAAATATGACTTTGTTTCAAAATTGGTCTTCACTTAAGGAAATAAAAGAAGGATAGAAGAGGTGGATGATCTATGTGATTATGAACCTCTCTCTTCACTGAAATCTCAGTAGTTGCCTGGGTTGCCCAGACAACAATATATATTAATATAATCTGCTTTGAGATAAAATATAGAGAAGGTTGAGTTGTGCACTAAATAATTTTTCCCTCAAAGTATCCAGTTCCAAAATATAGTTCATTTAAAAAGAAATGACACAGTGAATTCAGAAATGCCTGTTTTACTAAAACATCTCTGTGTCCTCATTGAAGGGAAATATAAATACTGGAGCTCAGATAAAAACATCTGTTGAATATTCTTTTCTCATGACCTGTGGTCTCCTTGGCCTAAAGAGATAATATTCTAAGAGTACAGGACTGAATAAGAAAAACCAACGTTTATTAAAGATCAGGTCCTAAAGCAGAAATCCTAAAAAGTATCATTTTGAAAGTATTACAAAAGAGAGGCTTTCCTAAACATCTGGGATATTTTAGCTATATAACAGAAGTCTCAGAAATATGAAAGTCATAATAGTCAAAGGAAAATTTAACAAATCCTCATAAGTAAATACAGAACATACAGCTGTTTTCAGGATCTGATTAGAGTGGAAATAAATGCACACTCTGTATTAGTAAAGCTTTTCTCTTCCTGGAGTTACAAATTAATGTGAAAAATATGTGATTAAGTTAGAGAGAAAGAAAAATCAACACTTTGTACTAATAGAGTAAATTTACTTGCTAAAAACGCTCTCTAAAATATTAAAATTCACTTTAGATGTGGTAATATTCTTACTGCATTTCTCTATTAGGTGAGCTATAAAAGGAAGCCTGTTCATATTACGCACTGATAGCATAGATATTAATTAAAGAATCATTCTATTTTAAGTGTTGAAAAAGATCCAAAAGATAAATTATGATCTCTGCTCTTAAGGAATTTCCAATAAAATAACATTTGGAAAACTTCACCTCATCTCACATACATATATAAATAGGTGGTAAAAAAAAAAATGACTACAGTGTTACATTACATCAAAAAGAAAAAAAAAAAAACTTAGTTTTAAGGAATAGTATATCATCTTTTGGAACCTAAACTAGAACTAAGGTAGGGTCAATGACTCAGGGTCTCTGCACTTTCCAAAAATGGAAGAAACTCCTTAGAAAAGACTGAAGAGTTAGCCAGAAAAAGAAAGCACTAACAAAATAGGTTATTTTCTCTATATTTATAATGGATCAGATAAAATGAGCAGGCCAGCTCTGTGGTGGCCAATGTGAATTAGAAGAGCAAGCTCATTTCTTCTCTTTGGTGTTGGGCATAGCATTACAATCTTTATTGTGTTTACTCTGAGTTGGCTGAACTTGCTGGATTTGATTCAACCATTTAGCCAGGAGAGTTCTAAGATCTTCCATTAGTAAATGGACAATAGCAGCTCCTTTTCCCTAGCTACAGAGTGACGGATCTTTCAATGTTTGTTATTGTTTGAGGCTTCTACCATCAGTGATGATTTTGCTGGATTTGGGCATTTCCTTTTGCTTTGTGTAATTCTTCTTCTGCAACTTCATAAAACTTCTCTATAAATTCCCTTTCCTGGAATGGACAATACCAATGTAAACATTAAATACTTAACATTCCTAAATTATGTCACTCCTTCACAATTTCATCTCACTTTCCTATTTTCTACTGTTAGGTCCAGTGCTAATTAAATAACTCACCTGGATCTCATACTTTTCCAACAACTTCCACTGGATCCAAGCAATTACATGTACCTTCTTCCCTAGAACAACTGAAACTCTAAATAACATCACCTCTTCAACCATTTCATCTTTTCCTCTTAAACAGTCAAATCTATTAGGCAAATACTCCCCCCAAATAATATTACTTCTATTGCTCATAGAAATGAATGTTCTACTTTAAAGATAATGTAACAATAAAAATTAAGTTTTTACAACTTTTTTGTCAGATAATATTTGGTTTTTAGGAATGCTCTTCCCATATAATTTCTCCTTCTGTCAAGACTCTATTCTCAAGGTAAAAGCAGTTATAGCCATAGAGTAAAAGAATTATGGTCATCTTTTATTATTTTCCAGATATCCTTTCTCCTTAGTCATTATTATTATTAATATTATTATTATTATATTATTATTAGTGAACTAGTTTAAAGTAAATGTAAGAGGTATAGTTGTCAGTAGTTAAAACTAATGGCAGATTTGTTTTTCCACTTTAAGTTCTCACTCCAAAGAGTTTATATGGATAGAATTCACTGATGCCTTATTTTGTTGGTTGGCCCAGTCTTAATTCTCTTGCTGCCATTCAGCTGTAAATACCAATGCACCCCCCCCCACCACCACCATGCAGCAGTCTTTCAAATCAATTAGATGACAGTGTAGAGTCTAAGTTCCAGAAACAGAGACTAATTAAGGGATTCTGCTAGGACAAGCGAAAGTTAGGGCAAGGGAAGATCAAAAGCAGATACGTATTTTAAAAAGCATTTACTTTCCAGTCCATACCTTTAATTAGCTGCGTAACTCCAGGCACTATAATTATCAGAATTGCTGTGAGCTTGCAAAAGGTTAGGAAAATCTGGATCCGAGCGCTCCAGCTGACACTCATGCTGTTGAGGACCATCACTACAGCTGCAAACAAATAGATGAAGTTACAAAAGGTGAATTCTCATTGGCATGAAGACACCTTAGGTCCCTGCTATTCAAAGTGCCATCCATTTAACCAGCAAAGTTGGCATTACCTGGAGGCATTTTGGAAATGCAGAATTTCAGGCACTGCCCTAGATTTAAATACAAGATGTCTAGGTGACTTTTATGCACACTGAAGTTGAAGAAGCTTAGATAAAACCCCTGGACAGTAAAAATTCATCTCTCGGTCCTTGTATATGTCAGTAAGAGTGGGCATATACTGTAGTTTTCTAAAAATCAGATATAAATACCTTCTAACCAAATCCTGAAGTCATCATAATATGCAAATTGCTGAATATGACTCTCCAGCTGGGTAAGTCAGGCAACTATTTCCTCCTATAATGATGTTACACATATGCACCTGCCAATATGGAATCACTCAAGAAATGGTAAGACGTCAAAAAGTTGTCTAGTACCTTATTCTTCACTCTCAGAACTAGCCCTAGCCAGCACTCTGGTTTTCCTCTCTATGTTCCAATTAGCACCGGAAGGACTGACGTTCAACCTACCTTAAAAATATAGGCTTCTGAGATGTGTTTGGGGACTTAGAAAAAAAGTTATAAGTAATGAGTTCAAAAGATCCCAGACTAGGACACACCTTGGTTCTGAAGCCATCAAATTTCCCTTTCTTAATGATGCCGTCTGCAGTTTCCTGAGAAGCATTCAACTATCCAGTCTTCCCCCAATGGTAGCCCATGAGAACCCTAGGGATAGAACAAGCATTTTCTATCCCTGTATGCTCGTGTCCAGCTCCATGCTTGGCCCAGAAAGATAATCAACACAATTTTGTTGAATAAATGAATGAATTGGATCTTGAGTTTAAAAAAACTACCTTCAGCCAAGAAGGCATGAAATTAATGGTGATACTCTAAGAACTTGCCTCCTATACTTGGCTGGAATGACTTCTACAGGTTCTTCTAAACCACAGATTTCAACTTTATACTCTTTCCAGAAGTTTATATTAAGTATTTACACACCCCCTCATCCCTACCCAAAGCTGCTCATACCTGACATTTGCAGTTATTATCTATAAGCTTTATTTTTAGAGAAGTATATCCCTCCTAAACAAATTACCCAATTGAATGAACATATTTCTCAGGGGACAAAACAAAACACGGTTTTTATCGTTCTAGTTGCAATAGGAAGTTTTCCTATTATACAATCATCCCTTATCTTCATAGTTTCCATTGCCTTGTATGATCACTAGCTCATTTTAGAACTTTAGAATTAGTACAAGCAAATTTTTTTTTAATTTTTTAAAGGAAGCCTTCTAAAGGAAGGCTAATTAAGGTATATCTTTTTAATGATTTACTATGCAGTCATTTAAAATTATGATACAGTTAAACATGTATTGCATGAAAGGATGTTCATGATATATTACTGACCAGTACAGCAAGTTACAGAGAGAAGGATGGATGGATGGATGGATGGATGGATGGATGAATACACAAAGACAGAAAGAAATGAAGGGAAAAAATCTGAAAGAGTGTTTATCAAAACACTAACAAACACTTCATCTATAGAAGGTATCTATAGATGATAGAATACTGAATATTCTATTTTTATTTCTTTTCTTGTATTTAATAATTCTAATAACAGATATGCAGTATTTTTAGTGAAAAAAATCAATAAAACAATTTTCATTTTTGAAAAAGTCAAAGATGGGAAAATAAGGGATCAGAAGATCCCATATAAAGTTAAATAGGGGGCTACTAATGAAGAAATGTTTCAAAGGAGTAATGATTGAGAATGATCAGGGAAGACTGGAACCCCAAATAATCTCCACGGGAGGCTCAGGGAAATATTTTACCTGTGCTTGAAGCTAAAAGGCAGGACTATTGTTAATAGCATTTGCTATTGTTAATAGCAAAGTGCATTACTTTATCAGAGGAAGGATAAAAAATAAAATCTTTTTCTTTCTCCAATATAACGCACTTATATACTGAAAATAATTTAATGCAACTCTGTTCTCCACTTCATCATCCAGTTATTCTTTCCTTTTTTTTATGCAAAGGATTCTGTGATAAATGAGTCATCATATAAAAAGCATGATTTTTTTAGTTAAGGAGATCCAGCATTGGCCTGAAAAAAATTGGACTCATGTTCCTACTACCAACAAAAGAGCACTGTTTTCTTTTAAATAGAGCTCCTAAAACCTAAAACACTATTTCTGAAAGTACTCCCCAATTTTTCTCTTTATAGAGGATAAAAGGGCAAAGAGAAAGAGAAAAAGGAAAAGAAGGAAGGAAGGAAAGAAGGGAGGAAGAAAGGAGGAAGGAAGGAAGTGGAGGAAGGAGAAAAGAAAGGTGGATGGGAGAAAGGAGAAAGGGAGGGAGGGAAGGAAGAGAAAGGAGAGAGGAGAGACAAAGAGGCATTCATATTTGGGGAACTTCTATAATTGAGAAGAAAGAGGATTTGTTATTTTCAAACAGAGTGTGTCTTAATGCCTGTTGAAATAGAAAAAAAATGAGCATTCGGGGGTTTTCTCTTCTATTTTGTAAAGTTTTCTTAGAAAAATGGAAGACAAAATCAAGTAAATATTATAAATTGATAATCTCACCTTGCTTTCCTCTCAGGCAGGTAAAGTAAAAATTCTAGTTAAAACTGATTCCTCTTAAAGGTTTCTCAAAACCCCACTTTATCTGAATATCCAGACATTACACTCATTTTTTGGTACACCAAAAATGACCCTGAAGGATACAACTTACCAAGTAACAAGGAAGCCAGTACAGATGCACGGTAAAATTCCTCAAGTTACTAGAAGCGCCGTTTCATCTCGTGTCTTTACACAGAAATTTAAGTCTACATATGTAGCTTATCCAACAATATTGAAAAGGGGCTTTGGGATTCACTAAATGCACTGGGTTTCTGAGTTTCTGCAACAAATAATATCTACTCTATTTTTTATAGACTAACTACCCACATTGTAATAAAAGAAATCTGAGTAAGTTCTGTGGTCCTACCTAGCTTTACCTCCTTCGAATAATAATTGTAAATTTTACATGCTAGAAACTCTTTATATCAATTTTGCTTTTTTTTTTCCTTACCAAAATAAAATACAGGGACATAGAATTTTTATTTACTTATTTATAGTGCAGTTTTCTAAGAACTGAAACACAACCACAAAAGCCATATGTATAAATCCGGGAGATAAGAAATACGTCTTTGAATGGAGCTGTTTCTGAAGAGGGTTGTTTAGGAAATGTGAAGGACCAACAAGTGTTTCTGCACTTCTAGAATTCAAGCCTGTCTTCGGATTTGCTGAGTAAGATTACTAAGCTTGGATATATTAGTTTGTCCTCCCAGGTTTAGGTTCTGCCTGGTTTCTGACTTCTGACTGCTTCATGCTAAATTGATAAAATACATGGATGCTGCAGGGATGCTAATGTGGTGAGTTAAAGTCCCTCCTTCCACAGTTCTTTAGAACAGCTGCCTAGGTTACCTTTCCCTTTGTTCGCATTCATTTCCCGAGTTTCTTGATTTCCGAGAGGATAAACACCTCCAGCTATAAACATCTTTAAAAAAAGAGAGATGGTCTATATCTAGGATCTCGATATTGAGAATAAAAATGGTAAATATTAAATAATTGTGAACGATTATTAAATGGCAGACATTGAACAAAGACTTTATGTGGATAATGTTATTTAATCCTCGTCTCTCTATGTTGGGGTCACCATCATTGTCTGCATTCTTCAAACGGCCACCTGAACCCTGGGATAGTATTTAACTTGTTTATGTTCACACAGGTAAGCATAAAGATAGGACTGGAGCTTAGGTAAACTGACTTTAGAGTCCACACTTTTACCCCTAGCTCACAGGTAACAATGAGGAAGTAGCTCCAAAGACATAGATGATCTCACTAGTTCTCTCAAACTCCTGGTGGCTCTGCCTCCCTGCCAAGGTTCATGTTTATGTTGGCTGGGATTTCAGGATACTTTGATCCTACATTTTATTTGTTGTTCCCCTGAAGGATATGGTTATTGTTTTTCAGTGTTCATATATTTCTACCTACGAATTCATTGTCTTGGTAAACTAGGTGTGGTCGAAAAGGAAGAGGTGGAGCCAGACTTCAGAATATTTAGGCAAAAACCACCCCACAGGCTATATTCGAAATCCTAGCCCAGAACCGATCCTTGATTCTCTTTCATGTAATTCAAGGACGCCAGGAAAATAATGTGGGAAAAGTAAGAACAGTGATGTAGTAATGGAACTGGCTACTTTTTTCTTATAATACAGTCACAAGTGTGATTTTCTTTGCTTCCTCTTAATTATTCCCACAAGGTATGAGAAGCAGGCTGGGGCTCTTTACTCACCTATAGACACTAATCAAGGAAGGATATTGAGACTCAGAGATTGTTAGGAATAGATCTCGGGGTAGATTTCATATTTTGAAAAAAAAAAGTATTTTTTATTATAATGCTCTGCCATCTAAATGTATAGTTGTATAGGGAATAGTTCCAGGAGACCAGAACAAAAGACTGGATACCATTGTAAGGACTGAGCATCCTTCAGTGCTTACCAAAGCTACGTGGACAGTGAAACTTGCTCATGTTGCATAGATGTGATGTCCAGACGAGGCTAGAGGAGAACACCTAATGTGAATAGATAAGATTTCCCAGCTAGACTTCCCTGTGCCTGCCATTTTACCTGAATGAACAGGATTCTGGATAAGCAAAAACTTTTTCTCTTTATTAAATTGCCAGAAATGATATCGAGTATTTTCAACAAAGGGCAGATAAATTAGCATTTAGTAAATTCCTATTCCTACCCCACCGTCACTTCTCAAGTGATTGGTTAACATTTCACAAACCTTGAAATTCCTTTTTTTCTGTGACTTGATTAGGACAAGATCCTTCTGGTTTGCTCTTCTTCTACACTTGAACTAGAGACTTCAAGCGATCACAAACTGTTTCCTTCCCCAAGGAAGCCACGGAAGCACTTTGTGCCATTAAACTCTATTTTCCACATCTCACTAACCTTCCACCCTTGGCAGGCAGAAAATCACCCAAACTCACTTTCAACAATACAGAATAAGAGAGATTTGCCCCCAGGTAAATTTCTCCTTCCCCATTTCCACGTCCACCCTTTTGCTCCATTAAAGCTAAATCCTTCTAGAAGATAGTTTCACTCTCCCAGGTAAGCCACTAACTTATATTACCTACCACTGAGTCCTAACAATACCTTGTTTTCTCTTTCACTGTTTCGGATTGCAGGAATGGATTGTCTCAGAACCTCAAGTTTGCAAATAGAACATCAAAATTTGTAAGCTAATATTATAATTAATGGCAAAAATGAAGAAGATGTCTACATTCATCCAAGATTTACTCAGGCTTTGTGACCTATTCTATCACCAATCTCTACTACAGGAGTTTGGTAAAGCACAACTTGCTTAGTTAGCTTTACCTATAACTGTACTAAAATTTTGGTTTTAAGAGTTTCCATTCTCTCCTCCAAAATACAAATTTTCCCTTCAAAAAGTTGAATAGGGGCAGCCCGGGTGGCTCAGCTATTTAGTGCCACCTTTGGCCCAGGGTGTGATCCTGAAGACCCGGGATCGAGTCCCATGCCTGGCTCCCTGCATGGGGCCTGCTTCTCCCTCTGCCTGTGTCTCTGCCCCTCTCTCTCTCTCAGTCTCTGTCTGTGTGTGTGTGTGTGTGTGTGTGTGTCTCATGGATAAATAAATAAAATCTTTAAAAAGAAAAGACAGTTGGCTGGATATAAAGCAGGGGTTCTCAACCAGAGGAAATAAATAAATAAATAAATAAATAAATAAATAAATAAATAAAAGATAAATAAATAAATAAATATTGAATAGAATTGAGACAAAGAAAAAGAGCCATCCAGACCTTACCAAAATAGCACTATGTCATGATCATCCATCTCATTTGAAGTCCAAAGAGGCAGAATTTTTGAACTTGTAAATGTTTACATAAAATCTACTGAAAGTTTGCTAATTCTCTTAATTAAATTGAGGAATACACATGCCTACACTAGAGATAACTTTTAAAACTCCTATTGTAAATCTACAAATCTCTCAAAAACATTACCTCCGTCTCCTTTTCGAATATAATAACCGTGCTACTATTCTGCCTCAGTCATTTTAGGGACAAAATTATCATGGTTATAATAATGGCTGTTAGTCCAGTCCCTTAGTGGGATCCCAATTTATCAAGAACTTTCTACAGGCAAGGCACTTTGCTTAAGGCTTTAAAAACCTGATGTAATTTCATCTTTCTGCAGCCATCCAAGACAGATTATATTTTTGCAGATATTTTACCAATAAATAAAAGTAATGCTTAAGAAGGTTTAATATTTAGCTCCAAATCACATAACTAAGAAATTATCACAATAAGTTTCAATTCCAGGCTGTTTGCCTTCAGAGCCAGAGCTGTAACTACTATGCTAATATAGTTCATCCCACAAAAGCTCATGGTATTAGATCTGAAGATCACATTGAACAAACTCTATTTCATTTACCGCCATTGTCCTACTACCTGAGAAAACTGAAGATGTGTAATCCTCCAGGCTTAACAAGTAGATTTTTCTAACAGAGAAAAATTCTTAGAAGTCTTCTCACAAAATCAGTGAGTCAACAAATATTTATTGAGCACAAACACCACACAAAAACCATGTGAAGGTCTAGACATATAGCAGCGAAAGAGCCCTTGGTCTCATGGAACTTCAAATGATGTTTTCCCACAAGAGTACCAACAGCTACCATTTGTAATTTGTTCTTAATAAATTGCAGGCATCACCCAAAATACTATATGTTTGTTGTCTCAGCTAATATCATTTACTCTTCACAAAACACCCTATGAGACTCTGCAGGATTTACAGGTAAGAACATTGAGGTGTGGAAAGCTTTGATGATTTGTCCCTAAGTCTCATATCTGTAGTGTCTGTTAGGGACCATGATGAGTTAAGTTTGCCATCACCCCTCCAGAACTCAGAAATCTTTCTTTAAAGATTTCACAGGATAATGGTGTGTACATGTTTGGTAGATAAGATAGAAAATCCAGAATGAACCTATGTTCAAAATATATATATCTACACTAGAGATATTCTTATGTCGAACTCCTAGTTATTTCCTGCAAACAAGGCACTCACTTCCCTACCAGTAAATGTGTGTTGTTCTCTTCAGTGTTCTATTGAAATACCATAACGGTGTATAAATGAAAATTTTTTCATTAGGTATGAAATTCAGTTATTCCTGTGTCATTTTCCATTTCCAAATAGAACTTATCAAACATGATTATATTGATTCTTAAAATTGGCTCAATTTGCATCTAGAATTAAGTTATTGTTTTCCATAATATTCAAAGGTTTGGCTTCATACCACTTATGTAATGTTGTGTGTATTCCTCTTTTTCATGTCTTTTAAAAAAATGTCTAGTATTTGAGCACATTGATAAAAAGGAACAAATTCCTAATTTGGAGACCTATTTTGAGAAGTGCTACCAATAATCAAATATTAAAAGCAGATTTTTATCATGACCATCAATGGACAGCTAAAACTGTAACACTGGGAGTGACAGTTTGCTAACATTATAAAATGTCTGAGTACAACATACACACCTAACACATGAGGAGCACTCTAGGAGGATAAGTGAGTTATCATTCAACATATTATCAGGGAAGAAGGATAATTTCTAATTCAAAAATCCATAAAATAATTGGGATTTCATCTGTAAAATTCTCTCTTCATGTATTATTTTACTAATAAGGTGGTTTTTGTTTGCCTATATCAAAAGATTAGCCATCATATCTATTGACCCAGTGTAAAACTGACATAAAATATAAAGCAGAGATCATTCTGAATCCTCATTCTTTTCTTTATTTTCCAAAACAAATTGGGCAAGGAACTGAACACCAAAAGAGCATGATGTGAACAGCAATCCCATCATGCGAAAAGTCTACAGAAATTTTGTCATCAATTACTTTTGCTTTTTTTTTCTTTTTCATATTTGTACCAATGATACTCACTTATGCCCACAGCTGTAATGAGCTTGATTGCAAGTTCAGGAATTTCACATTGAATAAAAAATGGTTCCAGAATATAGCGTCCAAATGCCAGAGAAATCACAGCAGTGGCTGCAGGGCTGGAAAAAAAATTAGGTTAACAAAGGGAAATATAAGTAGCATCTTTACTGAACTTTCTCTAACTTGAGGTAATGTTATTCAAATAAAGAACATGCTAAGTATAAAAGTCTATGGGATCAAATCCACATCGGGCTCCCTGTATGGAGTCTGCTTCTCCCTCTGCCTGTGTCTCTGGCTCTCTGTGTCTTTCATGAATAAATAAAATATTTTATAAATAAATAAATAAATAAATAAATAAATAAATAAATAAATAAATAAATAATAAATTTTCTAAATGCCATATTTGAGTAGGTTGTCATAGACATTCCAAAGAAAATATTGCCTATAACTTCAGTGGCTATTTTTAACTTCCCATGTCCATGGAAGCAAGCCTTTGTGCTATCAATTTTGTCACTGCTCTTCTGGATTTGACTTTTTTTTTTCTTAAAAATCTAGCTTATTGAGATCTTGACAAAGCTGGGCTTTACAAGAAGCAGTCCTCCCAATAAGTCAACAACTAAACTCCAGCTGCAGCATGAATGGGTCAAGGGAGCAGATCGAATGAGTGGGGGCACAGTCAGGAAAATGAACACAAAATTCAACTTCAAAAATTATTATTAATAAGTGTTTATTGCAAATATACGCTTTTGTCCTTGACATTGTATTCCTCTTATTTTTCTGGTACAGCAAAAACTTGACAAGCCAAGTAATTATTCTTAATTTTATAAAAACATTTAGATGCAGAGTATAAGCTGAAAAATAAAAACACTGTTGTGATTTTATACAATTGAGAAAACATGCATGAGAGTAGAAAATTAAGTAAGTTCAGGTCTATAGTAAAATAGGTAACAAACCATTCTACTCTAATTCTTCTAATATTTCTATGAGAAAATGACGTGTGACTCTAACTATATTTCTATACAAATGCATAGTCTTTCCATACACAGGCAAGTTCATAGAATTATATAATTTCTCCTGCCAATCTTTGCCCTCAGCTTCTCTTCTCATAGTTACTCAGCACCCATGTTCAATACCTAGATTGTCAGAAAACTAACAACTATTATGTTCCAATGTTGACCGGCTTATACTAGAAAGCACCATACATTTTCTGATTTTCATTTCCTAAAGACCCTCTCTTCTTCTACCCCCAATTCTTCATCACTTGCAAATTTTTAATGTATAAATTAAAATCTGATCACGTCTTTTTAGTGCTTTCAAAACATGCTCAGGATACGCAAAACCTTTCAGTTATGGCTCCATCTGGTCTAAGCATTTCCTTCCTTTGGTTTGCTTCTTCCAACTAGAAGGAGCTGAATACCTTTTGCCTGAAGCCCCTTTAAATCATTGATATTTTTTTTATACCCCGTATCTTTGTTCAATCTATATTTGCTCAAGGAAATTCTTTTAACCCTCTAGGTGAGAGCTCTCCAGGTACATTCTCTTAGTGAGTCTCATGGCTTCCCTTTCACACTGCTTATCACAGTAGCAGCTTTATCTTTACTATGTGATTTCTTGATTGATAACTATTTCCCTCATGTGCCCATGAGCAACATGAGTTCCAAACTATGTCCATCTTAGTCACTATTTTATCCCCAGTATTTGATATAGTATCTATCCTAAGTAGAAACCCAGTAAATATTTGAATATATGGTTACTATGTGAATTCAATCTAATGATCCCCACTATGTACTGATATATGATATTTCTTTTCTTGAAATCTGTGTGCTACAGATTATCCCTGGCAAGTCTGAAGCATAATTTTAAGTACAGGTATTGAGGCTCATTCTACTTTAGATCTCTTTAACTTACCATGCACCACTCAGCAGCTGTTTAAGGAATGAAAAAATAAGTGAATGAGCACTGTATCCGTGCTATTATGAACAGAGTGATCATGCTTATCATAATGCCAAGCAATCAGCCAAAGCCATGCAACAAATACATTGCTGCTCAAAAAGAATTTACTATCTATGATACTCAGGATACTGATTAAGGAGTATAATGGTTTTAAAAAGTGTGAGATAAAATACATTTTGTGTATTTAAAATGCCTGGAGTTTTAATGGAGGAAACAACAACTGAAATATTAAGTAAGAATACAAGATACCATGTTGAATGTCAAGTAAGAAAGAGAGACTGCATTTTTTTTTTCAGAAGAATTAAGAGAGAAAATAAGTATAAACTAGCGAAAACAGGAAATTAACTGTGGAAAAGATAGGATTTAGGTTAACCTTTGAAAAGTAATATCCAGATAAATCTAAAAAGAGCAGGTGATACATTCCAGGCAAATCCCAGATTTTAGAAAAGGTCCAGAATACTTCTTTATCATTATTTCATTATAACAAGTTTTAAATCATGCAGAATTGGCTAGCATGAGAACAGACATATAGAGGTAAATACTACTCTAAGCTTCTTGTTAAAAAAGAGATGCCCACAACTATAAAAATTGTGACTAGTGTTAAGTCAATATTTACTAGGTCTGCATTTGCTACTTATGCCCCAAATATTAGGCTAAAAGCTCACAGGAGCTCTCAGCTGTGTATGTCTGATAAGTTTACAGTAAGAGCAAGTTTCTCCAGTTATGTCTGTTACACTCTACAATCAGAATGTGCAAGTCACACTCTACGGTAGGAGTTAGCTTTAAGGAACTGTGATACTCTAAACTCCACATATGACATCACGAATTTCCCACAAAGGCAAAGGAAATTTGCTATTCAGAGTGACTTAGCACTATTTGGTTTGATTTTAAACCCAGACAATTAGAAAGGAGAACAAGTCTTACAACAATAATTTTTTTTTTTTTTCCATTACAGTTCACCGATTTGCTTAACAAGAGGAAGTGAGTCATTCATGGTTTGGCTTGTTTTTTTTTTTTTTTTTCTTTTCGTAAAGTAGTAAACTCAATGACACACTAAGTTGTTAGGCACAGAAGTTTCCTAGTCACAATTGAGTGAAGTTAAATGATGATGCAATCCACAAGAAGAAAAACTCCAACTACTGGCTTAACATTTAATTTTTCCTGGCCAGTCAAAAGGCATGATTTATTAAGGTAGCTTTTTATGCTCCATATCCTTTCAGGTCAACAGATTTTCTAGAAATGCTAGTGAATGATTGAATATTAAAGATAATCAGACACTTTACAAATCTGGCATGGATGGAGAACTCCTGCCAGTGACAAAACTGCATTAAAAACATTAATTGAAAATAATAAAATAAAATAAAATAAATAAAATAAAATTAATAAAAACATTAATTGACAGAAGTGTTTCATCACAGATTTCAAATCCTGAAATAGACATGCTTACAACATGGTCACATGACATGCCTATTTCTAATCAGTCAAAAATGATCAAGATGATTTAAAGAAGGGTATAATGAGTGGATTTATTTTTCCTTAATTTTTTTTAATCTATGCTCTTACCGTATTATGAGCAGTTCCACCCAGACTCGTACAAAAGCTGGCAATGGGCCAAACACTTCCAGAATATATGTATAATGACCACCAGATTTCTTTATACTTGTTCCCAATTCAGCATAAGACAAGGCTCCTGTGAAATGTCCATGGTAAAAAGGTATATAATTAACAAATTACCAACTCATCCAATAGAAGAACTGATACAATAGTGTTTATGTTACTGTATCATTTGGTCAGAATGAGGTCCTTATTTCAAGAGAAAAAACAGTCATCTGATTGTTAGAAGCCACCAAATTCCCCTTATAACTTCCTCACATTTGAGATTCAGTTCATTGTATTCAAACAATATAATTTTATTTAAAATGGTAAAGACAGACTTCTAAAATAGTATCATACTATTAAGAATTTTGAATCTCAACCCTGAGGAAAAGAGAAGACAGGTGCCAATCATACTAACCTATTTTTAAAGGAACTACACACCAAGACAAGGAATTATCTCAAATTGACCTCATTATATTAAGAATCTTTTTAATAAATGATATTTGTGTTGCACATCAAATTTAACAAGATTTATTTGTTCTTCAGAAAAGTATAGACTCTAGGCCTCACGAGACCACATTTAATTTGTAGGATATGGTTTGTCGACAAAATGAATTTTGACCCCAATATTCTATTTCTAGAAAAGGTTTTCTTGGATTTTTTTTTTCTGAAGTGCACACATCTGAGTAGTTGAAACAGCATACTGTTTAGAAACAGATGCTATAAGTTATGTATATTAAGTAAAAATCATGATAAACAGCAATTTTAACACTCAGCAGTACAATTCACATGGACTTGAACAAGGTCTAGAAGCTCCCCAAACCTACATTTCTTCCTCTATAAAATGGAGATCTCAATTCTTACCCCATAAGGGAGTTGTGTGTATACATGTGATAATGGGTGCCAAGGACAGGACTGGGCCTGATACACAGAGAACACCTCACAAAATATACTTACTATTTGAGCAATGAACTGTCAAGAAAATGAAAAAAAAAAAACACATCTTGACACTATGTGAAAAATTCTATCCATACTACCAAGTACTCAAATGGAACATAATTTTGGGAGGAGCTACTGCAGAGACAACAAGTGTGGGGAAATTATTACTGATCAGTAAAGCTTCAGGCAGAGCTGTCCAACAGGAGTAAAATTTGTATTTTCAGTGAAATCTGAGTATCATTAGTCCTAGTCCTTAGCCTAGCTCTGTATCGGAATCACCTGGAAGTAAATTGTTTTATTTAAACACAAAGAAGAGACTCTTAGGCCATACCCCACACTTGTTCTCTACCAAGGAAGTCCAGACTCTCCAAGAGAGGGATCCAAAGAAATACATTATTTTAAAAATTTGTACAGGTGATTTTAAAGTAACTAGCTTGCAGGTTGATATTTGAGGATCACTAATACGTAGCTGGCCTATTTGTAATGATCATAACTAGTTGCTGTTCACTCTGTTGGAAACCAGTTGCCACGTTGGTAGCCTGCGCAAAAAAAAAAACCAAAAAACAAAAAAAAAGCTTCCAATATAAAATGTTATTGGAAAGTCTTAAGTACCTCAGAATTTATTGCCAGAGAATCAATACCTAGACCTGTGTACGCTTTGCTGAAACTCCAGGACGGTTGCCCTAGGTTTAAATTGAGTTCTGGAGGAATGAGAGTTTCATTTAAAAGTCTCAAGCTCCATAACCATTTTACCCCGATGAAAGAAGTTCAAAACAGGATGTAAAAATCCATGTATTGACCCTGGCTTTAAAAAAAAAATTGTAAACCAAATATACAGATTCTTTACTCTTAGTCCCAGAGTTCTAGAGTTTTGAGAGAAAGGATTTGTTTTCCTTACATTTTGCTTTGCTTCCGGTTAGGAAGGCGCTCCTGTCAAAAGCTCCTAGGAACTTAAATGACAAATAAAATGTAAATACAGATAAGTAGATTAATATAGGAGTATGCTCCCTGCGATTAGCAATCAAAGGATACCAACTCAAGTGTAACCTTAGCTAGTCCTTTTCAATTTTTTTTCCTGAGTGTCTGCTTAAGTTGAATTACTCGCACAAAACCATATTTTCATAGTACAGTAGCATTTTAACTAGTTTAATCCTCAGTCCAATCCCCTTTACCATATCTGAAGAACCTTTTATTGTGTACGCACATCAAATCACACAGTGGGAGCTGCATGTATGTAAGTATGAAAAGTCCAGGAAATAGGCTATGGTTGTCCCTATTAGACATTGATTTATTCTCAATTTACCAAGTATTTGTAGAAGATTAAAGACTGAGGGGCACAAAGTCTCAATGTGTACACCAGAACCCTATAGACCACAAACTCTTTATAAAAACCTAAAAATAATTGTCCTACAGATCTTTCTATACTAAGGCTTTGTTTTAACAAGTTTTACTTGAAATACCTTCTTCCTAATAATGGAAATGTGGGTTCTCTAGGTGCACACCCAAAGTAATTCACTGAAACATCACAAGGCCTTAAGAATGAATGGATTGGTACACGTAGGGCCAAGAGTAAACGCTTAACCCTAGAGTTAGCTTTGTATTAGTACCTTTAAAGAATAGGGCCTTTCAGAATTAAAACACACTACCTGCCACAAAAGAGCAAATAAATACGTCCTATTCATTTACCACATAGTATAAGTCAAATTTAATTTTTTTTTCAGCATCCACCAGTTTTTGTCACCTTTATAACTAACTCAGGTAGCTTTCTAGTAACCTGCCCACCCCATGAAAGGTATTTTTTACCTCTTTGCTATTAACAGCAGATCCACACAAGAGATCTAGGTTTTGAAGCATAATTGAGAATCATACTTCTACCTCTAGGTCTGTTCAGACTGACTCAGTGGGCAGGTGGACAAGGTATCTACGTCCCCGAGGACCGAGCGAACTATAAATGAAGGAAACAGATCTGGGCAAGCAGGGCAAGCTAACACCCAATTCCAGTTTTACTATTTATATCGCAAAAGTTTACAGGTGTTAGGAAGAGGTGAAAGATTGAAAAAAAAAAAAAGAAATATGCTCGGACCCTTGCAATAGTCCCACTTATCACAGGAACTGAGTTATGTGCCACCAACACACATTATCATGGCAGGACTTTTGAAAAAAATATCATGGCAGGACAAGCACACCAACTGAAAAAGTTAAAAAGAAAAAAGACTGCACCCCATTCCCCCCCCTCCCCAGGTTTGTTTTGGCAATAAAAACACCGTAACACTTCTGCTGAATACTCATTTCTGTGTCTAAATAGGCCACGCCGGCTTTCACTTCACAGGTGTTTCATTCAGGGTGCCAGCTGCCAAGACGCGTAACTAAGCAAACTGCCTGCTGCAGAAAGTTCGCCTGTATTTTCCTGGGTCATCAGAAGTCAGCCTTGGCTCTCACCACCCCAGAGAAAGTCAGAAAATAGTCTGTCTTGGCCAGGAAAAGAGGGTGAGGGCAGCAGGAAGCAATTGGGAAGAATTGAGGGCCCTGCCAGGAGCGGACAGTGTTTGGGTCCCCTGCACACTGAAGCAAGCCTCAGAAAATCTGATGGAGCCCGTGTTGTTCATTCCAAACATTCATGAAGAACCACCCTCTGCTTTCCCAGAGAGCCAACCGCCCAGTGCCACAGACAACCCCCCGGAGAAGAAGCTGCACTCACCAAACAGGGACAGGACCCCACAGACTGTCCAGATCACCAGAGACATGCCCACGCTGCCCGTGTTCTGGAGCACGCCCTTAGGAGAGATGAAGATTCCTGCTCCAATGATGGTGCCAATGATGATGGAGACGCCCCTCAGCAAAGTGATCTTCTTCTTCAGCACCACTTTCTCCTGCCCGGGGGGCTCCTTGCCACCCAAGGAAGGCAGCTTCCCATTAACATTCCCCTGCAGGTAACCTCCACTGGAGATGGTGGACACCACAGGCTTCCTGACCATGGTAGTGACACTCAGGGAAAAGTGAAACAGAGGGGAAAAAATAAACAGCCCCCCCCCAACTTTCAACTTTGGTGTCTCTTGGGGGGACTGACCCAAATCTCTTCCTCTCTGCCTGCAGGTTGTCTGTCTCAGTGCTACTGGGTGCACAGGTAAGGACTCCAAGGGGGTACTTTGCTCCCTCCCAGCTATCTAATTACTGCTCAGAAACACCTGTGTGCTCATGGTGCTCCCGCTCCTCCCCTACCTCCCACTAGCTCTGCTGCTGAGCTGCTGCTGCTGCTGCCCTAGCCTTACAGACCGCTCGCTTCCTCATGGGCTGGTATTTAAGCTCCTGCCTGTCACACCAACTTATTCCAGCTTAATGATGATGCAAATTCTCCAGGTTTGCATCAGCCACATGAGAAGGCTCCAGCATTACTCAGCTCTTTTTTTTTTTTTTTTTTTTAAACATTAGCAGCATGTTGCTCAACTGACCTAAGCTTCTCAGAGAACAAAGCACACACTTAAAAGGGATCTTAACCAATCCAGAAGTAGTAAATTCGGAACAGACCTTCCCAGAGATTTAAAGCAACTCCTAGAGAGGGACAAAAGCGCTTCACTCGAAGAGAAAATGAAAAATGAAACAGGAAATGATCACGGCTTTGTAAAGGAGTTTGCTTTTTTTTTTTTTTTAACTCACCCGTAAAACATTGCACATGCAGCTGCTCTGATAATGGAACACAACCCCAAAAAGCTGCATTGTTCACAGCAAAAAAGATTTTTAAGATTTCATAAGAGTTCCTGCTTAGGTTTTGTTTTGGTTTTTTTTTTGTTTTTTTTTTTGGGTCTCTGAGTAATAGAGTCAAATCTAGGATTTACAGAGCTAGAATGAGCCTGTGTAGCCACAGTCCTGCACATGCCAACTGGGAGACTTACTCAACAGTAAAAAACAAAAACTATTTCTTGGAACCTGTAATAAATGCGTATTTAAAAGCATCACCTGAGTGTGACGGATGTAAAAATCACCGTGACTCCAGAAAATAGCCATTTTCTGATTCTCGTCGGCTCTAGGTGATCTCCTGAACCGAGTAAAAGATGCAATATCTTCATTTGCATGTTGTTTCGTTGACTTTACCAAAAAAGTTCAATTCAAAATTAAGCAATGCTTACAAGGACATAAAAAACTGTGCATATACCAAAAACTTGAAAAGGAATGCATAGGATGATAGTTTTGGAAGGCGTTGATATTACATATGATTTTTTTTCTGGAGTGTATGAACTATTGTCATATCATGATTATAAATTTGAAATGAATTGGAGGGATGCCTGGGTGGCTCAGCTGTTGAGAATCTCCCTTCTGCTCAGGGTGTGATCCCAGGATCTGGGATCGAGTCCCACATCGGGCTCCCTGTGGGGAGCCTGCTTCTCCCTCTGCGTCTCTCCTGAATAAATACATAAATCTTTAAAAAATAAATAAAATAAAATAAATTAAAAATAAAAATAAAATAAAATAAAATAAAATAAAATAATAAAACGTATTAGAAATATAAGCTAAGGTTAAAATGTTTACTTAAAACAGTAAGAAAGACAAAACATTTTCAAACCCTACTAACTTTCTTAATCTAGTGTCTATAGAACAAATACCAAAAGAAAAGGAATCCTATATATCACTTCAGGCTGTGGTCATAGGTGGTTTTAGACTCAGTGACAAGAATTGAACATTATTACCCTGCAGCTATACTTACAAATGCCATTAAATACATTTCTAAATGTCCCAACAACAAACAAAAAAATTGTGTGTGAGAAGTGAGAATGAGGTGGGTGGGAGCTTCACGAGGAACCAAGAAACACCCGCTGGGAAAGTGGCTCAGAGAAGATTAGAACCATTTCTGTTATTTTGGCACCTGAGAAAATTCTACGATACCCAGGCTCTTCCATCCAAATAGTTGAGCCTCTATCATTTCCTTTTTATATTACCACCTAAATCCTAGATAATTTGCTTTGGGTATCCCAAGTTAGGGTTTTTATACAGCCAAAATAAATAGTTTTTCCCAGTTGTTATGCTTTTCATAAAGTAAAAATGGGTGGGGTCCCTCATTCAATCGTGTTGATACTCCTCAAAAAAAAAAAAAAAAAAAAAAAAGGAAGCTAAAAGAAGCTTCTTCTTCACTTCTCCCTCTAGTGTCCTTCCCCTCACACAAGTGAGAGGAGAGGTCTCTGTTTCCCTAAAAGGAGAACAGATCAGTGCTGAAGAAATAGGAGTTAAAAAGTAGAGCACTAGAAATCCCAGGGAGTAACTTTTCATCCTTACCTCACATGGAACCACACTTCGATTTTACATTTGGTGCTAAATGACTAAACTCATGAATTGAGACTAAGGACCCCACTCAGACAGGAAGTGAGATAGATTCTACAAGAAGAAACAATGTTCTTTCAATACCAAATAACATTCTCCTCCTTTGCAGTATTTAAGACAGTATTTTTGAAGAAAACTTGAAGTCTCACTAATGGCCAAAAGAATAGTACAATCCCGTAAGAGAGTCATATTCAAAAATTCTGCAAAGCCACACCTAGTCCCCAAAGACACACATACCTTTCCCAACCATCCACACATTTGCAGAAAATTCAGGTTACAAAGAAGATGTTGAGTTACCTTCAATGTTAACAAACCCCTATAATCAACAGTCCTAAACTTATAAACTCAGAATTTATAGTCTTCAAATATTTGTGTATCACAAAAATGAATTCTAAGCAAGTGCATTTATATTCTTCCCCTTGCTTCAGACCTCATTTTACGCATTCCTGTCAGATCAATGCTATTTAGAAATGTTTATCTAGTGCCCTCTGTGCATAAGGGATCACCTCCACTCTCTGAAAGTATCTTATGAAAGGACCAGATGTGATATAGTGTGGTGGCTTCCCTTTTCTGGTCATAATTTCTGTTCCATGATTATAAATATGGGCATGTAACATCCTGGCCAAAAATATCCTTTTCCTGGCTGCCATGGATAAGGAATGTGACCTGAGCCAGGACATTACTAAATAGGATTAGATTGATCATTTCTCAACTATTGGAAGTTGTAAAGATGTGACCCAGAACAACTGGTGCCTTGCCATGTTGAGTAAATCCTCATGAAATAAAAGAGAATATGCAGAGGTGAGAGGCACTTTCAAAATCTCAGAATCATCAAGGCCTGATTTAGTTCCTAAGGAGGGAACTCAGACTGGCTTTAGATCCTGAAGATCTTCCTTCAATATCATATGCTACATAGTTTTCTTGTGAGGTATGGTACCTCGTGTCACACCAGATAACAGCAACATGGGTGGTAGAGCCAAATGTGAATGGTGTATTGTCAAAGCTTCTAAAATGGGCTGATGATAGTCATTAGACACATGTGATCATCAGCATTTGAAATGTGGCTACTCCAACTAGAATGTGCAGTAAGTATAAAATAGCCACAGAATTTGAAATCTTTTTCTTTTAGAAAAAGAACAAAAAACCCTTGTCAGTAATTGTATTATTCATATTAATTTCGCCTGTTTCATTCTATTTTTTTAACATAGCTATTCGAAATTAAAATTTTATGGGCCATCGAAGATGATTCAGTCCCTAAAGTGACCAACTCTCAATTTCACCTGACGTCACAATCTCAGGGTCGAGATGAAGCCCCGTGTCAGGCTCTGTGCTGGGCATGGATTCTGCTTAACATTCTCTTTCCTTCCCTCTCCCTCTGCCCCTTCTGCTTGTGTTCTCTCTCTCTCTCTCTCTCTCTCTCTCTCTCTGTTTCAAATAAATAAATAAATAAGTAAGTAAGTAAATAAATAAATAAATAAAATTATGTCTATGGTACAAAATCTGGTTCACACTATATCTCTAATATACGGTGCTGATCTAGAAGAAAACATAAAATATATTCTTCAATAGGTGTAAGCAGGGATTTCTTAAAAGGGACATACAAAGTACCAATCATAAAAGGGAGATACATTGAAATATATAAAAAATTAAGAATTTCAGTTCATCAAAAGATATGATTAAGAGATTGTAAAAGCGAACCATAAAATAAGAGAAAGTATTTGCAACTGACAAAGATCCCATATCCAGAATAAGTAATAAATTCCTACAAATCAACAGGAATAAGACGGGCAACCTAACAGAAAGTTAGCAAGAAATTTTAACAGACACTAGATAAAATGGCCAATGCATTTTTATAAAAACTGAAAAAACATATTAGTCACTAGGAGAATTAAAACTAAAACCACAATATGATATTAATTCCCACCATGATAGTGGCTCACATAAAAAAGATTGACAACACCTGGAGTGGTAAGAATGTGGCACAACTGGGGTGCCTGGGTGGCTCAGTGGTTGAGCATCTGCCTTTGGCTCAGGTTGTGACCCCAGGGTCCTGGGATCGAGTCCCGCATCGGGCTCCCTGCATGGACCCCGCTTCTCCCTCTGCCTGAGTCTCTGCCTCTCTCTCTTGCTCTGTGTCTCTCATGAATAAATAAATAAAATCTTTAAAAAATAATAAATAAAATAAAAAAGGAACAATATGTACAAAAATATGCAGTACTCTCAATAATATTAGAGATATATGCAAAATAAAATACTATATGATTGAGTTTACATATTTAATGTAAATGATTCTATGGGGTAAGAACTCTGATGATTATCTTTGGAGATAACTGGATTCTAGTTATTGAGGGGGGGACACAAAGGCAGTTCTAGGGTTCTAGTAATGTGCTATTTAACAACCGGGGTAGTAATTGCATTAGTATTTTAACTTTGCGATAAATCACTCGGCTGTACACTTGTATTTTGATACTTTACTGTATTTATGTTAAAATTCAATTTTTTAAAAAATAAGCATTTCAGTTGAAAATTTATGATACCCTCTCAAAAACAGATCAAGCAGATAAATAAGCAAAAGAATAGAAAATTTGAAGAATAGGATTAATAAACTTCGGATAGTAGCTCTATAGAGAACTTCCTATCCATCAGATAGAAAATACAGATTATTTTAAAGTATATATGAAATTTTCACAAAAGAAGCCATATCTACAATAAAAGGAAACCCCATTATGTTCCAAAGAATTAACACAGACACTAACACACTTTTATCACAATGCAACAAAATTAAAAATAACAATTATAAACCTAAAAAAGTATACCTTGCATGACTGGAAATTTAAAAATATATTATCAATTTATCTTTACATTAAAGAAGAAACATGAGAAAATACACAAATTGCTGGAAATTAAAGAAAAAAGTATGTGTTCAAATTTGTGAGACTCAGTAAAAAAATTAATAAAGAAAAAATGTAAAACTATAAGTTACATTAATTTAAAAAAATAAGAAACCACATGCACTGTTGGTGGGAATGCAAATTGGTGCAGCCACTGTGGGAAACAGGATGGAGGGTCCTCAAAAAATTAAAAATAGACTTACCATATGATCCAGTAATTCTACTACTGGGCATTTACTCAAAGAATATGAAAACACTAATTCAAAAAGATATATGTACCTCTATGCCTATTGCAGCATTATTTACAATAGCCAAATTATGAAAGCTGCCCAAATGTCTATCAATAGATGAATGGATAAGAGAGGAGGTATATTAATATATATACACATTAATACATAGTGGTATATATGATGTAATATAGTATATACATAATATTATATATATTATATAATGGAATATTAATTAGCCATAAAAAAGAATGAAATGATGCCTTCTCCACATCATGGGTGCATCTAGAGGGTATAATGCTAAGTGAAATAAGGCAGTCCAAGAAAGACAAATACTGTATGATTTCACTCATATGCAGAATTTAAGAAACATAACAAAGGAACAAAATAAAAAAGAGATAAACCAAAAAACAGACTCCTAAATATAGAGAACAAACTGATGATTACCAGAGGGGAAGTAAGAAGAGGGATGAGTGAAATAGGTAAAGGAGATTGAGAGTACACGTATCAAGATGAGCACTGGGTAAAGCATAGAATTGTTGGATCACTATATTGTACACCTACAACTAATATAACATTGTATGTTAACTATACTGGAATTACACTTTTTATTTAAAAAATTAAAAAAAAATTAGGGCAAATAAGCCAAATATCCAACACAAAATTTGGGGAGAAAAAGACTGTATTCAAAGAAGGAAGAAGATAATTCCAGAAGTGAGGAAAGAACAAAAAGACAATAGAAAATATCCCCACAAGCAAATTGTAATTATTTGGGAAGACTAAAATAGGTAAAAGTCTGACAAGAGTGAATAAGGAAACATTAGGAAATTAACTAAATCTAGAATAAAAAAAGGAAATATTTCGGAAAGCTAGACAGGTTTTAAATAATAAAGGGATATAATAGACAACTATATGGCAAATACTATGAAAATCTAGTGTAAATGGACATATTTGTGGAAAACAAATATTAGAATTTGAAATGGCACAAGGAGAAATAAAAATATTGAATGAATAGAAAAATTGAATAACAATTTAAAATGGTAATCAAGGACATGCTTGACCCAAATAATCTAAACAACAATAACGATAAACAAAAATTAGGCCTCATTTAGTTTACATGTAAGACCTATTGAATTTTCATGAAATAATTCCTTTCTTAGAGAAGTTATTTAAGAGACTTAAGAATTCTTCCTGTAGGAACAGGCTGGGATTTTACCTGAAGTTGTATCTTTACTTTCTTTATCCCCCCTGACCTGCTTTCTGTATTCCCTTACCAGTAGTCATTAAAGCATTCTTTAGTAGATCATTTGCATGTGATTCTTCAACGCACAGTATTTTTCTGGAGAATCTGACCAAAGATGGTTGATACTGAAAGTAGTCTAGAATGCAAACTCTAAGAAAGAGATTTGTAATTTACTCACTCACCTGTCAAATAGCAGGAAGGACCCCAACACTAGTGCCAAGTAGAATACTAATAGCCACTGTCAGGCTGCTGTATTGCAATTACTAAGACTTTCCCCTGAGGTGAACTAGAAGAAAACACAGTTGAAAAGGGATGCACTGTCTTGCGCAAGTTCTTTGGTATTTGGGAACACTAGAAACATTCCTCAAAGTCAGGAATAAGATAAATTCATGTCACCATTATCATTTCAGATTATCTATTATCTATTTGCAACTAGGCATTGCAATTAGATAAGAAAAAGAACTCAAGCATTAAAAAAAAAATGAAAAAGTGAAGGAAAAACTTCTATTTTATAATTACCTGTCAAAAACAAAACATTTAACAACAACAATGAAAAATTCCTACTATAATCAAAGTGTTATAAGGTAACAAAAACAAATGAATAGAAAAGCAGATTTCATATATGTGTGTTTATATGTAAAAACAATTATATGAAATAATAAAAAAGAATTATGTCACTTATAATACCAATAACGAATTTAAAACTGAAGACTGAAATTAACAAGAAATTGGGAAAGCCTGTATTTAAAAAAATCAGCTTGAAAAAAAAAATCAGCTTGAGCAAATAAAAAGGTATGTTATGTCCTTGGATAGAAAGACTAATATAAAGCTGTCAATTTTTTAAATTAATTTGTAAATAGAACACAATCCAAATGAAAATGCCAAAAATTTGTTTAACTAGAAAAGGTAATTCTGTAATTATATGAGAATGTTGTTTCTTACCTGAAAAATAAGAGCATTTACTATCAAGCTGTATTTTTATTCTTCAGTAGTTAAAGCTTCGAGGCATCAGTATTTTAAAAACAAAGTAATAGAACAGAATACAAAACCCAGAAACTGACCCAAATACATGCAGAACTTTGTCAAATGATGAAAGTGTCATCTCAAACTAGAGAGGAAAATATGAACTATTCAATAATGAAGTGAGGAAAGATAGATAGCCACTGAGAATACAAGAAGTTGAATCAGTCCTACACACCATACAACAGAAATAAAATCCTAATAGATCCAAGGTATCAATGTAAAAACAGAATTATGGAAGTCCTATAACAACATAGTAGAATTCCTGTAGAATCTAAGACTGCAGAAGATTTACTTAAGTGATACAAAATCCAGAAGCCATTAAAAAATGATAATATTAAGAGAATACAAATTTTAAAACTTAAAATCCGTGTGGCAAAAGAATCATAGTCAAAAATGAAAATGGCGATAATCTAATATTACAGCAAAATATTAAAATTGTTTAAATTTAACAATTTTATACAAATCAATAGGGAATAAAGATATCCAACCCAACAGAAAATTAGCAAAGGATATCAATAAATTGTTCACAGAAAAGGAAATACAAATGGCATATGAAAAGATGCTCAGGCCCACTCATATTGAGAGAAATGTAATTCCATAAATCAAGGATATGCTCAATAATAAGTAAAGCTGGTCAAGAAGAGAAGCTTTCTTGAAGCAGCTCTTATTGTCCAAACTTGGAATAATTTGAGCATGATGAAAAATAATAATTGTAAAGAAAAATAATTTTTAAAATAATTTTTAAATAATTAAAAAAATAAGTATAGTTTTCCTAGGGGAAAAAGAGAGAAGGGAGAGGCAGGAAAAAAATGAAAGTTTTTCTTTAAAGAATCACAGCTAATATGTAAAAGGAGTGAAGAATTAGAAAATCAATTATTTTTCAATTCAACACAATAATTGATTCAGATCAATAATTAATGAGTTTCAAAACCACAGGGTAAAACCTTTTTGAAAAAGAGAATATTTACATAAGCTTGAATTATCTCTCCAAAAATTATTTATAATTTTCAAAGAAGCAAACAGACCTTTTATAACACAGAGATATGACTCAGTCACTATCTTAATTAAGTGATCAAAGTAGATACCATCAATAGTGCCTATTGATGTAACCAATACTGATAATCTAATATTACCTATAGAATTCGTACCCAAAAATCATAAATGTACATAATCAGAGAATATTTTTTAACAAGTAGCCTAGGCTTTTTAAAAAAAATCAGTGTGATATAAAACAAGGCAGGAGGAGGACTGTTCTATATTAGAAGAAATTAAAAAGATATTATAACCTAAGGTAGTTTGTGAAACATAATTCAAGTTCAGATTTTTAAAAAGGGATATAAAAAATATATTGGGGACAACTGAGGAAATTTGAATAAGAATTGGGTTTTAAATAATATATGGAATTTTTCTTAATTTTCTTAAGTGTGATAATGAAATTAGGATTACCTGGGAGAAAATAATTTTTCTTCAGAGATGTATGTAAAGTATATATGGGTAAGGTTTCATGATGTATGCAATTGACTTCCAAGTGGTTCAGCAAAAATATATGTAAAGAGAGATAAGTTAAATACAGTAAAATATTAACATTGTGTCATAGTTTGTGGCAGCAAATGTTTCAAAACATCAATGCCCATCCAAACTAGAATGGTTAAACAAGCCAGCTATTTAAAAAAAACCAAAACCTGTAAATTTCTTAATGTCAATATACATGGACTTCTAAAATATATACACTATTAAGTAATAAAGGAAGAACAATAATTATATGGGTGTGTGCATAAACATGACTGTATAAAATCTTCACGTGGAAATTGACCAGATGGGGTCAGAGTAGGAAAGAACTTTCCACTATATACTTTTTTAGTGCTATTTGATATTTAATCACCATGAATGAATACCTATTTTAACAATAACAACACTTTTAACAAAGAACATTGGAGACAGCTCAAAGAAGGTAGAAAAAAGAAGATAACGAAGCAATAGAAATCGGTATAAAAATGATAACAAACAAAAGAAACAACATGATTCTATGAAAAGCTGACAAACTACATGTACTTTTGACAAGATGGATTAAGGTAAAACCAGACAAAGTAAATCTTTGTAAAAGAAATATAAGGGTCATAATTATCAACAAAATACAGGCTTAAAAACCAATAAAGTGGTACAAATTCAAACCAAATTCATCTGAAAAATCACATGAAACAACTTTGTAGAAAAATCTATATCACCAAAATCACTCAAGAATAGAATTTTTGATTTTTTTAATAGTTAGACACTAATTAGCAATTTAAAAAATCATGTATAACAAATGAACAAAAAACATACTGGTGATTTTATAGGAAAAATCTATATTTTTCAAAGAACACATACTTTATCTGTTACCCAAAGTAGCAAGAGAGAAAAAAAAATCTCAACTCTCTTTATTAAGTTAGTGTAATCTTGATATCAAAATATAGAAGGACAGTAAAAACAAGGAAAATGAGGATTCAGTTTTACTTGAAACACAGATAAATACATGCTAAAGTATTAACATAAATCATTTAAAAACTAGTAAACTATACTCAATAATGTATTTAACCATTCATTATGATCAAATCATGTTACCTCAATCATGTAAACTTAGTTTAACAATAGAAAAATAAGTGCAAATTTTAAATTATGTAATTAGTTGGATGCTAAAAATTATAAATTTTGTATCTTTTATATATATTATTTTTATGTATGCATATATAGTTAAATATACACATACATATCCTAGTCAATATTTTATTGGAATTCTGAACCAACACAAAAAGGCCAGAAAAAGAAATTAAAAGCATAAGAATTAGTTTTTAAAAATCCTTGTTATTCATAGAGGACATTACTATCTAAATAGAAAGCCTAAGAGAACCTACCAATATATATATATATATATATATATATATATATATATTAAAAGTAATAGGAAAGTTGCTGGATATAAGATAACTATATAAAAAGATTACATTTTTAAACGTAAACAATAAACAATTATAAAATATAATCCTTTAAAAAGTATCATGAATTGAAATTTGCTAAATGATGAGTCTGTGGCAGAGAATTAAATAAGCTAACATATGGAAATAAATCTTATTTCCATCTAGCAAATGATCAAAAGTGAAATACCAGGTTATGGCTTCTTAAAAAAAGTATCATTAATAATTTTTTAAAAGATTCAGAATCCTAAGTTCAAAGTTCAGAAAAAATGTAGTCTTTACTGAAAGACTTACAAAAAAGATTTATTAAACAGATATATACCCTCTTCTTGCATGGCAAAACTCTATATTTTAAAGACGTCAATTATCAACGAATTGTGTATCAAACTAAAATCAAAACCTAACATTTTATGAAACTAGATGGCTCATTCTCAAATTTATGTTATGATGAAAAGCTAAGAATATCCAGAACACATTAGAAAAAAATTAGAAGAGAATTCAACCAACTGGAAATCATGACTTACTACAAAAACATGGTAAATAAATTCATGTGATATTGGTACAAAAACAAATAGACCAGTGGAAATGAACAGAGCACTAATACAAAATACTTAATTATATAGAGAGAATTGGTATTTGACAGGTAACACTACAGAACAGAGGAGACCGAGTGGCCTGTTTAATGCACAGTGTAGGAACAGATACCCAGGCAGAAAAAGTTGAAATTATACCCCTACCTCACACCACACACACACACACACACACACACACACCACACAATACACACAAATATTTTAGACAGATAAAGCCTTAAACAATGAAAAGCAAATTAAAAAAATATTTTTTGAGAATGTATATCACCAGATAGTGAAAGATTTCTTACACAAGACAAATATCTCCATGGCTTGTTTCTTTATTCAATAGGTTCTCTGCTCTAATGTCATCTTATCATAAAGGCCTTCTTTAGCCACCAGATTAGAATACTAGCCCCTATACTTGATGCTCAATATTGTCTATATTATTACCCTGTTTTATTTGTCATCATGCAAATTATTCCTATTGTTGAGATGGGAGTAGGGACTTTGTCTACTGTGTTCACTCTTCTGTCCCCAAGATCTAGGACCTGGTACATAGTATTCTCTTAATAACATTTGTAGAACTATAAAAATATTTTTTAAAAAAACCCTAGGAAAAATATTTATAAATTTATCACAATGATCTGAAATTGTTCTCTAGGGATCCCTGGGTGGCGCAGCGGTTTGGCGCCTGCCTTTGGCCCAGGGCGCGATCCTGGAGACCCGGGATCGAATCCCACATCAGGCTCCCGGTGCATGGAGCCTGCTTCTTCCTCTGCCTGTGTCTCTGCCTCTCTCTCTCTCTCTGTGACTGACTATCATAAATAAAATAAAATAAAATATTTGAAATTGTTCTCTAATAATCTTCATAAATATAGAATAGGCCATATTGAAAGACATTCACATTCGCCCTAAGAGAAAGGCCTAACACCCAGAATATGTAAAGATATGTGCAAACCTATAAGAAAAGAAAAATAATTAAAGGTAGGATTTAATCAGACTATTCACAGAAAAGAAAATCAACCTGGCAAGAAACATGAAAATGTGCATCATGCTAGGTGCACAACCACTTTACTGACAAAGAACAAAAAAAAAAAACCAAAACAAAGCAAAAAAACAAAGAATAAATGTGCCACTTCCAGTCCACTTGGAAAAATCGAATGAGGTTTACCTCCCTAAAGCACAGAGAAGGAAGCAAGTACACTCAAGACATCCCTCAGAGATCTCGGCTACATTCTTCAACAGCAATGGAGGTTCCAGTTGACTAGTCGCAGAACATATCATATGAATGAGTGAGGTCCCCCTGACTTTCTGTTAGCATGACATCCATGCTCCAGACCTCACCTGGTATAAATAATCCTAGACTAATTCTACTAATCTGGGTAAGTGCCCAAACCATCTCCTCTGGCCTAGGTTTATCTCATCAATCTCAGAAGTATACAAGCTACAATTTGATTGCAAGTTACCCTAAGTTACACCTAAACATGAACAAACTTCATTCAACTTCCTCACTCACCCTAGGCTAACATAGACTTTTCCAAAATACAGTCAGAAGAAAAAACACATTCTTCTTGAATATACACGCAGTGATTACCACAGTTGACCACACACCAGGCCATAAAACAAATCTCACAACTTTTCAGTTGAAAGGTATCAAATAGGTCATGTACTCTGATCACAACACAGTTAAGTTAGAGGTTGCACATAGGAAAAATAAAATGCCCATTAAGAACTCACTGGTCACAAAACAAGTGACAAGAAATTTTAAAATTTGTAGAGATTAATAAAAGTCAAAATGCTATATTTAAATTTAGGGACGTTGGGTAAGACCTCACTAACTCATGTTAGAAAAGAGGACTGAAAAATTAAAAGGGTAAACATATAAACATAAAAAATTAGAAACAATATTTAAATTTAGGGATGTTGGGTAAGACCTCACTAACTCATGTTAGAAAAGAGGACTAAAAAATTAAAAGGGCAAACATATAAACATAAACAATTAGAAACAAACAATAAGCCCAAAGAATATAAAGGAAATCATTAGAAAGATGAAATAGAGAAGTTCCATAAGCTGTAAATAGGATCTTTGAACGATGACAAAATAGAAGTGAACCTCTGGTTACACTGAGGGATAGGAAGAGACAGGGGACACATAAATAGTATGATTGATAAAGGAGACAGAATACTAATAATGCGACTGACATTAAAAAGATAATGAGTGAATATGACCAACAACTTTATTCAAATGTAATGAGAACCTAGAACAAATTATTAGGGAACGTTAGCCTAACGAAACCAACTTGTGAAGACATAAAATATGTGAATGGCACTCTTTTAAGGAAATTGGAGAGTTGCAAAAGCTTGAGAGAGTAACACAGATCAACATGGTTTTATTTTATTTTATTTTTTTTTATTAGAGAATATATTTATTTATTTATTTATTTTTAATTAACTTTTATTGGTGTTCAATTTACCAACATACAGAAAAACACCCAGTGCTCATTCCGTCAAGTGTCCACCTCAGTGCCCGTCACCCATTCCCCTCCAACACCCGCCCTCCTCCCCTTCCACCACCCCTAGTTCGTTTCCCCGAGTTAGGAGTCTTTATGTTCTGTCTCCCTTCCTGATATTTCCCAACATTTCTTTTCCCTTCCTTTATATTCCCTTTCACTATTATTCATATTCCCCAAATGAATGAGAACATACACTGTTTGTCCTTCTCCGATTGACTTACTTCACTCAGCATCATACCCTCCAGTTCCATCCACGTTGAAGCAAATGGTGGGTATTTGTCGTTTCTAATTGCTGAGTAATATTCCATTGTATACATAAACCACATCTTCTTTATCCATTCATCTTTCGATGGACACCGAGTCTCCTTCCACAGTTTGGCTATTGTGGCCATTGCTGCTAGAAACATCGGGGTGCAGGTGTCCCGACGTTTCATTGCATCTGAATCTTTGGGGTAAATCCCCAACAGTGCAATTGCTGGGTCGTAGGGCAGGTCTATTTTTAACTCTTTGAGGAACCTCCACACAGTTTTCCAGAGTGGCTGCACCAGTTCACATTCCCACCAACAGTGTAAGAGGGTTCCCTTTTCTCCGCATCCTCTCCAACATTTTCAACATGGTTTTATAGATGAGTCTTAGAAAAACCTCCAAGATTATTAGAGTTGGCAACTTGCATACCCTACAACCCACAATTCTACTCATAGCGGTTTAGCTAAGAGAACTGTTCTCACGTGAGCCCTATGAGAAGTCCTCAAGAACAATCAGAAAGCAAAACACTACAAACAATTCAAATTCCCTTTGATGGAGAATATTTTTAAAGTTGTTTTACTCACACAGTGGGGTGTGAGGATGAAGAAACTATTCATCCATGAAAGAACACGGATGGATCTTACATAATGTTAAGTAGCATAAAGGCTCCAAAATCATTCAGTACGATACTCTCTTCATGAAGCTCAAAAAGCAAAAACAAACACACACATGAATACGCAATTCCTAAAAAGCGAGGAAATGATAAACACCTTAAAATTCAGGGTTATAGGAGGCAAAGAGAGAGGTTTAAAAGTTCAGGGGTGTCCATGACATTATTCATACATACATGGGCAAATAAAAATATGATCATGCATGGACTGATAATGATTTTTGCATCATGAACCCAGGAATATAATAAATGTGATTCCTTCTGCCTGAGATCCTAAAGGAAATAAAGGAAAGTAACTGCATCTTCTGCTTTCATAGCAGCAAATCTTAACCAGATATTTTATGCAGGAAAATGAAATAAAGAGGGGTTAATGTTTCACCCCTCCCAGGCTGACAAATGTTTAAGATGGACAACATCCACATGGTGGTGAGGATGTGGGGAAAATAACCTTAATGTTGATCTGAGAGCATGAATGCATACAACAGCAACTTTAGAGAACTATGCAGAAATACTTAAAAATGCTTGAAAGTTGCACTTGCTCTATAAGTTATAAATTTCATTTCCAGGGCAGCCCTGGTGGTGGAGTGGTTTAGCACCGCCTGCAGCCTAGGGCGTGATCCTGGAGACCCTGGATCGAGTTCCATGTCAGGCTCTCTGCATGGTGCCTGCTTCTCCCTCTGCCTGTGTCTCTGTCTCTCTCTCTCTCTCTCTCTCTCTCTCTCTCTGTGTCTATGAATAAATACATAAATCTAAATAAATAAGTAAATAAATAAATAAATAAATTTATTTCCAGATATCTAGTCTTAAAGAAATTCCCATACAACTGCTCAAGGAGATAAGTACAAGGATCTTTCCCTGCACTCCTGTTTACAACCATAAAAGTGTGGCAACGCCCATATATTCATCATAAGGAAATGGATAAATTGTAATTTATCCCTATAAAATTAATACAACTGATAAGATATATGAACTAAATTTGCTTGCATTAATAGGCTACAAAACAAGCTTACGTGAGAAAAAGGAAGTTGCAGTAGAATATACACAGTATGATTCCATTTATGTAAAATTTATACAGGGGTACTTGGGGCAGCTCAGTTTGTTGCGAGGTGGATTCTTGGCTTCACCTCGGGTCATGATCTCAGGGTCATGAGATCAAGCCCCACATTGAGCTCACCAGGGAGTCTGCTTGAGATTCTCTCCCTGTCCTTCTGCCCCTCCCCCTGCACACACTCTCCCTCTCTCTCTCTCAAATAAATAAATATTTGTAAATGCATACAATACAATTTTACATATTTTTAATGAATCTATTCCATGAGTAGTAAAAAACCAAAGCACATATGAGGATATAGCTAATTCCAGAAGAGTAGGGTTACAAGGATGAGGTTTTGTGGAGATCTTTAACATTTCATTTCTTTCAAACAAAATAAGGTGTGAACTTAAGGAAACGTGGCAAAATAATATCTATTGAATCCAGATTGTGTACCCTGTATTTACTACATTTTTAAACTTTTTCTGTAGGTTTGAATTATTTCAACAATAAAATTTAATTGAATTTTGTAACAAAATAATTTGACATCTCAAACTGTACCCAAAGTCCAGGGAGCACCATCTGCTCCGTAAAAATTCACAGCACACATATAAGGGTATCACTGTAATCCTTGGAATGGTACGATATATCCAGTTTTGCTTATAATTATTTTACTCAATTTAGCCTAAGTTGTGACATGAAAGAGACTTTGGGAAGAATACTTACCCTCCTATAAGATAAATTTTTATCAATCATCAGGGAATGGCAGGAAGTATTCTTTCGTAACAGATGGTTGAAGTTATATTAAACCTAAACAAACTAAAATCATTCCTATATGAGTAATTTCAGAACACTTAGAGTAATTAAAATCTTCAAATTTTTGTACTGAGATTTTTTTGAAAATGTATGAGCTCCAGAGAAAATTTCAGAAACAGTGAAGAAAAATTGTTAATGTAACTTATACATTTAAATATGGGTCATAGGTACAACTGAACTACCATGATTCTTATGGTATTTCCATTTCAAGAACTGATGCTATAAAAAAAATTGTATGCCTTGATTTCAATCATGATATTGAGTCATCACAATAAAGCTATGGGCAAGTCTCAACTTGGATTTCCATTCCTTGTTCTTTTAAGAAGCCGGAAATCTTATAATGTCTGTAAAGGATACAGCCTTCATTACTACTGACAGCATCTCGACACTATGGTTTATGTCAAATTTCACTACAATAATTTCTTAGAAGCTCTATACTTCATACTCCATACTGGGGGGGAAAAAGCTTATTAAAGAAATTTGCCAGAGAATACTTGCAAACAAAATAAAAGCATTCCTGAAAGGAGGGAAGGGTGGAATCCTGTCTCTAACATAAATAAATTTACATGCTTTATCTATTAAGCAAAACAACTAATGAACTGTGAAATCAAACCAAGTTAATTCAGCCACAAGCTGTATGAAAATCTCAATGTAAAATTCGGGACCAGAGTTCACCAAAGCAATTTCTATAAATTGGTTGACTCACCTTCTCAGGTGTCGCAAAGAACTACAAATAAATGGTAAAACCAATGGAATATTAAATTCTTTTGCCAAAACTGAATTATCTTTCAAATATGTTTGTGTTAGTAAATATTTGAATTAATTTTGCTAAACAAATCCTTTTTCACTTTGAACATCCTTTGAAGGCATATAAATACTATGCAAGGTTCCATCCCTGACTATATACAGCCCTTACAGGGGACCATCCACTTCAGAAGACCTAATCCAACTCGTTGACCTCTTCCGTCTATGCATTCCTCCTGTACCTCTATCCATTCAGTTCTTCCTCCAGCAAATATTCAATAAATATTCACTGTGTGCCACACATAACCCTAGGCAGGAATATCTAGTGGATGATGATGATGATGATGATGTTATGTCCAGGCATTGTGTAAGCACTTTACAACCCCTACTTTCATGAAGATTACAAACTAGTAGGGAAGGAACAACTAATAAATTGGTTACACTTATAATAAATACTAAAAAGGAATCCTGTGAGAGTCAAAATGACAGGGAGATGGTCTGAGTCAGAGATGATGTTCCTGAGAAGGCACAGAAACATTCTCAGTTTCTAGCAATCACCTTACCTTGTTCCAGTCGCCCAGAACATCTTGTCCCTGGAAGTCAATGGTGTACCCCTATGGACTTTACTCAGCCCTTTCCTCCCTCTTACCCCTTTCTTCCCCACATCCTGGTCTACTCTTCAGTAATGAGCCTATCCTTGGCCTCCATCTCCAAATGTTGGCAAATACATTCATCCATTTAATGTGCAAAGACTCATCCGGGCACTCACGTGGTTGTTTCCTTGTATCAAAAGTAAAACCAGTTGCCAATGGAAAGCTACCTTTTTCCCCCAAATTCTCACATGCCACTCCCACCTCTCAATCTGTTCTCTTTTATTGCAAAGAAGAAAATGAGAGCAGAAGGGCACGGAGGGGGAGAGAATGAAAGAAGAGAAAAAAGAAGAAGGAGAAGGAAAGAAAGGCATCACTAGAAAGTTCAGGATCAATTTTCAAAGCACAGGAGAACTTTGACATGCCTTTTTCTCCCTCCCATTGTTCGTTTCCTACTTCCTTTCACCTTTCTCCTTGTGTTCCTTTTTATCTCCTGTGGCTATCAGTACACATACATGCACAATTTAAAACCTGTATCATGGTCATTAATAGAATCAGATATCTTCCCTCCATAATGCAAAAGTCAGCCCCCAGTGCAATAAATGCTCCATGGTATTGAGGTTGCCTTGTCCCTTAAGCGAAGCTGGCCAAACCGCTCATCTCAGGTCTATTACAGATTTGGCGGGAGAAGAGGGCAGCACTCACATTTCTGCCAACTGCCATTGCCACTGTTTACTTCTGCTCAATTTTATATCCCTGTTCTGCCTTTGCTTATTATTTTGATTTTCCTCCCCTCTTTACCTCATCCCTTTTGGACACTCCCCTCACCTTTTCAAATAACAACCACTTAAAGTCATCTATTTACATGTGTCCAGCAGACGAGGGTAAAATTTTGGTGCAATCAGAGTTGGAGGTGGGGGTTACCGACCAGGGCAATATAGAGAACAGTTTGAAATTAAACATTAGGCATACTGGTTTTTCAAATCTCGTAGCCATTCCTGACACTGGGGACGTTGTCTGGCCACCCTCCTTCCATATAGGAAGTTGCTAACTGTTCTATCTTCCCTCACCTATTTTCATCTTCTGTCTCCTTCTCATGCTGCCTAGAGAAACTCAAACTTCTTATTTTGCCATTCAGAGCAACTGGTTTGCCTTTGCCTCACTCCTAGCCCAGACTTTTTTTTTTTTTTTGTAAGATTTCACTTATTCACCTCAGAGACTAGAGAGAGAGAGAGAGAGAGAAAGAGCATCTGAGCAGGGAAGGGCAGAGGGAGAGGGAATGTGAAGCAGACTCCACACTGAGCAAAGTCTGACACGGGACTCAACCCCACAACCTTAAGACCATGACCTGAGCTGAACTGAAGAGTTGGATGCTTAATCTACTGAGCCGCCTATGCGCCCCCCCCCCCCAGCCTAGACTATTCTTGTATGAAATACATCATTCCAGAAACCAAATGGTCCCTCACAATGCTCAAGAAATTCATTTGTTTCACTGCAGAGGAATTCTTTCCTTGCTCTGAAGCTAAAAGATTCTTTTTTCCTCCTCGTTACAATTGTGAAAGCATAATTGTAAATAAAAATCAAACAAAAGCAAACAAATCAATCTGAAAGGAATAATATTGAAAGGTAAAATGTGCTGAAATAAATATGTCTAAAAGTTCCGGCCCAGTGCCATAGAGTAACAGTGTTTTATTAAAATGGTCATCATAGAATTCCCTCTAATAAATACAAGTTTATATCTAACACTATATATATATGTGTGTGTGTGTGTGTTGTGTGTGTCTATTAGTTTCTAAAATAGTAATGAAAAGTCTAATATATGGCAAAACACAGCAAGCGGACAAAGGAAAAAGAATGTTAAGACTTTGGCTAACAGGCAAGCAGAAACCTAACAAATGCAGGCATAGTTATGCCTCCCGGAAGTTAAATACATGGTGCAAGTCTGTGGGGCGTGCGGGGGAGGTGGCTGGTAGAGAGGTGTTGGTTGAAAAAGTGAGAATAGTAAATGTGAGAATAACTAAAGTAGCCACTCAAGTGACAACCATACAAAACATATCAATCTGATACATTTGTTCTACCTTCCATGGAAACTCTGAATTGATTAATTGGCCAAGTTAATGAGCAAACTACAACCTAGCAGTCTGTCCCCTCCAACTCTACAATGATCAAATGCACAATGTCTTGGGAAAGAACCAAGAAAGCAAGCCAGGCTGGAATTAACCAAAAACATATATCATGCCCTGGGAAAGTGTCAATGAATCTGGAACCAATACTTTTTGAAAAATGTTAAAAGAAAAATGTTTAAAGACCTGATAGGTGTTTTTAAGAAAGTTGAAGAGGAGAGGAAGATGAGAAATAAAACTGACTCAGGGCGTGTTAGAAATTTTGAATTAACCTAGGTAGTTATCTGTGCTTAGGGACTACATACTCAAATGCAGCATGATTGACAATGACTTAAATTTGCAAAGCTCTAAATTGGAAGCAAGATTTTAATTTGGCAAACAGGCCTTTTCCTTCCACTGACATCAAGTCAGAATGCAGCCATTTCAATGAAGTCCCCAGCTGCAACATTCAGTGTATAACTCGTTATTTGACCCATTTGGGTGTCTTGGATTTCTTGATAAGAATGATTAGGAAATCTGACCAATTATAGCTTTGAAGTTTTGGTATTCACAATGCCAAAGAAATAAGGGTTCAAATTGTATCTTTTGGTGTTATGTATCATTTTCTAACAGAGTCAGTACATTTTTTTGCATTTTAAGAAAGAAGAACCAAATTAATTTGGTTTCAAAGATGAAGTACAGGCAATCTGTGGCATGCAGAGTCTTCCAAAGAGAACATTTCCAATAACACACTTAGGAAAATGGTAAATTAGGAAAAATTTATTGCTAGCATCCTTTGGTCATCCTTTTCCATATTTTTAGCTGAATATTTTTGTTATGTTTTGGAAAAAAAAGCAATCTCACTGAAGACATACTAAGTATGCATGGGGCTGATACAAGCCCAAAGGTCAAAGGCATATTTTCTAACTAAAATCAATTGATGGTATGGAATGTGTAGGAAGATGTTTTTGTCTACTTGACTCATTTTGTTTTTGTTTTGCTTGTCTGTTTGGCATGGAAACTTTCAAAGCATCTCTTGCTTTTTCTGGGAAGAGTAGTCTTATTCCAAATCAATAGGTTTTCTAATAGGTTGTATCATTCTGAAGCATACTGGCCTTGTCTTGTCTCTAGAGCACTCTTCCCTCTCTTGACCCTGGTGCTACCGAAGACAGGTAGTGAATTTTCAGCCTCACTCACTCAGGAGATAGGATGAGAAAGCCTTGTCCTATTTCCCCCAAAGGCCAGCAAAAGTAGCTCCTGCTCATTCACTTACCCATCCTGTTTCTAAAGTTCCAAACCCATAACATGCTCCCCCAGCCCATGGGAATAATTTTCTGCCTGTTTCTCCACATCTTCTCTACTATAATTAGAGAGTCCTACCTTGACTATCTCTCTCTTGGGAGCCCTTGTCTTTGCATCGCACTCGGAAACCTGTGTTCTATGAGCGCCTTGAGCAAACCAAACATACTCAGCCCAAATTTCTTTATCTGTCTCACGTAGCTAACATATCCTTATAAGGCGACGTAGAATACTTGACCAAACGTGCACCAATTACTCAGCAAGGTGCCTAACATATAGTAAAGGAAATAGCTTTGACTTCCCTTCTAAATAAGAGAGGTCTATCCTGAGAAAGTGTTAAGTAGAAGTTTATACTGGGCCAATAGTTTATTTAGTAAATGTCAATTAAAAATTCTAGTTTCAAAAATCCCTAAGTAATGTATCATTGTTATTTCTTGTTTCTCCAAAAACGGTTTTTTAAAAAAATAAAAACAAAACAAAGAGCTCCATTCCCAGATTTGTGAATATTTATAATGACACTAGAAGATTCTGGGAAGGGATGGCATTGGAGGCATAGCATTGGAATCTCCCTGAATCCCCTATAATCAACAAGCAAAGACTTAAAACCCACAGACGATATCAACAGCAAAATTAAGTAACAGAGTATCCCTACAAACCCCAAAATATTAGTCAGTGGCTGCGAGCCACCATACGTGGAAAGAATCACATAGCATCAGAAACTGTTAAGAAGATAAGAGGCAAGGCACAGGGGATTTCTGAGGGCCCTGAGAACTGGAGAAACCAAATATTACCCAGAAGTAGTCACTGGAACACTCTGTAGGGCCAGCTATAAACAGCCTCCAAAATGTCGAGTGGGTTCTGCAGGCTCCAGTCTATGGCTGAGAACAAGGGGACCATAGTAAGGTGTGACTGTGCTGAGTTACCCACACCTCACGGACTCCTCAAACTAACCAATTGGAGTTGCCTTCCAAGATGAGGCCCTGCACCAAGGAGAGATTCAACAGCAGAGTATCACACGAAGAGGAAGGGTGCCACAGAGGTGGTGGGTTGGTAGGAAGAGCGTGACTATTCTACACAGAGGGTTCAGGGAAAGCTTCACTTGCAAGAGAACACTGGAACGGAAGCTGGAGGGAATACGGGAGTGTGTTCGTTTCCTAGGATTGCTGTAGCAAATTCCTACACACTTACTGACTTAAAGCAATGCAAATTTATCCTCTCACGTTTCTGGAGGCCAGAAGTGAATTCCACATCCTCATTGGGCTAGACTCAAGCTGTCAGCAGAGCTGGTTCTTTCTGCAGGCTGCAAGGGACAATCCATCTCCCTTACCTTGTTCAGCTTCTAGTGGCCACCTGCTTCCCTTGGCTCGTGGCTACTCTGTGTCTCACTCCATTGCTTTGGTCCTCACATCTACTACTCCTCTCTGATCCCCTGCCTCCCTCCTGTAAGGACCCTTGTGATTGCACTGGTCCCACCTACATACACCCAGATCATCTTCCCATCTTAAAATCCTTAGCCACATCTTCAAAGTTCTTTTTGGAGTGTGAGGTAACATATTTACAAGGTCAGACTAGGATATGGGCATCTTTGGGGGGGTATCATGCAGCCTACCAGAGGGAGCACACGAAGACGAACCTTTCTGTATGACAGGCAAAGTAAGATACGCCTTCCACTTGCTTAAAGCTAATGATTGGTTATTAAGTTCATGCTTTCACTAGGACATAAACTAAACCAGTTTCTAGGGGTTCTCCAAAAATGTTTAGTGTTTTGTAAACAGTCACTACACTTTGGACTTTAACTATATCACTAGAGCCTGAGCAGAGACACTTGAAAGATGAGAAGTTTAGATTAAAGGCAAACATCTATTCATTGCAATCCATTTCAAAATCTGCTGTTTTCCTGGAAAGGCTTAATTAGGATGCCAAATTGTGTGTCAAAATGAAAAAAAGAATACACTTTACATCAAAAACCAGCATGTCTGTTTCACCTGTACTAGCTAACAACTGTCAAGACATAAAAAGCATATATTAAAGAATCAATATTTTACATATTTTCCCATTGCTGAGAATTCATACATTAGTTTAAGTAATATATGATTTACAGAAAACTGTTTGCGAGCCTTCAGTCCTTGCTACAGAATACAGTAGGTGGAAATGTGAAGATATTCTCATATACTCATGGTCGCTAATGTATTTTAGACATTAATGTATTTTATTAAAAACTAATAACAGTCCTCATAGAATGAAGAAGATAAAATTTAAAGAGAAAACTTCAAATACAAACACACATAAATCCATACACACACATAAGGTTTTAAAATCTCACCTAATGTCCTAGGAACAGAGACATATTCAAGTCTTGATTCTAGGGATCCCTGGGTGGCGCAGCGGTTTAGCGCCTGCCTTTGGCCCAGGGCGTGATCCTGGAGACCCGGGATCGAATCCCACGTCGGGCTCCCGGTGCATGGAGCCTGCTTCTCCCTCTGCCTATGTCTCTGCCTCTCTCTCTTTCTCTGTGTGACTATTATAAATAAATAAAAATTTAAAAAAAGTCTTGATTCTAGAAGCAAACCTTCTCCCTGTGACTCATTAGCTCTGTGATCTTAGTTGCTTGAACTATTAACTCATTTTCCCATCTGTAAAATGGGGAAAACGTATGTACTGCCTCTTACATTAGTGAGGATTAAATGAGATTATGTAACAATAAATCAATGCAAGATTTAACCAGAGGGTACATCTTTCAACAAATATGTGCTACTATTCTCATCATTTACTCTTCAGTTTCAAATGTTAAGATTTATTTTATTTATCTATATGAAAAAGAGAGAGCATGAGCATGGGAAGGGGCAGGGATCCCATGGGAGGGAGAGTATCCCAAGCAGACTCTGTGCTGAGCAAGGAGCCCAGTTCAGTGTTCAGTCTCATGCCCCTGAGATCATGACCCGAGCCAAAATCCTGAGTCAGACTTTAAATGCACTGAGTCACCTAAGTGCCCCACAGATTTTAAGATTTTAAATAAATCATCTGTCCTATCACTCTCACAGGTCACTGAGAACTTGAAGCTAGAGTGATTGTAGTTAAAATGTGGAGTCCTATTAGGTCTCTCCTTTGGTTTCTAATTCATGCTAAGTGATGCTCACAATGACTTTATGGAGGATATCCTACAATCTCTATTTTCATACGATGGAGTAGGGTCTTGGAGAGTTTAAGGAACCTGCCAGGAAGTCCCATGGGGAATGTTTTGAACTTACAGATGTCTCCCTCCAAAGTCCAAGTTCTTGGTACTCTGCTGTATGGCCTCTTCAACTGTAGAAGAGACTAGACATTGTTTTCAAAGAAGCTTGAATTCTAAAACCACATTATTTTTTAAATCCTTAGAGACAAATTCGTATTTGAAATATGTGTGAAAGTATTACTATTCTGCATGGTTTCCCATAAAGACAAAAGTTTTGTTTTCCTGTTTCTTATATACAAACTGGAAATGGAGCTTTGCAGCAAAATATATCACTGAAGAAGGTGGTCATCAGTTCTGCTGTTAAAGGGATGGCATAAAAATAATCAGGATATGAATTTAAAATTTAAGTTGTATCCAAGTAGAAACTGATTTGTAAAACTAAGTTATTGAGTTAACATCTGGAAGAAAGTCACTCTCAAAAGAATATAAACAACACTGAAAACAAAAGAAGGGTAGAAAAAAGCCCACTTGAGTTAACATAGATTCCCTCTACTGAGTTAGAAACTAAAATAAAAATGGAGAAAACATCTTGTGTGTGAAAAAGAAGCCTCAGGATGAGGAATACTAGACGTCATATAATGCTCTGAGTTAAGAGTTGAATCGCCACCAGTGGATTCTAGAGGGGTTGAAGTCAATGTCTATATTGCATCTTGTTAAAGAAAAATGCTCAGGATGCCTGGGTGACTCACTGGTTGAGTGTCTGCCTTCGTTCGGCTCAGATCCTGACCCCGGGGTCCTGGGATCAAGTCCCACATCGGGCTCCCTGCATGGAGCCTGCTTCTCCCTCTGCCTATGCCTCTGCCTCTCTCTGTGTGTGTGTCTCTCGTGAATGAATAAAAAAGTAGAATCTTAAAAAAAGAAAAAAATGTTCAATCAGAAAGAGCATCCAAGGGGGTTACTAGTTTATAGGAGCATAGCCTATATTTTATTCCTGCATTTTTATTGAGATTATTTTAGTCTTGCAAACATTTTTCAAAATGTATTCCCACTTCTCCCTTTTTTGACTTTCTGAAAAGCATCAGACCTCTACTTCTCCACTTTTATAATATGCTCTTCAGGTTAGCATGTTATCTTTAATAGTTATGTCTAAAACAGTGCAACCTAATCATAACAGAAATAGACCATTATGTTGAGTCGAATGTATTGCATAAATTCACTTCCCAAAATCTCCAAGGATATTTTGTAACCAGGAATTCATACCATTCCCCTAGTTAAAAAAAAAAAAATCTAAAATATATCCCTAACATTTGCCCAATTATAGTTTTCTTGAGGATAGTAATCATGTGCCTAATTGGCAAATCACTTCATCATGTACTTCACACCACACTTACTGATTAATAACTGTTTAGTTGACTAAATGATAATATACAGATATCTGAAAACTACAAAAAGCTAAGGGTTCTAAGGTAAGGATTATACCTCAATCAAAAACCACAAAATCTAACACGAGAAGACAAATCTATTTCTTTCTTATCTAGGGTGACTATTCAGAAGGAACTGACCTTTGCCCTTTTCTTCATTTGCAATTGATAGAGGCCCCAGTTCATATATCTTCCAGGAGAATCAGTATACCAATCGTACTTAATCCGAATTGCTCTATGCCACAGACCAGGGAGATGTGGAAGCGAGTCTCAGCTTCAGCTAAAGACATTAATTTCCACTCCCTTAGAACCAGCACCTGTTCCAACATATCAAAGAACCTTGGCCCAAATGATTTCTGCAAAGTTCCGTTATGACGATTGAATTTTCTGATAGGCCTTGCAACAGTGAGAAAAGACGATCACAACTACTGTGGGCAAGGGGTGGAAATCCTTAAAGGATCAACTAAATTCCACCAGAATGTTAACAGATTTTATTACGAGCTACGCTTCTTTTCAACAGAACCAACTAACCAAAAGCAGAAATGTGTTCATTAGAAACCTACCCTTAAGGCCTATCTGTACACAGTGAAAATAGGCACCTCCTGAAAAACAAAGACCAAAAAATAAAAATAGTTGACCTACAAATGTGAAGCATCATGACATTGATGGGATGATTTATTTTGATCTTCAGATACTGTAATGAAGCTCAAATTCACAAATAATTCCAGCTGTAACTGTTCATTGGCGATATCACCATCAATGACTTACTAGATTTGGATTAAACGTATGTCCATTTTATTTTATTTTTTTAATGAAGTTCGATTTGCCAACGTATAGTATAACACCCAGTGCTCATCCCATCAAGTGCCCTCTTCAGTGCCCATCACCCAGTCACCCCATCCCCCTGCCCACCTCCCCTTCCACTACCCTTTGTTCATTTCCCAGAGTTAGGAGCCTCTGTTTTGTCTCCCTCTCTAATTTTCCCCACTCATTTTCCCTCCTTTCTATTCCCTTTCACTATTTCTCATACTCCCTGTATGAGTGAAACCATATTATGATCATCCTTCTCCGATTGACTTACTTCACTCAGCATAATACCCTCCAGTTCCATCCACGTCGAAGCAAATGGTGGGTATTTGTGCTTTCTGATGGCTGAGGAATATTCCATTGTAAATACAGACCACCTCTTCTTTATCCATTCATCTGTCAAAGGACATCAAGGCTTCCTCCACAGTTTGGCTATTTTGGACATTGCTGCTATAAACATCGGGGTGCAGGTGACATCCATTTTAATTTGAAGACCATCTCACTAAGAGAATCCCAACTGCTAATTTTTGGGCAATTTTGCTATGTTCATATATGTGCATGGCATTTAATTGTCCCTTTAATCCTCATAACATGAGTAGTAGAACTTTCCTAATGGAGTCATCCTAAGGTCTAATGGGGTTGATGTATATAAAATGTTTAGATCCTGACTCATAACAAGATGTCAGAAAGTGCTATTTGGTAAGTGGAATTATTATCCACATTTTAAAGTTAGAGAGAAACCTTAAGTTACCAGAATCCATGTTCTTGTCCACAATTCTGTGTCTAGTGTGAATTGTATGAAATTAGAAATCATGAGCATAATAGAGGACACGCATCTCCTTAATATCTAATTCTATTCCCATGATATTTTTTCCTCACTGATCTCCATCTTGTACCCTTTCTGACAATACGTTTCCTGGCTTCAGAGACCTTTGAGCCTGTGCAGAAACTATTCCTTTCTTCTGGAACAACTGCCAGGAAAGCATATTGCATCTTATATCTAATTGTTGGTTTCAACATCCATCTATTTTCTGAAGCTTAATTCATCTCTTTTCAATCTCTTACCTACCATAGTCCCTGACCTCTTAATATTCTTCATTTTTCCCCTTTGTCTTGAGAAGTATGCTTGGAAACACATCTGTTAGTCTCTCGATGAAATTCTTAGGAAGTAGCAACTGTGTGAAGTCTTAGTTGCTGTTCCCCACAAGGCCCCAGTTTATTATAGACTGTAAGTCTCTGACAATGCCTGCATCAGGAAGCTACCATTTGGCCAGTATGTTCCCAAAATGATACTCTTATCAAACAAAACGATTTTTAAAATTTGATTACAATATTTGAATTCCTAACTATACTAAATAGTGTATAATTGTGAAATTACTTCTTTTCTCTCCTTTGAACAGGTGTGAAGTTCAAAAGCAAAAGCATACCTTCTATCCGCTAATACATTATATGCTGTGTGTCTGATAACTGAAGTAGAGCGTGCAACGACACGAGAGTACACAATGTTCAAATCATAAATCACCTCAATATTTAGAAAGTATTGTGCCATGAATCAAAACCTTCATTAGAATCATGAGATATTTTGCCCATGGTACATCAGAGTGACTGTGAAATATTACACACATTCTCAATACGAAGTTAGGTAGAAATTTCCCAGCAGTGGATTTACATATGATGCATATTATAGGGTCAGTCTTACATCCTAGAAGGATTCCTGCGGTAGGGAGTGAGTGTGATCCATGAACAACAGTCCCAGCTGCCTATTCGACACCAAGTACTGATGGGATATGAGGCGTATGATTTCTCTTGTCTTCATGTCAATTTTCACATCTACAAAATGGGTGGGTTGACACAATCCAGACTCCTTTCTAAATCCTATCAAAAATTCCTAAATATTATGTATAATTTTCCAAAGATTGGTGGATCTTTGGATCTTTGGGAAATAATATCCCAAAAATGACTTTAGTTATTAGGTTGTATATTTAATATCTATGATGTTCATACACGGTATGTGAAACTTTCATAATCGAAAATTAATGCTACGGTGCTACATTCTTGATAAAATTGTATTTTGAGCTATGCTACTCTAATAGTTCTATAATTGATCCAACTCAATGTTTTTATAAGTATTTCCTTGATCTTTATAGAAAAATAATCTCTTTATTAAGAAAATTTTGGAGAAAAAACTGATAATGGACAAATGTTGCACATAACTTTCCATTGGGTATTTTTTTAATTAACTCTTTCTTTAAAATAATTACAAAAATTCAAACACATTTCAGAGAGGCAGAGGCGTTTTACTCTATTTACTAGGATGCAAATTTTCCTACCAAATTCTCCTCCCTTTTGCTTCTGGGGTTCTATTTTTTACTCTCAACTTAGAAATGCTGCATGAACTAGGAGACATACCAGAAAGCAAACACAAATATATCAGAATAAATCATACCCATTTCCAAGCATGGATATTGGCACAGTTTTTATGAAGGTTATGTTTCTTTATAATGATCTCTGCCCACATCACCTCTGCTTATCAATGCTTTTAGAAAACATATTCAGACAGGAAAGTCATTCAACACTGAAGACCAGGATGCCAGGGAGGAAAAATGACTTCTTGCAAATAATCATTTTGGATAATTCTGGAGATTTATTCAACCAGATGCTCCTGGGTTCTGCTGTCTGACAGTCATGCAAGAGTGCAGCCATAGGATCTGCCTTTGCAGTGGCTGTCAAAAACAAGAGCTTTTAAACACTTTTTTAATGGATTTTTTTAATGGAAGGGAAAATAACAGAGAGTGGAAATCAAATTATTTTTTGCTCTTCCCTTTCAACCGCTTTAAAACAGATTCGGAGGTTATTTTGCTAAGGAATTTGCTACTGACATATAAATAACTCCATTTTCAAAGTAGAATGAACAAGAATGATATGACTATAAGCACATCAGCTACCTTTCTGGATATTTCCCGGTTTATCTCACTACTAAGTTTTTGCTTGATTTAAGCTTGATGATTCCTGTTTAGGATACTTAATACATTGAATGAAAACATGATTGGAAAGAAAGGCCAGAACAAAGATCCAAATCACAAAGTATGAGAAGAAAGCCTCCATTTGGCTCTACTGCTAATCCCTTTACGGTATTGATCTTTATTGTTTACTTATAGACTTTTAGACTTAGAAACAAAATGACATATTTATCTAACTCAACTGTCTATTTTAAAGCAAAGGAACTTTTGTTTCATTAATGAAATGCAAAATTGGTTGCTGCACTGCGGTAATTCAATATTTCCTATTACGAATGTTCCTTGATTCTGACTCTAATATCGCTGTTTATTCCAAAGAATATTCTTTTCAGCAAAGTAAACCTTAAAAGTGCATAGCATTTGGCAACATTATTTTTTAATATATTTCCAAGTAACGTGGTCCAATTTTGAAGCCCAGGATTTAGGAACGTATGTGCACGGTTTTTTTTTTTGTGTGTGGTTTTTTTTTTTTTTTTTTTCATTTACTCAGTGACCTTAGGACAGGTCACACCTCATCAAGCCTGTGATATTATATGCTGTTCAGCATCAGGCCTGCTGAATCAATCAGAAAAGACATAAACTGAAATATGGACTGTGTCTTGCTAGAATTAAAAATCAGATGTGATGTCTGTTTTTTAGTTTGATACATGCCCTTGATCTTCAGCTGTGAGAGCAACTCTGTTATATTTTTTATGGTTTAAAAAGTATTTACAGGTGTTAGACCTCAATAATTTTAAGCAAAGGGATTATTTCTTAACAATTCAAATAATCTTATAAATAAGATGCTTTGTTTATAAACTATACCTTATTGTTACAACTGGGATATCATCTTAGGATAGCAAAATAGAGGTCTAGTCTTTTTATGGTTCAATGTTTAAAAACATATATACACAAATATACTGATATTTATTGTTTGTTTATATATATTCATTCACATTTAAATATTTTAATTATTTGCACACTAAAAGTTATATAGTGTGTATGTTATTCAAAGTTTGTAAGCTAAACAGAAAGTTTAATAATTTATAAGTTTATGAGCCACAAGTAAACATATATAATAATCAGCATTAGAGTTTTTTTCTTTATTTCTTCTAATATTAATCCTGTGAAATTCATTCAGAATATTAGAGTTTGGAAAGAAAAGGTACACTGCCTCCATAGTAGAGGAAAAAGTTTAAATAAAATGTATGGGTAAATATCATCGTCAGTATTATAACAAACAGAGAGATAAGAATGGGGAGGGAGAAGAAGGTAAAACCTAAGCTAAATCTTTATCTTGCATTTTATTCCACTGGGTTTATTCAAGCCTGTTCAGGAGTATTTCTTTATTGGCCTTATTTTTTTTCCAGTAAAAACTGTCTTCAAACATACTATTTGCTAAAATCTGCGTGGTTCTAAAGTGAATTATTTTTAGAAAACTTATTCAACTTAATGGGAATAATTAGAACCATGAGACTTCCAAGAAATTTTTTAATCCATTTAAATCTTGGTGCATTTTTAAAATAAGAACTCCTGCTATGCACAGATTATTGGGTCAATATTTATATTTAAATAGAGAGAAATAGAATTGTAAAACACAAATGCAATTATGTTTGGCTATAGCATTTTACATTTTCCAAAATGTTTTAATGTACTCCACCTTATTAGGCTGTCACAATACCCATACATTACAGGTAAGCTAATGATTATCATATGCCTTAAGCATCCCCTATATTCCAATTTCTCTCCCTGCTGTCATCTAGCATTGTGCTGCTTCTTTTCTCATGACAATGAAAGTAAAAAGTCTAAACTTAACCTGGTAGGGAAGTCATAAAAAATTCACTTTATATTTATATGTGTCTCAAGTTACAGTCGAAGTATTAGAATCTAACTTTGATCTCTGTTTTAAATACTTGAACACTAGTAAAGCCAGTTATATGGGAAGACTACACTGCTAGTAAGGACATGATATTGGTTTTGTTTAAATGCCTGAAAAAATAGAAATCCTTTATATGCATATCATTTATGCAGTACATATCTGCATATGTATGTATGATATCACTATTTAAATTACAAATTTAAAAATGCAAAATAAGCAGCAGCAGAACTCAATATGATGAGGACATGCTATTCCCAGAATCGAAGACATGTCTTTTTGACTTTGGTATTCCATCCATAATTTGGCAGAGTAAAGAAACAACAATTTTAATCTGAGGTTCCTTAGATGCTGGCCTCATTTAAAATTACAAGCATCATCAGCTCATTTAAGTGACTTGACGGTAAAATTATCAGCAGTCCAAAAGTGATTGCAGGATTTAAATCTGCATCCAGATGACTAAAAGTGAAATTAATATAAAAATGCGCAATATATAAGCAATGTTGGCCACTATTATTCTGAGGGCACTACTGATGGTCTTCAAGTGAGCAGAGACACAGTCTGAGCCATCCTGATCCCAGTCAAACTGAGGTTTCCTATGTTAATCATGTGTCTGGGTTTCCTGGACAACAGAAGATTAGGACTCAAATGTATAGGTGACTTCACCCCCAAGCATCAAGTTATACTTGTAGGTTTACCTGAGAGCTGAGATGCCTCCTGAAGGAAAAATGAAACATAACTTTGTCTTTCTAAATGCCTACGAAAGCCTATGGGAGTGGGACCAGGGGGGCAAAAGGACCCAATATTCACAGATGCGAATTCCCTGAGAGAGCTTATTTTATAAAGGCCAAAAAAGCACAGGACGCTGGATTTCAGTAGATGACCTGAGCGTGACAGGAGAACTCACCACATCCAACCACACAGGAAGAACTTTGAGTGCTCCAGGATGAAAGGATCGGGAAACAGAGATTGGTTTATCATGAAGCAAATGAGGTTTAAGCTTCAAGGGCCCTTAACTGACTAAACGGGTCTAAAGAACTGTTTATGTGGTCATGAATTTTTGGAAATTTAGTACAAATAAGATATTTAGCCCCCACCACTAGAGACTATCACCTCTTTTCCATCCCGGGCTGCTCTGGAGTTGGAGTAGCCACAGGCAGGTTTGAAATATAGTAAATAGAAATTGAGTCAGGAACACATTTACATGGAGTTTAATGAGATATATTTCTGTGGTTCTCAGTCATTTACGTGTGGTTAGATGGTTAGGTTACCACCAGCCGGGAGAGACTTTTCGGAACACACCCTTATGTCGACACACCCAGTTTCCTAACACAAACATACAGGTTCAAAGGTCAAGTCATAATGTGAGCAAATTCTATAGCACCTGGAACCAGAGCATTTGGGCAGAGAAGAAGCAAGATGTGAAATGTACACAGAAGGTAGAACTGTAGGAAATTTTCTGATCCTTTGATAATTAAAATCGTAAGCAGAGAATTGGATTCACATTGACATCTAGTCAAAAAAGAATCGATTATGTTGAGAACGTGCTTGATGGATCCATGTACACAATTATAAATACACTATGGTGGTTTTCTTAAATTCTAAAAACTGGCATGACAGTATCAATAGTCAGTGGTGAAAATATCAATAAAACAAAATTTAAGCGACTATCTCAGAGAAAGGGCTGAATTATCTTTCAATATTTTATAGAAAATCCTGTATAATATTTCGCGCATAAAGATGTGTTCAGAGTATTCAGCTCGATATCTCAATGGTATGGGGATTTTGTGACGTCCTTGGCATTAGTCAATTTTTTGAAATGCGTTGTGGTTTCTGAATTCTATACCAATAGTTTCTGTCTTAGCTAAATTTGTATTCATAGTTTTGTACCCTTTTTGTAAAGAGTTTCTACCAAATCAGATAAATTTCAGGCTCCGCAAAACTTCCATCTTCCTCCAAGTGGCATGTTAATAATATATATATATATTTTTAATGTATACCTGAATCAGGATGCTGAATAGCTCTTCCAATAGCTTGAGATTTCTACTAATATGCCAAAGCTGAGGACTATCAGAGCTCTATGTCACACATTATAGAGACTGCCAACATGCACATCTCCATGTGCCCACTAAAGGTTCTGTCTGTAGCTCCAAACATTACGCACCCTTACAGACATTTATAAAAGCAGACTAAAAAATTCAAAGTGCATGAAGAAGAATCCAGAGTCATGCACCTAGGGAGAGAATGTAATGTGCTGCTCTTCTCCCCATCAGGTTCACCTTCCAAACCTTCTCCACCCCACCCTACTCACTCCCACCCCTCAAAACCCCCACCCTGGAGAGGCTGACCAGTGTGGGCTGCATGGATGAGTTCTCATGCCCTCTGGCTGTTGCTGGTGCCACTCTTGAGGCTAGTGGACAGGAGGTTGGCAAGGGAAGGAGAGGTATGGTGTTACCAAAAGCTGACGGTACCTAGCGGGTGAAGGACACAACTCATGTTTGGCAGCCTCCTCTACACACAGCTGTCTCCAGCTTCAAGAACCACTTTCTCCCTAGTATTTCGGTCTAAGGGATAGTGACTGTAAGGGTTCAAAATTATTGAATTTTTTCTTTTTGATTTTCTCATATCCCTCCCACATGTTTTTACTCATTTTTTAAATAATACATGAAATTTATTGCTTATCTTATAACAAGTTAAATTTTTACTTTCTCATTCATAAGTTTACCCAGGTGAGGCTTTGTTTTCTAATTTCTTGTTTGTGGTACAATGCACAGCATTGACTATCCGAACCACTTTTAGGTATAGATTTCAGTGGTTTCAAGTACATTTGTATCATTGTGCAACCATCACCATAATCCATTTCCAGAACCTTTTACATAAAATCTGGCAAAATTGAAACCCTATACCCACTAAACAATAACTTTCTCTTCTCTCTCTTCCCACTGCCTGGCAACCACCACTTTACTTCCTGTTTCTAAAAAGGCAATTCATACAATGGTATAAAATATTTATAAATCATATATCCAATAAGGGATTAATATCCAGAACATCTGGAGAACTACAAAAACTCACCACCAAAAACACAGACATTCCAATTCAAAAAACAGCAAAAGGCTTGCATAGACATTTCTCCAAAGAAGATATACAAGCGACCAAACAAGCACAGGAAAAGCTCTTCAACATCAGTAATCACTAAGGATAATCCAAATCAAAACCACAATGAGATATCACCTTACAACCCATTAAATGGCTACCAAAAATAATTTAAAAGTACAGGTGAAGACATGGAGAAATTGGAACCCTGTGCACTGTTGATAGAAATATAAAATGGTGCAGCCACAGTGGAAAACAGGATGGCAGCTCCTAAAAAATTAAAAATAAAATTGCCATATGATCTACCCATTCCACTTCTAAGCATACACCCAAAAGAATTTAAAGCAAGGTCTCCAAGTGATGTGTATACACCCATGTTCCTAACACATTGTTTACAATAGCTACAACATAGAAGCAATGCATGCCCATCAAGAGATGAATACTACAAAATGTGGTGTATATACATATCTACATGAATATAAAAAATTGAAAGTAAAAAGAAAGTTATTTTGTCCCTTTTGAAATTTTGTAAACTTCTCACTTGATCATTTTGAATGTGATATCTATTTCTTATTGTCACTTAAACTAATGTCTACCAAAACCAAGTGAGGAGGTCTCCAAGAAAACTACTCAAAGGGATTAGATATCAGTCAATAGGGGAAATGGGTTTTTGAATGACTTTGGATTTCTGATTTTTCAGTGGACTTGCTGTCTTTCCTGTGGGGTCTCCTGTCAGAGGCAGGACCTGAGGGGACTTAGAAGAGGTCACACAAGAACACATTCCCTGGGTCACAGTACTGAACACTGGGAAGTCGCCAGGGGAGCCTCCTAAGAACTATGCATCTGCTCCTGTGAGAGGATCCCAATTTGAGCTTCGGCCACTCAGGGATGCAAAGTAGAACCAAAGGAAGCAATCTAGAAGAAATTGCTAATCACGTGCTCACTTACACAACAGATATTTTTCTCTTCCCGCTTTTCCAAGCACCAACACTCTGGAAGACCCAGAGGTTATAACAATAAGGTCACGAGGTAAAATATAGAATGCCCAGTTAAATTTGAATGTCAGGGATGCCTGGCTGGGTCAGTTGGTTGAGCCTCTCTGCCTTTGGCTCAGGTCTTGATCCAGGATCGAGTTCCACAGGATCGAGTTCCACATGGGGCTCCCTGTGGGCAGCCTGCTTCTCCCTTGCCTGTGTCTCTGCCTCTCTCGGTGTATATCTCATGGATAAATAAATAATTTGTTTATCCAAAACTCAAATATAACTAGACATTTTGCTTTTTTTGTTTAGAGTTTTTATAAATTTAACAGCCCAACCTAAGCTGAAGAATTACAGTGTCTCAGAATCAGAGCTTTCCCACCCTTACCCTCACACACCATTTTTTAGGCTAATCAGTAAGCAGAGGAGAAAAGAGAGTTTTAGATCAGAAACCAGATTAAATTGCTAAACTATTCTAGATCAGATTGGACCTTTCTATGATACTGGGAAAGTTCTAGAGTCTACATAAATCTCTTTAAATGGTGACAAGGAGAAAAAGTAAAACATATTAATGTTTTGTACCCTACCAATTTCAGGTTTGCTGAATGAGGCAATTAAAGCTCAGAGCTTGATAAAATGTCCCAATATAATCTTGGGTTGTCATTCATTCGAATGTGAAGTATATCTATCTACAATCAGACTAATGACTACCTAGAAATAGATGCAATGAGTTTTTGAAATAATGACTGTAACATTCTTTGAGAACAAGTGGAAGAGTCTGGATGTGGGTCCTCAGGCCTCAGGATAGGCCTGGGAAACACCAGATAGCTGAGAGGGAGATGAAAATGGGGCTTTCCAGTCTCTTTCTTAAGCCTTTATGCAGACCTAAAGCACTTGACTAGAGGTTCAAGTGGAAACAACATGAATGCAACTGTGACACAGCTTGCTGACCACGCTAATTCCTCTGAGGTCTCCAGGGAGCTCTTGTAAAGAAGGATGTATAGAAAGTGGTATTTTTTTTTTACAGATTTTATTTATTTATTCATGAGAGACAGAGAAAGAGAGAGAGAGAGGCAGAGACACAGGCAGAGGGGAAGCAGGCTCCCTGCGGGGAGCCTGATGTGGAAATGGATCCTAGGACCCTAGGGTAACACCTTGAGATGAAGGCAGATGCTCAACCGCTGAGCCACCCAGGCGTCCCTAGAGAGTAATATTTAAACACCACCTTAGACGCTCAGTTTTTTTCAAAAGACTGAACCTGTTCCTAAAGGAGGGAAAAACTGTGTAAGAATGGCCTAAAGCTTACAACCTGACATCCCTCCCTAATGTGTTAGAGCACACGACCAGAAAAACAGGCTTATCTCATAGAAGGGACGGAAGAGTGTGCTGTCCAGTGTTCTGTGGAAACCAGGAAGACATATAAATAGAGATAATTCTGAACGTGTCCCAGGGGAAGAAACTTCAGGGCCCTCGTTAGAATAGTTTGTGGAGGTGCGAGCCTGCTGTTTTCCCAAAATTAATGAAGCTAATTTGGAAAGAGGAGGAGAGAGAGGTCAGAGTCACTGAAGATGGAAAGAGGGAAAAGATAAAAAAAAGTTTACAGTCATAAAAATCCCTGGCAGGGCTTAAAGTGGAACAGATGAGTACTTCTTGTAACATTATTCAGTGATGATTTCAAAGGCTTGAGACTCAGTAAATCAGACAGGCAGACTCTGCTTCCTTGAGTGAGTGTTCAGGTATGAGATGCCAACCCGGTAGATCTTATGAACTGATAGGATTGCACCTGAAAGTGAAAGATAATATAGAAGGCCTAACTTGTAGGGCTACAGATAAATTGTCCTGCACAAGGTTGTCAGGGAAGCCCTTTCTGAGAATGTAGCATTTAGGATAAGAAGCCAGCCTTGCAAGCAGAAAAAGGGAAGAGCCATCCAGACAGTGGAAACAGTGCAAGATATGATTCAAGGTGAAAAGGAGCTTGGCGTATTTAAGGTATGAATAGAAATCCATTTAGGGGGAGCCTAGTGAGAGAGCAGACGGCTCAAAGGAGTTGGGGAGTTACGCTCTAAGTTGAACAAGAAAATGAATAACTGTGTGGTTACTATAAAGGATATTTGCATTCCACCTATCAGTCAAATTTGTGAAGAAAAGAATCCTCTGAGTACAAAGTGAGTAACAGCTGTTTTATGCAGGAGAGAAGAGCAAAATGAATCCCCAAGAACCTGCAGAAAGAAAAGAATGTAACGTCCTGGAGCAAGACAACATGAATGCGAGAAGTAGGAAAGACACATTTCTCCCCAGGTTCCAAGAAAGATAATGAAGCCGAGATTTCCCCCCATGGCTCCCATGCCAGGAAAGCACCCAGGACAAGGAAAGCCCCCTGTTTCTTCCCATGAACAGTGGAAAGTTTCTTCTTTTGTTTTGGCTTTTGGGTCTTGGGCTTGTATTTTCGTGAGATAAAATGTACTTATTGACACTGACCCTGACATACACGAATATTCTGAAAAACAAGCTGAAAATTTTTCCTTGTTTATTTTCTCACACAGACACCCATACTGCCCTGAAGGCAGGATGTGCTGGTTTTCCTTTGTGGAAAAGCACACACAGGCAACAAGCCGAGAAAGCACATTTTGTCCTTCAAGACCTGCAGGGAAGAGATCCTTCCTGGGAGTGGTAGGTGCTGTTTCTCACAGGGCCAACAGGGACAGAGCCAGCTTAGGGAAGCAGGGGCATGGAATAGTGTCCATGAAACTGCAAGAAGACCATTGCTCAAACGTGTTAAGGGATACCCCATGTCCTTAGGATTTTCTCACCTGGAAAAGAATACCTCCTAGATGACCGGCTTCTGAGAAGCCAGTAGGCCTTCCCATGACAATCATAGGATGACATAGTCATCATGAGGAGGATTCTTTAGATAACTATGATCATAACTGTCAATTTTGAGACTAAGTAGAATTTAGTCTTCAAAAAAAAAAAGCTCTTTAAATCATAAAATTTTGGAACTGGAAGATGATTTGAGGTACAAGTCATCAATCTCTCTGTTTTTCAAATTAGGAAAATGAAACAGAGATAAAGTCGGTGATTCGAGGACAGCTACAACAGGTGCAATGACCACGAGTTGCGCGCACTCTCACCCCCACCCTTGTTCTTCTTACTGCTCCCAAGTGTGGTATGAACAAGACTCCTCAGACCTCTGAGGAGTGTAACTGGTGTCCAAGCACAGCCTTCTCATTCATGAATTTAATCAATGGAAGTTTTCATCTATTTATTTCTTGTAAGAGAAAAACTGGGGCAGGGTTGCTTAACATCTCCTTCTTTAAGAGTACGTAGTAATGTGTAGATGTTGCCGGAGGAAGCGCACCATGGCTCGCCCAGTGCACCTGCAGCAGTAACCAGTGATCAGAGAAGATAATAAGACTTGGGACTCAGAGACATAGGTTTGTAGCAATTCTTTGCCAGCAAAATGTACTTCAAGGTAATGACTCATTTTGAATTAAATCACCCTTTTATTCAAAGGGCAAATATCTCTACTTTTTAAATTGTTTAAAAGGGGGCAATAACGCAGTAATTATTGCTTAAATGAGTAATTTTAGAGTTTGGGATGATGCATATTTCTGATGCCGAAATCTCAAAGTAAATTTTATAAGTCCTATTGGCTCAAATTATATTTAATATCTTTGTAAACAATCAGCTCATTTTTAAATTTTGATTATTTTCATTCCACAATTTGGAATGCATTTTCCTCCCCTGAGGGCAAAATTTAACCAAATGGTCAATGAATTACTGATTTTTGAGAGTGTGATCTTTTAAAAATTTTATCATCTCTCTGATTCTCTCTATTCCATTTCAGTCTATGGTCCCTTATGCAACAAACTGATGTGGTAAGCAGAATAATGGGCCCCCAAGAGAAATCTAAATCCTAATCCTCAGAACCTGTGAATATGTCACTTTACTTGGCAAAGGGGAATTAACTGTGCAGCTGGAATTAAGGTTGTTGATCAGCTGGCTTTAAAATAGAATGGATAGAGAAGCTGTGGTCTATGTAGACAATGGAATATTACTCAATTACTCAACTAAGATACCATTAGAAACGACAAATACCCACCATTTGCTTCGATGTGGATGGAACTGGAGGGTATTATGCTGAGTGAAATAAGTCAATCAGCGAAGGACAAACATTAGACGGTCTCATTCATTTGGGGAATATAAATAATAGTGAAAGGGAATAAAGGGGAAAGGTGAAAAAATGAGTGGGAAATATCAGAAAGGGAGACAGAACATGAAAGACTCCTAACGAACAAACTAGGAGAAATGAACTAGGGGTGGTAGAAAGGGAGGTGGTGGGGGTGGGGGTGACTGGGTGACGGGCACTGAGGGGGGCACTTGATGGGTTGAGCACTGGATGTTATTCTATATGTTGGCAAAATGAACACCAATAAAAAATAAATTTATAAAAAAATAAAATAAAATAAAATAATAAAATAATAAAATAAAATAGATTATTCTGAATTACCCAGATGGGCCATTTAATCTGAGGGGTCCCTAACTGTAGAAGAGGGATGCCAAAGAGCCCCTGTCAGAATGATGCAATGTGAAAAAGACTTGAATAGCCTTTGTCAGCTTTCAAGAGGGAAGGAGGCTAGAGCCAAGCAACGTGGGGCAACCTTTAGAAGCTGGAGAAGGTGAGAAAACACATTATTTCCTAGAGCCTCCAGAAAGGAATGCAGCCCTGACCTCACCTTGATTTTAGCCCAGTGAGACCTATGTCGGACCTCTGACCTCTAGAAGTCCAAACAACGAGACTAGGTGGATGATAACATTTGTATGTGTTTGTATTGTTAGAAGCTATCAAGTATGGTAATTTGTTACAGCAGTCAGAGAAAACCCATAGATATTACAGGGGACTATAAAATCACCCAGGGTTGCAAAGAAAATTAAATAAGTTAGAGTTAAGAAAAATAATTGAATTTGGAAATTAACTTCTCCACAATTTCATATCACCCTTTCTAAAAGGAAACTAACAAATTGAGCCTCTAAAAGAACATGAAAGAAATGGTGTTGTATGCACAGAATATACAACTCATTTAATGTTATTTTACCCTAACCACATTCTCTATTCTTCAGAGCGATTATTCTTTTTAAACTTCTGCATTGTCTATTATAAATTTAAACATAAAGCTAATATGTACCGTTTTAGTTAAGTAGTCTAATCAATCACTCAATATTTGTTGAGTTCTATCTGCCCAGCTGTTCTCAGAGAATTTACAGTTTATGTTAAGAGACTAGTTTTTATTTTTTAACATAAAAAGAGTGGTACTATAAAAAGTAAGAATTGTACAATAAATCTAATGCAATGATTTCAGAATATTCTAATAAATATTCATGGAAATAAATGTTAACAAAAAAGATATTTTTATTCAAGACTTTAAGGAATACTATTAAGATTAATCTCATATATTTGTAAACTTTCAAAAGCCAGAAATACAACAGTAGCTCCTTTAGACATGTGATACAAATATAAGTGCTTCATTTTTAGAAAAAAATTAAGTAGGATACCATTATCTGCATTAAGTAAGATACCAATATCAATAGCCTGGCATATGTTCCTCCTAGCATTTTTCTGTGTTAACATAAAATAATAAAAATGGATTCCTAAGTATTAGAATGTGTTACTGTTGTTTTTACAAAACTATGAACTTATGCTCTACAAGTTAGTCTTTTTCTTACATCTATTTTCTTCTTACTACTATCACATAGATGTCAGTATTGTCACTAGCTGCATAATATTTCACAGTTTGGACAGCAACTACAGCATGATTTTTACAGCATCATTTTTTAAGTTACATGCATCTATAGAATTTCAATTTAGAAAATAGATTTTTATTTGATTGATCATTGATATCAGCTAATATAATAGAAGTATCACTAGCTAAATTGCTCCCTACAATATTTGGAATATTCTGTTATTATGGATAAGAAATGTTATGCTGAGTGAAATGAGTCAATCGGAGAAGGACAAACATTATATGTTCTCATTCATTTGGGGAATATAAATAATAGTGAAAGGGAATAGAAGGGAAGGGAGAAGAAATGGGTAGGAAATATCAGAAAGGGAGACAGAACATAAAGACTCCTAACTCTGGGAAATGAACTAGGGGTGGTGGAAGGGGAGGAAGGCGGGGGGTGGGGGTGAATGGGTGACGGGCACTGAGGCGGGCACTTGACAGGATGAGCACTGGGTGTTATTCTGTACGTTGGCAAATTGAACACCAATAAAAAATAAATTTATTATTAAAAAATAAAATAAAATAAATTTAAAAAAAAGAAATGTTGCACCTGGAAAGTAAAAGGAAATAAATAAATATGTCAGCAAATTAGACACAACTGAAGAAAGAATTATTAAACTATAAGGCAAGTTGAAAGAAAATAAGCATCAGAAAGCATGGAAAGACAAATGAATGGAACATAGAGAAGAGAGTATAGAAGACATAAGAGACATAGTAAAAAAAGCCATATGGTCTATTATATGTGTAATTGGAAAAGAGAGTGGCACTGGGTAAGAGGTAATATTTGAAGATGATAGCTAAGAATTGCTATAGTCAAACATTTCTATAATATCCAACTATTGCAATTAATGCACTGGGATACTATAAAGCAATAAAAATGAATGCCTTCCAGTTACACCAAAACAATATAAATTAGCTTTATACATATAATATTAAGGTGAGGAAGCCAAAAGTAGATACGATTTATACATATAAAGTTCAAAAACAGAAAAAATTATATAATGACATCAGAAGTCAGATTAGCAGTTATCTTTTAGACAAAAGGTGAGCATATTGATTAAAAGATCATAAGGCAGGCTTCCGAGTGCTAACAGTGTTCTATTTCTTGACCTTGGTCCTGATTAACCATGCATCTTCACTGCGTATACTATGTATACACATATTTATTTATTTATATATATATATAAAATATATGTATTTATAAGTATTCATAAATATATATTTTATATAGTTTACTTTGTATATATTTGCTGTGCTTCATATAAAAGCTTAAAGATAAAGCAAAATAATAATTATAATGTGTTTATGGAAGAGAAAAATATTAATTCCAAAACCAAAAAAATTATTACTCTAATATAGCACTTAAATTAAGAATTACATTTTAAGATTTACATTTTAAATATGTAGCTATTAGTAATACTATAGATTGTTCCACAGTTTCCATAATTTAGGACTCCTATGATGAAAATAAAAAAGGTTTAGTACATCTCACTCTAGCAAAAAAGAACCTTTGAAATGGTACTTATATAATTTCTCCTTTTTCATTTTTTGAATCCCAAAATTATCAGATAGAAAATATCAATACTGAGAGCTGCATGTAAATGTCTTTCTTTCTTCAAAAATCATGACTTTCCATATACTAAGTAAGATATGCACAAGGAACTTGCTAGCCATAATATCCATTCTGCTTTGGATCTGAAGCAGCGAATAATAAGAGGTGTCCATGTTAAATTATCTGATTGAGTTGACTGAGCAAATCTTGATTGCTAACTGGATAGAGAATCATTGTTGTACAAAAATTTCTGTGATGAAATCTGTGACCTTAAATCATATTTTAATGAGACTTGAAGAAAGTACATATATTCATTAACAGCTGAAACTCTTTAGTGATTTTAACAAGAAAACATCAATCAATATGCCAAACATAAAAGCAAATGTGTGAAATCTTCTCATTATTAGGTGTGAATGCTAAAGTAGAGGGGTCATTTCATTGTTTCACAAATTCCTAGGAACAGGAAACCTAATCACTTACAATGATTACTGTTGATAATCTAAAATATGAGTTACTCTGAGACTTGCCAAGAAAGATGTGAAAAGACATTTCTTCAGTTGAGTGTAAGAAAAGCAATAGCTATCAACTTCAAAAATAAACAAATGTTGAAATGTCAAGAGAAATGTTTTAAGAACTGATCTATTTAACTCTGCATCCTTTTTTAAACTTTGTGTAGTTTTATCCTTTTAAAGAGGGCAACTTTCAAAAGAATAACAAAATTTAAATCTACATTACTGAAAATTATTTTATATACATCAATACATGAATCAACAGGCATAGAGATACAATTACATCTCTATCATCCTAATACTGTGTATTTATTCATTCCCCCAGTGCACTGTAGGCACCTGATAGGCAGGAGACGATATCTTGTTTACATCCCCAGAATCTTACACAATATGATGTTCAATAAACACTAGTTGTCCCCAGCTGGGCCTTAAAAAACACGCTTATTTCTACAGTCTCTCCAAAATAATTATAATAAGATAAATTAATACTAGTGTCCCATTGTGTTATTTAAAATAAGGATCAGAGAAATAAGCCCTGTTGGCAGAGACTGTTATCTGCTTCTCAAAATTCATCTTCTCTTCTTTATTAACAGGACTCCAATTTTTAGTTGCGCACTTATCATCCAATAAAAAGACATTTCCCTGACTCCCTTGCAGCCTAGTATGGTCATGTTAGCATAGTCATTCAGGCAATGAGTTCCTTCAAAAGTAGAAAGTAAGTGAACAAATTATATATTAAAATATGAAATATAGGGCAGCCCTGGTGGCTCAGTGGTTTAGCACCAGCGTCCAGGGCCTAATCCTGGAGACTCAGGATGAAGTCCCACATCAGGCTCCCTGATTGAGCCTGCTTCTCTCCTCTGCCTGTGTCTCTGCCTCTCTCTCTCTCTTTCTCTGTCTCTCATGAATAAATAAATGTTTAAAAAATAAATAAATAAAATAAAATATGAAACAAAAAAAATAAATTACAAAATAAAATACAAAAAATACATGATAAAAGTATATTGTCAAATTCAGAATCCTCTAATACCACAATATCGTGGTGTGTTAACCACCTAACTACCGCATAAGAATAAAAGCTACTGTAACTATAGCTAGAAAAGCTATCATAACTATAGCTACAATAATCTGTTAATGAATACACAATATAAAAAGAGGTAAATTGTGATATCAAAAACATATGTTAAATGTTAATTGTATCTCAAAAAAAAAAAAAGAGACAAAGAAAAACCAAAGTAACAACTCAAGAAGGAAAGACAGAAGTAAAGAGTTAAGCTGTAGAATTTTCATATGTGATCAACTATAGGTTGATATTAGCATAAAACAGACTGTTATAGATACAATATATTAAAAATCTCCTAACAATATATAGCAAAAATCTCCTGCCAGCATGGCTCAGTGCGTTAAGTCTCCGACTCTTGATTTTGGCTCAGGTCATGATCTCAGGATCATGAGATAAGTGCTGCGTTGGACTCCCAGCTCCCACTCCCAGCATGGAGTCTCTCTCTCTCTCTCTCTCTCTCTCTCTCCTTCTGCCCTTCCCTACACCCCCCACCCCATGCTTATATTCTTTCTTTCTCTCTCTCTCAAAAAAAAGAAAAAAATCCTAACAAAGAAAAGGCCAGAAACAAACACTTCCATAGGTTGGAGAGAAGGGCACATTCCCACCTCATTTTAAGAGACCAGCATTACCCTTATACTTAGACCAGATAAAATCACTACAAGAAAAGAAAAACACAGGACAATATTCTTGAAAAATATTGATTCAAAAACTACCAATAAAATATTGGCAAACCAAATTCAACAGCACTTGAAAAGGATCATACACCATGATCAAGTGGGATTTAACCCAGGGACTGAAGGACAGTTCATATAGGAAAATCAATAAGTGTGAAATAGCACATTTAATAGAATAAAAGATAACTATCGTGATCATCTCAATATACAAAAATAGCAGAAAAAGCATTTGACAAAATACAACATCATTTCATGATAAAAACTTTCAACAAATTGGGTATAGGAGAAATTTACCTCAACATAATAAAAGTAATACATGGCAGATGCTCAGCTAACATCATACTTGATAGTGAAAGATTGAAAGTTTTTTCTTTAGAACAAGGATTAAGACAACAGTGTTCACTCTCACCACTCCTATTCAACGTAGTACTCGAAGTCCTAGCCAGAGCCATTAGGCAAGAAAAAGAAATAATATGCATCTGAAATTAAAAGGAAGAAGTAAAATTATCTCTGATTACAGATGATATGATTTCATATTTGGAAAATCCCACAGACTCCACTTAAACTATTAGAACTAGTCAACAAATTCAGTAAAGTTGCTGGAAACAAAATCTGTTGATTTTGTTGATCAACATATAAAAAAGTTATATTCATATATACTAACAATGAAGTATTTGAAAAAGAAATAAAACAAACCCACTTACAATAGCATAAAAATAAAATAACTATGAATACATTTAATCAATGAGGTGAAAATATTTTATACTGAAAACTAGAAGATTTTGATGAAAGAAATTGAAGACACAAATAAATGGGAAGATATTCCATACTCATGGATTTGAAGAATTAATATTGCTAAAATGTCCAAAGGACACATACAAATGGCCAAAAGATAAATGAAAAAATACTCAACCTCACTCAGAATCAGGGAAATACAAATCAAAACCACAATGAGATAGCACCTCATACCAGTCAGAATGGCTAAAATTAACCACTCAGGAAATGACAGATGTTGGCGAGGATGTGGAGAAAGGGGAACCCTCCTACATTGTTGGTGGGACTACAAGCTGGTGCAGCCACTCTGGAAAACAGTATGGAGGTTCCTCAAAAAGTTGAAAATAGAGCTAACTCATAACCCAGCAATTGCAGTACTAGGGATTTACCCCAAAGATACAAATGTAGTGATGCAAAAGAGCACCTTCACCCTGATATTTATAGCAGCAATGTCCATAATTGCCAAACTATGGAAAAGGCCCAGATGTCCATCGATAGATAAATGGATAAAGAAGACATGGTAGATGATAGTTAGACAGACAGACAGATGATAGACAGATAGATTATGGAATACTACTCACCCATCAAAAAAATAAAATCTTGCCATTTGTAACAAAATACTACTTGGATATAGATGGAACCAGAGGGTATTATGCTAAGTGAAATAAATCAGAGAAAGACAATTACCATATGATTTCACTCATATGTGGAACTTAAAAAAACAAAACTGATGAACATAGATGAAAGGAATGAAAAATAAGATAAAAACAGAGAGGAAGACAAACCATAAAAGTCTCTTTTACTATAGGGAACAAACTGAGGGTTGCTGGAGGGGAGGTGGATGGAGAGATGGGGTAACTGGGTGATGGGCATTAAGGAGCGCAGTGAAGTAATGAGCACTGGGTGTTATATAAGACTGACGAATCACTGAACTCTACCTTTTAAACAACAATACACTATATGTTAATTAATTGAATTTAAATTTTAAAAACAAATATAAAAATTAAAAATTGGGGATCCCTGGGTGGCTGAGTGGTTTCGGGCCTGCCTTTGGCCCAGGGCAGGATCCTGGAGTCCCAAGATCGAGTCCCGTCTCGGGCTTCTGGCATGGACCCTGCTTCTCCCTCTGCCTGTGTCTCTGCCTCTCTCTCTATGTCTATCATAAATAAATAAAAATAAATCATGAAAAAAAATTTAAAATCTTTAAAGTTTTAAAAATTAAAAATTACTATCCAAAGCAATCTACAGATTCAATACGATTCTTATCAAAATTCTAATCCATACATTTTGTATGGAACCACAAATAATCCAAATAGCCAAAACAATCCTGAAAAAAGAACAACGTTGGAGGCATCATACTTTGTGATTTCAAACTGTACTTTAAACCTATAGTAACCAAAACAGTATGGTCCTGGCCTAAAAATAGACACATAGACCAACTGAACAGAACTTTGAACTCAGAAATAAACCCACATATATAGATCAACTAATACTTGACAAGGGAGCCAAGAATATTCATTGGGAAAAGATGATCTCTTCAACAAATGGTGTTAGGAAAACTGGGTAATCACATGTAGGAGAATGAAATTGACCCCCCACCCTATATTACACACAAAAATTATCTTGAAATTAATTAAAAACTTAAAACAAAAAAAAACTTAAACATAAGAATTGAAACTGTAAAACTTCTAGAAGAAAACACAGGGGGAAAAACCTTTAACATTAGTTGTGGAAACAATTTTTGGGTTATTACATCAGAGCATAAGCAACAAAACTAAAAACAAGTATATGGGACTACATCAAACTAAAAAAAATTGCCTTTGCAAAGCAAAAGAAACAACAAAAATGTAAAGGCAATCTACAGAATGGTGGAAAATATTTTCAGATCACATATCTGATAAGGGGTTAATATCCAAAATACATAAAGAATTTGTAGAACTCCATAACAAAAAGAAAAAATCTGATTTAGAGATAGGTAGAGGGAATAAAAGGCAGAGGAACTGAATGGACAATTTTCTAAAGATAATACCTAAATGATCAACAGGTATATGAAGAGGTATTCAGATTTACTAATTATCAGGGAAATTCAAATCAAAACCACAATGAGATAAATGAGGTATCACCTCACACCTATTAGAATGGGTAAAATAATAATAATAATAATAAAAACCACGAGATAAAGAGATGACAAGTATTGGCGAAGATGTGGAGAAAAAGGAACTCTCTTGGGCTGTTGATCAGCATATGAATTAGTACATGGAAAACAATACGGAAATTCTTCAAAACATTGAAAACAGAACTACCATATAATCCAGCATTTATATTTTGAGGTGTATATTCCAAACAGAATAAAATCAGGATCTCAAAGAGATATCTGAATGCCCATGTTCATCACAGGATCATTCCCAATAGCCAAGATAGAGAAACAACCTATGTATCCATTGATGGATGATGGATAAAGAAGATATGGCACATATATATACAATATATATATTATTCAACCATAACAAAAAAAAAGGAGATTTTTCCATTTGCAACGACGTTGATACCCAGAGGCATTATGCTAAATGAAAGAAGCCAAAGAAAGACAAATACTGTATGGTCTCACTTATATGTAGAATCTAAAAAAGCCAAACTCCTGGAAACAGAAAGTAGAAGGGTGATTACCAGGGCCTGGGGGTAGAGGAAATGGAAAGATGTTGATCACAGGATACAAACTTACAACTATAAGATGAATAAGTTCTGGGGATCTAATGTACAGCATGGTGACTATAGTTAATAACACCTCATTATATATATATGAAAGTTGTCAAGAGTAGATCTTAAATATTCTTACCACAAAAATGAAATGGTAATTATATAAGGTGATAGATGCATTAACCTAATAACCAGATGCTGCTCTGGTCATCGTTTGGCAATATAAGAATATTGAACCAACATGTTGCACACTTAAACTTCAACAATATTATATGCCAGTAACATCTCAATAGAGCTGATGGGGGATTAACCATTTGAAATAGACAGTAGTGCCATTTCCTATAATACAAGTGAGAAAACCAAGGCACAGACAGATCAAATTATTTGCCACAAGTTATGGACTTAGTAAGTGGTAGATAGACCTGGGTTTTGGACCCAGCAATATGCCTCCCAAGCCTGTGCTCCTAATCACTCTATTTCTAAAATATTTGGGCAATGAAAATGTAAAAACGAAAAAAATCTGTGAAAATTCGTCAAGTTGTAGGTTTAGGTTTAGGTTTGTGCATATTTCTGTATGCATGTCATACGTCAATTAAAAAATTGACTTTATAAGTCTACTGAAAGAACTATATGAATTTTTATTGTGCTAAATACAAGAGGAATATAAAAACAAAGTTGTTGAGATACCTGGGTGGTTCAGTTGATTAAGCCTCCAACTCTTGGTTTCAGCTCAGGTCATGATCTCAGAGTCATGGGATGGAGCCCTGTGTAAGGCTCCACACTCAGCAGGGAGTCTACTTCTTTCCCTTGCCCTTTGCCCCTCCCTGTCCACTCACAAGTGCATTCACTCTCTCTCTCCCAAATAAATGAATAATCTTAAAAAAAAAAAAAAAAGGTTGCTGGCTTCCAGTGGATTCCAGCTAACTAATAACTGGAACAATGAGGCAAGAAGAGCTGTTGGAAGAAGAGGAAAGTTTCCGATATGGAAAGAGATAGGTAAGATAATCTCTTGGTTGGAATAGCATTTTCTCAACCAGAAAAAAAAAAAAAAAAAAAAAAAACATTTTTCCAAGATCACAAAACCATATCTATTTAAAGACAGAAGAAAAGAACACATGTATAGAGAAAGGCAAAGGTAAAAACAAGAGGCCTCACGATTTGGCAACAGATCAACATAAATCACACAAATAGGTCTAGAGCTGGGCCTGGCCAACTACAGCCCGTGGGGCAAATTTATCCCACTGCCTACTTTTGTTAAGTACAGCAGTACCAGAGCACAGCATTGTCCCTTATTTTCCATATCGAGCAGTTGGGACAGAAACTGTATGGCCTACAAAGACTAAGATAATTACTCTCTAGTCCTTTACAGAAAAGTTGGTGACGCTTGATCTAGAAAAATAATTCAGAAAAAAATAGGAAAATAAGTCAGGAATTTGAATAATCCATGTTTTTTTAATAAAAGTCTGTGGAATGAGATCCATATAATTTTTTTAAGTCTCTAAAAGCCAACAGGGCTGACTTTACTTGTCTAATTTCCCTAGTCCTTCCTGTAAACATGCGTGTATGCTGGTGTGTGTGTGTGTTCTTAGTGGCACATATACTTCAAAATTCAAGGCCACTTACTGTTAAATTAGCACTGGGGGGTATAGATATCACATGCTTTAACTAAAATGGAGATTAATTAGGAATTCAAAAGCATTAACACTACATGAATGGTCAATTAAATAACTAATTATGTTGAAAAATTAATTGCCTGCTTAAGTAGATGACCACACCCCACCACATAGCCTTTCTCAGCCCACACAGGTGTTCCATGTCTCCCAGACTTCAAAAATGATTTGGTATTCCTATTTAATGGCTGGAGGAACCAGACACATTTTTTATCATTCAGTTATCTATTCATTCTACAAGCATATAACAAATGACAATTTTGTGCCAGAACTATGTTCACATTTAGGAATATAGTGAAAAAAGATGGTCAGAGACCACCGAAAAGCTCACTTTCTCTCTTTCTATTGCTCTGCCCTTTCCCTCCCTCCCTTCCCCTTTCCCTACCCTCTCTTTTTCTGTCTCTCTGTCATATGTTTTAGTTATCATTCCCAAAGCTACACATCCCTATGGCATTTAGTTTATATTTCTATAATAAAATGGACACCGAAGGGAAGTCACTACTGTTACAAGCAAAGCTGAAGGAAAACTGCTTGGTTTGTAAAATATTTGTCTGTGCCCATTGATTGTACCCAGGTTGGCTGTCAGGAAGAGAGAGGTTAAAATTAAAAGGGGCAAATTTCAAATAAATAAATAAATAAATAAATAAATAAATAAATAAATAAATAAATAAAATAAAATAAAATAAAATAATAAAATAAAATAAAATAAAATAAAATAAAATAAAATAAAATAAATAAAAGGGGCACATTTATTCTCCATAACTAAGTACCATCAATTGACTACCTGGTGACATGGAAACTTTTCCTTAATGTTTAGGAAATAGAGACAGGAGTGGATTTTGATAAGTATGAGGGTGATTCCAGCAACATGTGAGAATTCAGGGATGCAAAGAAATACCTGATGAGAGAAGATATTTGCAAATGACATATCAGATAAAGGGCTAGTTTCCAAAATCTATAAAGAACTTATTAAACTCAACACCAAAGAAACAAACAATCCAATCATGAAATGGGCAAAAGACATGAAGAGAAATCTCACAGAGGAAGACATGGACATGGCCAACAAGCACATGAGAAAATGTTCCGCATCACTTGCCATCAGGGAAATACAAATCAAAACCACAATGAGATACCACCTCACACCAGTGAGAATGGGGAAAATTAACAAGGCAGGAAACCACAAATGTTGGAGAGGATGTGGGGAAAGGGGAACCCTCCTGCACTGTTGGTGGGAATGTGAACTGGTGCAGCCACTCTGGAAAACTGTGTGGAGGTTCCTCAAAGAGTTAAAAATAGACCTGCCCTACGACCCAGCAATTGCACTGCTGGGGATTTACCCCAAAGATTCAGATGCAATGAAACGTCGGGACACCTGCACCCCGATGTTTATAGCAGCAATGGCCACAATAGCCAAACTGTGGAAGGAGCCTCGGTGTCCATCGAAAGATGATGGATAAAGAAGATGTGGTTTATGTATACACTGGAATATTACTCAGCAATTAGAAACGACAAATACCCACCATTTGCTTCAACGTGGATGGAACTGGAGGGTATTATGCTGAGTGCAGTAAGTCAATCGGAAAAGGACAAACAGTGTATGTCCTCATTCATTTGGGGAATATAAATAATAGTGAAAGGGAATACAAGGGAGGGGAGAAGAAATGTTGGGAAATATCAGGAAGGGAGACAGAACATAAAGACTCCTAACTCGGGGAAACGAACTAGGGGTGGTGGAAGGGGAGGAGGGCAGGTGTTGGAGGGGAATGGGTGACGGGCACTGAGGTGGACACTTGACGGGATGAGCACTGGGTGTTTTTCTGTATGTTGGTAAATTGAACACCAATAAAAATTAATTTAAAAAAATAATAAAATTACAAGAGAGTCCTAGTCCCAGGACTCTGAGAAACAAAAAAAAAAAAAGAAATACCTGATGAGTGAGTAATCTCCATACACCAGGAATGTGTGACCAAAGTAAATAATTTGGGGATAAGATCTGATATTCAATTTTAGATAGACTCTTATTTTGAACTATAATGAACTGCCATTGTTTTTAGATTTTCAGTTGCCCAACACAACAGTTTTATGTTCATGATTCTTTTGAGGAATAAGGGGAAAATATCCACACTTTGAGAAAAGCCCTGAGAATCAGGAAGAAACAGGGAAAAGCGATCAGATTAGAGTCATGGAAAATGCAGGAGGGCATCTGCTAAAGAGTGCAGGTGCCAGCAGGCAGGAAGCCTTAGAAACACTAGAAATGACACTGAACTCCTCCTGGTGTGTGAGCAGGGATCTTGAATTGTTTTATTTGGACATAAAAGAAAAAGCACCCAAGAAGCCCTGGGGACTTGGGAACATTCAGCTTATTACGAATCTGATTTTTGCCTCATGTCATACTTATTTAAATCACATTGGCCTCCCCCAGTGGAATGTAAGCACATGTATTCATCTTTATATTTCTCCTATACTATGCTTAGCATATTGTAGAGCAGGGGCTCATTAAATTAAGGAGAAAAAGAATTTCAGAAGCAGCAGGAAGACTGAATAAAAATGAAGATCTTTGTTTCAACATAAGAAGCAATATAGAATTGGCTGAAGGCTAAATAAATTACTTTTGTCTAGTTGTGTTTCTCCAACTGAAAACAGTTTCCCCACAGTTGGACTGGGGAAGAGTGGGAAGTGTATCAGGGAGTGGAAATTCAGAGTATTTGTGAATGGAGTTAACAGTGGAAAGAACTTTTCTCTGTAGCAAAATATCAAGCTGGAAGAAAAATCATTTAAAGGAGAGAATACATTTATTTGCCTTTTGGATAAAGGGAAGATAGATATCCCTAATGCTAATTTGACTTATTCTGTGGATCATATACAGTATGGGCTAGAGATTTCTAAACATGACTGTACAATAAAATCACTAAAAAAAGGGGGGTGGGTTTATTGGAAAGATATGCTCAGGCTCACCCTCTGGAGATTCTGATATTCTTGGTCTGAGGAGAGCTCTGAAATCTATATTTTTAGTACATTTCCCTCAACACATTAAGATCTTAGAGGAAAGTTTCTCCTCCTATTGATCTTTTTAACCCTGGGTCTGGCATACTTACTGAATTAATTAGTAATGTGTTCACCATGTAATATTTCTCCCTTGCCTTCATAAATGTGAAATTTATCAATAAAAATAGTTTAGTCTAATTTTCATCTTTTTTCCTTTAAATAAATCCTCACTATGTCAGTATTATGTATATATAAAATACACTCCTCACCTCAACAAATAAGCAGAAGATTTAGAGAATAGCCAAATAAGGCTCTTGGTTAAGAAACTATCTGGAGCAAAAAAAAAAAAAAAAAAAAAAGGAATTCCATATAAGTAACTGTTATGTCATTAATAGACAAGATATTAGTAATAGCAGCATATATAAGAGAGAAAATATTGTTTTTATGCTTTGGACTTTCAATTTATAATTCTGTTCCTTCACTCACCTTAAATCCTATAATAGATTAATTGATTAATCTTTCAATCTATAGAGATAGACAGATAAAGGTAGAGAAAAAAAAGTTAGTAAAAAATGTTGGAATATAAAACATGTCACACAAAAATCTAGTTACCATAAAAAAGAGGGAGGGAATACAGATTTTCCAGTGTAAATTCTTCATCTGTTGTTTTACCTTAAAGGTAATATAATGCCAATTCCTCGCATGTAATTGTGTGGTTCTGGTTCAGATGATAATATAATCAAGTCAGTGTTACTGCTTTCATTTGTCATCTGTTCATGAGCTTCTAAGTCAGAACATCAACTTTGTTTAGCGATTTAATCTAAAAAAGGTACAAGACATTTTTATTTTTATTTTTTTTTAAGATTTTATTTATTTATTCATGATAGTCAGACAGAGAGAGAGAGAGAGAGAGGCAGAGACACAGGCAGAGGGAGAAGCAGGCTCCATGCACCGGGAGCCTGACGTGGGATTCGATCCCGGGTCTCCAGGATCGCGCCCTGGGCCAAAGGCAGGCGCCAAACCGCTGCGCCACCCAGGGATCCCATACAAGACATTTTTAAAGAAAGATAAGAACAGGAAAATTGTTGCAAAGCTCATTTTCTGATAGGAGATAGCAAAAAAGAAGTTTGGAGCCCACACACTATCCAAAATGTTGTGACATAAGAGTTTCCATGAAAGTCTACCTCCCCCAGTTGATCAAGTGCAGTCCTGGGATAGTTCTATTCACACCACGCCAAAGCTTTCAAAAGTATCCATTATCACCCACATTTCCTTAATTCCAAGATATACACTCTTAATTCTCACACACACATCTCTTTCTAGAAAGAATGGATTTTATAAATGATAGATATGCTTAATGTAATTTATTTTCCACAAAAAGTATTAATAAATCGAAGACACATTTTGCAAATGATGGCATATTAGGATTGAGAAAACACTGCATTTGTGTTGCAAAAATTTTTTTAAGATTTTATTTATTTATTCATGAGGTACACAGAGAGAGATAAGAGGCAGAGACATAGGCAGAGGGAGAAGCAGGCTCCATGCAGGGAGCCCGACGTGGGACTCGATCCTGGGTCTCCATGATCAGGCCCTGGGCCAAAGGCACCGCTTAACCGCTGAGCCACCCAGGCTGCCCTTGAGTTGCAAATTTGGGTAATGTTTATTTTTTCTGCGTAATTGAAATTGTCCTATACTGATGCTATGAGTCTAGGCCTAGTGAAAGCAGAAATTTCTTGGATGTCAAGAGAAGAACTAGGGGAAAAAATCAAGATGATATCCCTGTGCACTTATACCAATGGCAATTAATTTAACAAGTCATTGGACAACCCAAAGGTCAAAACTGTTCCATTACTTCATTCAGTTCCCATACAGTCAGAAGAATATTGCCTTTCCTTGCTAAACTAACAAAAACCAACCAAAATGAGAAGAGTTATAAAAAAAAGGTTGAAAGAAAAAAATATGAACTGTTCTAAAATTAAGTAAGGTAGGTCCCATATTCATTTTTCCAGAGAGAAAGAGCAAATATTTTATAGGTATGCTGGAACCTACTCTTATGGAATCCCTAAAGCTGACTGCTAAATTTTCAGGACTTTTGTGAGCCAATCGTTAAATTATTGGTAGCGTGAAATGGGCCACAGTGGGAGTATCTCCAACATGGAAATCAGTAAATGCTATAAGTCAGAGCTTTTTGTTCCCCTAGAGAGCCAATTTGCTTGTAAAGCACATGCAAAGACATGTTATAGTAGAATGTTTGCACTTTAGGAAATGGTAAAATCTCCTTTATTGAAAAATATTTGCTTTAGGATAACTGTTTCTCTTTTTCAAAATTTATTAACTTTTTATGTTTCAATTTTTAGAAATTATCTGAAAAACATATGAAACTCTATTGATGAAGCAGAAATATCTTTAAGAGCAATATTTTAGATAAAAAAAAAACAAGTTGACCTAGTTCTGACCTAGCCTCAGTGATCCAATATTATCTTAAAATATTTGATTATCAATATTACCAAACACACAAGAAGTCATCTTACCCTAAAGCCAACAAAAGCTATTGAGCTAAAGTAATTCAATTACACACACACACACACACACACACACACACAGACATGGGCCACACTGTTCCAATCTAAACAGGATGATTATCATCCACAAAGAAGACACCCCTCTGAGTGTCTGAAATCCACAGGGAAGACAATAGGGCTCCCAGCAGGCACAACCCATCTAAACATTGTCTCCCTGTAGATTCCACAAAGTACAAAATAATATTCCCTCACGGTCAAAATCTGACTGCCTGTCCAATGAAAACAGCCTCTGTGAACCCTGAATTAAGAAAAAGATAACATATTTGATTTTATCTAAGATGCTTATACTTTTATATGTGAATGCTTTGAGAAAAAAAAATTAAGGTTTTTTTTTTTTAAACCAAAACACTTAAAGCATTGAATTTATTCCAAATGGGAGTCATGACTATCAGTCTCTTCTTTATTATTTTCAAAAATATTGAAGAATATATTTCTTGGGAGCATATTAGTATTCGTATCATTGTTTCTGATATTGAAAACTGACCTAGTCCCAGTTAATCTGGGGTAAGGTAAGGCAATCTGTGCACCATATTGGAAGAAGGCCATGGCCAGTGATATCACATAAATAAAATATAGGAAAGAGAAAGCCCCTATAAGCCCTTCATAAAGCTTAAGCCTATAATCAGATCTTAGTAGCAACATTAAACAAAGTCTCATTCCTAAGCAAAGGCACTAAGAATGCTTCTCACAAGGATCTCAGATATTCTAGTACATCTATTTTGTTAGAAAAGAAGGCGTCTTTACAGAATAAGTAGAGGTCTTGAAGGTTAAAGTAACTGGATGACATATCTCTCCTTCAACTTTTTTTTTTAAGATTTTATTTATTTATTTATTCATGAAAGACACAGAACAAGAGAGAGGCAGAGACACAGGCAGAGGGAGATGCAGGCTCCATGCAGGGAGCCCGATGTAGGACTCGATCCCAGGACCCCAGGATCACGCCCTGAGCCAAAGGCAGACGCTCAACTGCTGAGCCACCCGGGCATCCCTCAACTTTCTTTATAACTATGACTTAATTTTAAAGTATAAATCTTTAAATTTAAGTCTTAGTTTGGTCATGAATACTAAATATCCATATCCAAAGTTCTGCTCTAATATATCTAGCTTCTTTGCTGTTCCTGAAATACTTCATTTTCCTCTTCCATCTCAGAGCCTTTGCATTCGCTGCTTCTTCTCTGTGGAAGGCTTTTCTCCCGGAGATCAGCATAGCTCACTCCCTCACTGCCTTCAAGTCTTTGCTTAAATACCACTCTGTGAGTGTGTCTTTCCAATATAAAAGAGCAAATTACATTCCCTTCCTCTACCCAACATTACTTGTTTCCCTTAGCCTTCCTCCATAGCATTTACCATCACCCAATATAGCATATATGTATTATTAACATTTTTGTTATCTAATTATTGTCATGAGAACAGGATCATCATCTGTTTTATTCACTGCTATATCCTGAGCACCTAAAGCAATGCCCACATGTAGTGATAGCTTAATTAATAAATCCTCAATAAACGAAAAGAAGCACAGGATCAGAAGGAACCCAAAAGTTCTCTGATGGCTTCAACATGAATTCATTGCAAAACTCCAACTAGAATTACTGCAAACAAACAAAAAAACTCTGTGTTTAAACACAGAAAAAAATTTAAAAAATAAAAAATAAATAAACACAGTAAATACTATTTCTACACAGCCCTCTTATTGTATCTTTACAATTCTATTTTTCTAATATAAGAAGGAAAAAGTTTTTTAATATCACCATAAGAAAGCTATTTACAATTTTACTCTTTTTAGCATTCAAATTATAGGAGAAGAAAAAAACTCTATGGGTCAAATCTGTACAAAGTGGGAAAATTAAATAAATCAACAGAAAATTATAAAGAGTGAATTTATTTTTCCGCTAGAGAAAAATAGGATTTTATAAGGATTTTATAAGTATAAAGTGAACATCAATCTCTGGTTCCCAGTTTCTTAAAAGGAAGAGCATCTGATTTATACATGTAGTCCACAATGATGGTTGAGAATTTTGTTCTCATAGACAAACTTCTGAAGTGGATAGTAAACATTTCTAGAAGATAAGATCAACCACTATTACCAGAACACTATGTTTCAGGACCTGTACTTGCATTAACCACTACCCTACAATCCTACAGGGTAAATTTTTCTTTCCCATTTTTTTTAAAGATTTTATTTATTTATTCATGAGAGAGAGAGGCAGAGACACAAGCAGAGGGAAAAGCAGGCTCCATGCAGGGAGCCTGATGCGGGACTTGATCCGAGGACTCTAGGATCACCCCAAAGGCAGGTACTAAACCACTGAGCCAGCCAGGGATCCCCTCTTTCCCATTTTTATAGATGTAAAAAGATAAATAGAGGGACTAGGATTTTTGCATTGATTGAATGTTGAAGTTGTAAGAGAATATTTGGGTTCCTTCCAACACCATGTTGCTGTGATGAGCACTGGGTATTGTATGTAAGTGATGAGTCACTAAATGGTACATATTAAACAAATATTTCACTTTCTGTTAACTAGCTGGGATTTAACTAAAAACTTGGAAAAAGTAGGAAAAAAAAGATTTATTAATTAAGCTGTCACTACATGCAGACATTGCTTAGGCACTCAAGAGTGATTAAAACTTAACGATGCTGATAAAAATAAATTATTGAGTAAATAAATAAATAGAGGGGAAAAGTGAAAAATCTTTCCAACACTTTCTCAGCGAGGTGATCAAGATGAACCCCATCAATAAGTCATGCTGATAGCATGCATACTCAATATGATGTGATGGAAATGCCACTTCCCCCTGCAGTGTTCTTCCAAAGACATATAACCCTAGTCTAATCATAAGACAAACCTCAGACAAATATAAATAGACAGGATACAAAATATCTGAAAAAGACTCCTCAAAGATGTCTAGGTCCTCACAAGCAGAGAAAGTCAGAGAAGGGAGGCATGACAACTGAATATAAAGTACGTCCTGAAATAGAAAACAAACATTAGGGGAAAATTAGTGACATTCAAATAAAATGTGGAGTTAATAATAATAATATGTTAATATTGGCCCTTTAGTTGTGACAAAGGTACCACAGTAATATAAAATGTTAACAATATAAAAAACTGGAGAAAGGATAAATAGGAACTCTCTGAGCTATTTTTATAACTTTTCTGTAATTCTAAAACTATTCTAAAATTTAAAAATTTAAATATATATACATGTATATTCAAACTCTTTAACAAAAATGCAAAAAGATATGCATACTCCCATTCCTGACCAAGCCATTTGCCACCCCCAACAACAACATAGTGGTATGTATGTAGCCCAAGGTGTTCAAACTAGAACCATCATGGATGGTGGCTTACTTGGACGAGTGGGGATGACTACTGGCAAGCGTAAGTGAGAAGCTGGAAAATGTAATTACCTGGATGAAAGATATTGGTTTTTCTAATTTCAGGGATGGATAGGAGCTTTAGCATCTCAGCTGAGCTCTGGAGCAACAGGGAAGCTCTCTTTCTTATGAAGCAGAAAAGGCTCATTAAGAAGTTTTTGTTACTTGAGGTAAAAATCAATACGGGGCTACTTTGGAGTTGTGGGGAGTAGAGTCCAAAAGAGGGGAGCTCTGGGAGCAGGAAAATACTTGCTAGAGAGCTCTCAGGACCTAAGGGCAGAAAAGCTTGTCTGCTTAAGGGGCTGTGGCTCTGAGTACTCTGAGGGAGAGATTCCTGACTGAGAGAGACCCAGGTCTCAAAGACATTAGAGTTGATGGGGTTTTGTTGTTGTTAATTAAATCTCTCTCAAAAAATAATTAATTAATTAATTGATTGATTTGAAAATAGAAAATGAATAATAAATAAATAAATAAATAAATAAATAAATAAATAAATCTCTCAAACCCATATTAAGAATGTATGCAAGTTAGGATATATTTTTCCCATATGGGATAAGCTAATGAATGCTTATCCCCTCATAATGTAATTTTTCGATCTATTGTCACTAAAACCTTGAATGTAAAGAATCAAGTATAATTCTCCACTTGGAAGAAGCCTGACAAGGAAATGAAGATAATAGGAAACAGTATTGTGAAGAGTAATTTCAATTTTTGCCTTGGCTTTATGGTATCTCCCGCCATATCTACGCTGATCAAAAACAGTGTTTTTGGTTTGAAAATGAGGTCTGTCCTTCTGAGAAAGGACCTAAAGGAGACACGTGCTTCAAGGAAAATAAAAAGTATGTACCCTCCTATTGGGCTCTGGTCTCTTACTGCCCTATGTATGATTGCCTTCCCCTGGTGTAATAATTTATTGCCTATTAGTTCACTATTTTGCAGGCCCTCTTTTCTGTCTTTGGCTGCATGGGTGACTCTATTAGTGGTAATGAACTGTGTCATGGGTAATCACACCATCAAGACCCATTTACCTTAAGCCCCAAAGCTTGAAACCTTCTCAGCACTCAGTCCTACAAAGAGAAAAAGAGCAATGACCTGCAAAAATGGAGACCTGAGAACCTCTGGAGATATTAAGTTTAAGCTTAATAGTGAGTCATTAATAAATAAGATGCAGTATAATTATCAATATGAACCACATTTAATAATTAATACCTTGCAAACAAAAGGGAAATGAAATACCGAGTGGAATTAGACAGAGGTTATATTCAGTTCCCCTTGAAGATCCAGCTTTGAAGGGGAAATCGCAAACTGTTTAAAATTATGGAAGAACCATCTCCCCAAAGCTCACGTCACAGTGAGCCACTTAGCAAATAGGCTTCCTGACACTCATCCATCTGTGCTCTTGCAAGCTTTACCCATGCTTAATGCTAAAAGTACAACCCCTCCCATTTAATTACCACTTTTCACCTTTCATTGAGGTATCGAAAGGTTTGGGTGGAAGTGAGTGACGTATAAAAAATGAGCGGCAAAAGTAGTTAAATCCAATCTCTTTCCTATGTCATTTTTATGTCATATTTCCTTCTTATTATAGAAGATTCTTAGGCTAGATTTTTGTTGGCAGTAACCTTCAGTTTCTGCTGACAATCCCGATTTTTGATGACCTATACTTTGTTGAGTAAGGGAAGGGAACTAATAATTACTGAGCATTCACCACGGTAGACGGACTATCACATTGGTTCTCTGATGCAATTCTCTAAACAAGCCTGTGAGATCAGGCTTATTAACACCAATTAATTGTCCAAAAGTTTCAGGCTAAAAGAGGCCAAACCACTAACTCAAGATCAAAGTGCTGGATTGGGAATTTGACTCCTAATCTGTCCGATCCCAAAGCCTATCATTTTTTTTTCAATTATGGATCCTAAATGCATCTATAAATAGAATATGAAGGTCTCCTTGATGCTTTGTAACTGACCATTTCTAAAGTAATGTCATAGCTATTTATGTAACATTTTGTCAATGTCCCATAATATTTAGCAGTTTGTCACAGCTGAGAGGACAAAGGATCATAGCACTTTCCAAGTCCAAGTCACTGATTCAGAAGGAAATCCAGTCACTGTCCAGCACTCCTAGCCAATCAGGTGGTGATGAAGGGAGGGAAACAGCTTTGCACCATCACTCATAAACCCAGCCATCTTGCCACTTTGCACCCTTGCTCCGCCCTACCTGGGGTTGGAGGGGAGGGTTACCATTTCTTTCTATAATTTTTAACCTAGCACAAGCAATTTTAACCCTGGTCATGAAACAGGTTCACTTTGCCCTGGAATGAATGAAATCAGGGGTGCTTCAGGATATGTACATTGAACATACAATGTACATTTGAATACCCCGTATTCAAATACGGGATATTCAAATGTAATATATTTCTTTTTTTCAGTCCTTGTGCTAGAAGACCAAACACTTCCCAGGATCTGAGATTCTCTTAGGAATGGAATGTTAGTTCATTCATGAATCAATAACTTTATCATCTATGGTTTCAGTGACCCCAATCTCACTTTCCCTCAGAGAGCATTTTCTGGGATGCTGTGAACACAATTAGGTATTCCATGCTTTTTAAGTTGAATAAATGCATTTGTATTTCAGATTTTGTTAAAAATATTCATTCGTTTCTGTTCACACTGCCTAACTCTTACAGCCAAATTTTACTGAAAACATATTTTATTTTTAGCTGAAAGATTAGGAATTTATTTCTCACAATTATGGAGGTTGCAAAGGTTTCAGCTAATACAGTTCTGGTAAGAGCTCTCTTTCCAGGTTGGAGACAACTGCCTTCCATGTTCTCACACGGCTTGGCTTCTTTCATTCTTGTGCATGGAGAGAAAGGGATCAAACACTCTGGGGTCTCTTCTCATAAGGACACAAATTCTATTGGATCAGGTCTCTACCGATGTGGCTTTATTTAACCTTAACTACTTCCTCAGAGGCCCTGGGTTGATTTAGGGTAGGGCAAGTATTGGTCTTGGTGTGTAAGCATTTGACAAGAAAGTGCATGGATGGGATTGCTTGCTTTGCACATTAAAGATGAGTTCCTAGAAAAATTATTATTACCTATAAGCACTAGATGAGAAGCAGCCTAGTTATCCTGGAGAAGACCCCAAACATTTAGGAATTGGTAATATTTCTAAAAATGAGTATGAAAGTAGAGATAAAAACAGAAGGACCAATTGAATACATAAAGAGTATTTAGAGCCCCAAATCTCCTCCTTGCCTCAGTTCAGAAAACACATTTTTAATGTTATAATGATAATAGTGATGACAATAATAATAATAATAATAGATGATAGTAAAAATAAATTATCCTGAACAAGTTTTTTTTCCTAAAAAATTTTTAATACTTAAATATTAGAAAAAAGGCCAAATGCTTATTATAGTCAATGATTTCTCTCAGGCTGAGTTCAAAAATAGAAGCAAGGCTACATTTTAAAATACCTTTGTCACAAGGGTCAAAAAGGCAATTAACATCATCTATAATGATTAGAAAGAAAGTAAAAGACAAACACAATTACGCTGGGACATACAAACTTGGCATCAACTTGTCAAAAAAGGAGTCATCTCTTCTAACAGAACAGAATTCTAACAGATCTGAATTCAGATCCACTATATATGCAATCTCTCTCAAGAAGAGCTGCAAAATAACAAATTTACCTAATTTCAGGAAACGTCCTCACTGTTCTGTAACCTATTCAAACTCTAACCATCTTTCAAAGATAACCACATTTCCTTCCTAAAGCCATTGATTCCTACTCTGATTCTTCCTCTGTCTCCTAAACTCTTTTCATTGTAGGACTATGGCACACAAAGCAACACACGGCCTAAGTTTATATTATATTGTAAAATGATACAAATATCTTCACAGATCATTGTCATCTCTTACAGGAGAAATTGAACCTCTTAAATGCAGAAATTATTTCTATATTTCTCCACTGTAGCTAGTAATGAGCTGGGCACATACTACACTCAGTACATGGTCATGAACTGCCTACTGATTTGCTGGTTTTCTGTATAATGTCCTGCTTTTCACCTTTATTTGGTTGTAGGTTCTTTCTTTCCTTTTTAAGCTTTTATTTAAATTCCAGTTACTTAACATACAGTGTAATATTAGTTTCAGGTGTACAACATAGTGATTCAAAACTTATATACATCGTCCTGTGTTCATCATGACAAGGACCCTTCTTAATCCCATCACCTATTTCACCCATCCCCCTGCCCACCACCCCTCTGGTAACCATCAGTTTGTTCTCTACAGTTAAGCATGTGTTTCTTGGTTTGCCCCTCTCTCTTTTTTTTTTCCCCTTTGATTTATTTTCTGATCCTGACATTCAAATGTTATTTCCTCTCCTTTTCATCAATCCAAATGCTTCACATTAAAATCTATGCTTAAATCCTGCCTCTTCCAGAAGTCCAGCTGTTGCCCTTGCAAGCGAGCAAACTTCTTTCTTTCAGCAGATAGAAGTTAAATATTGTCATCATGTTCTTAAGCCCGTATTACCTCATGTTATTCTTCAGTGTTTTCCATTGTGCACCTCATTTTCCCATAGATAATAAATTCCCTTAGTTCAGGGGATGTGCCCTCTTTTTTTGTATCCTCCACAAAAATAAGCACATGAAATCTAAGGAAATATGGATTGATCTGGTTTCAGATTTATATGACCTGTCACATGTTGTGGTCTCTTCTATTCTCAATTAGCTGATCCATCATATACCTTTTTTTTTTTTTCTTCCAATGAGTGATTGTCTTTCACTTTACAACTTAGACAGGAAAGGGATTTTATTAAATAGCCCAGACTACTTAATAAATGTCACCCATTTCTCTTGGATTTCCAACACGGTGTTTTTAAGAAGCTCCCAATTCCTGCAGATTTTAAAGTTTTGTTTTTTTTTAAATTTCTCATTTCAGTTTTTCCCAGTATATGGTCATTAGTTCCTTTTCTAAAATCAGGTAACCAAATGACAGACTTTTTTCCCATTATAGCCAGAATACTTAGATGCATTCAATTAGGTTATGATAATTACAATGAAGGCATTTGCCATGAATTACTATATCATTTCTTTTCTGCCTCTTATATATATACTGACTCTATTTGTCCTGTGGGTTCTGAAAGTCTTATCCAGAGAAGTAGCCCTCTCACCAAATTGTAAAATCACAGAACACTTATTTTTTAAAAAGCAATATTTTCTCCCATTTTATAGATCCACAGGTAAATTATTACAGTGAATACATTTTATCGTTAAATTAACTGTGTGTTTATACATAAAAGCATAAAAAGTTTTCTTGAACTTCCTAAAATTATTAAAATTGGGGTAATAACCAAAAGTTTTTTTTATCTTAAATAAAACTCTAAAAGAAATATGTTAGTCAAAAATATTTAATATTCATGTATAAACCAAAGAAAGGAAAAATAGAATATGTATAAACATTAGTGGGTATGAATTTTATTGGGATACATTTATATATTTACCATCATCTGCCATAGAAATATCACTATTTAATATTTCAAGATTTTCAATAAGGAATTGGGATAATATATACACACATGTAATTGTCAGATTTTTAATCTAGACAATTGAACTTTTGTTTTTGTTTAAGACTTGAACATAAACAAATGCCTCTTCCAATTGCTTTAGTAGCTAAAATAACACATTTTTTTTTACTATCACTAAGAGTGATTTATAAGGTTCTTCCCATTGTAATAGTACTTGTTTTATAAATAATATATGCTTCCCTCAAAGTAATTGTAACTCTAAAAGAAAAAAGTGTGAAGTTATTTTTAAAAAATACAGAGTAGGGAATTTTGAAAAATAGAAGATAATGTTGAGAGGAATAAATGTTGCAAATAAAATATATTTTTCATAATTAACCATGAAATATGAAATATGAATCAAAGGCTTCTTTGAGCACCTTCATTTATTTTTTAAAAATGGGGTTGCATATAGGTAGAGAAAGAGACTGCATTGTAATAGGCGAACGTGTCTGCCTACCTTTCAGCTGCAGCCCAATCCCCTTCTCTTCACAGTCGTCTCTTCCCTTCAGTGTCGGGTCTCTGGAGCCCCTTCCTCAACTTCTTATCTCTTTGTTTCTCAATTTACATTTAATTTGATGAGAATAATAAATTTATTTCCTGACCAGTAAAGCAATTGAAAGAGGCAAACATCGTTAGAACTTAATCTAACAAATTAGCGTTCAACTGTCCTGATGTCAAGCAATGAAAAACCTGAACATAACCACATGCTGTCTGAATTCTGGGAGTGTCTCTCTGTAACTCAGGAAAAATTGCTGCTTATTGCTCTGTTTGAATCTGTCTTTTCCTGGCACCCCTCACCGTGCAGCCTAGGCCTGTGGCGTCTTATGTTTTCCACAACACTGAGGTGAGTTAGAAAAATAATATTTCTACAAAGCTCTATGCAAAATCTAAAGATGGAATCTCATTTCCATGTCTCTTGGCTCTATACACACAGCTTTTTTTTTTAATGCCCCAAATTCCTTAGTCTTCCATTCTTTAGTCTTATTTCCTCCCTTCCTTCTACTTCTCAAGTGGGACACAACTCACCCATCTTCCCAGGAAGTCTTTGCTTATCATCCCAGGGCAAATTAAATATTCTGTCTCTCTTCCTCTGTGGTCTTGTGCATCGGTCTTTCATGATACTCTGTAATTGTCTGCTTATTTGTCCATCTTTCAAAACATCCTGCCACCCACACTGAGAGTTGCCTTTAAATTGGTACTCTGTCAGGAAGTACTCTGTGCCTCCACCAGATACCCATCGTGGTGCCTGAATCATAGATTTCAGTGAGTGAATGAACAGCTATATTCATAAAGAGCTCCCTTCTTCTCACAGGATAATCTAGACTTGTTAGCCTGGCCCCATAATGACCCCCCATCTGCCTTTCCCTCTTTATCTCCTGCAACTTTCCTCAAGTTGTGTGGACACCAAAATGGTCCAGTCATCTAGGACTAATCCTTTCCCATATAGGCCGAGCAATTTGACACCACAGGCCCGTAATGGTCTCATGAAAATATTTTCTGTACAGGATGCAGTGAAAATCAAGATTAGACCCAAATGTTCCTACCTCAATGCTCCCTGGGGCACTTTGTTCATCATACTAATATAGCACAAATTACGTTGTACTATACCTAGCAATACATCTATCTTTCTCTTCATGCTGACATCTTTAATGAGAAAGAGCTGTCTGGGTGGTTTTTGTTTTTTGTTTTTTTTTTTTTTTTTTTGTGCGTTCAGAGAGTTTAGTGACTTTCTCAAGTTCACAGAGCTGGGAAAAAACAGAGGCAAATCCAGGTATACTGCTTCAGGTCCAGCACTCTAAAAGGGAAGATCAGTGTTTCTTCTGATCTTCCCTTTCTCTTCCACTTGCTCAGGGACATTAATAATTTTAATAATATTAACATAATGCCATCCCTTCCCCATACACATACATACAGACACACAGACACACAGACACACAGACACACACACATTGCCCATTGTATCTTCTTGTAAAGAATATATCTCAAATAGCTCCGGAAAACAAAATAAATGTAAGTGGTAAATGGAGAGGCCCTTGCTGGGAAGTATTCTGAATGGGAAGCCAGGCATCAACACATATCCCTCAAGCTAAGCAAAGTTCCGTTGATATCTGCCATTATTACACAACTTCCTTTGTTGGTGTTTCCTCCTCCTAAATTAGAGTTCTGATGCACAAGATTACGTCTAATGAAGGCTGACTATGTTGTTTTAATACCTCTTCATGGGGAAAAAAAAAAAAAACTTTTGAACTATCCCAATATGAAAACCATTTTTGGAGGAGAAACTGCCTGTTAAACTATAATGAAACCCCACGCCTGATATATTTTCTAGAGTGTAGACCTCTTTCACATTTGCTGACAGAGTTCAAATACTCAACAGAGGGCTCTGGGGGCAGGAGTGAGGGAGGCAGGACTTATTTAAGTAGGCCAAGTCGGCTCGAAATAAGTGCAGTCTGAGCACAGGTCTTGGAATCCGAGGCTTTCTGAACCGTAATCCTAGCTCAGACATTGATCCCTCCTGTGACCTAGGATAAATTACTCAACCTTTTCCCTTGGTTTCCAGATCCTCTAAATAGGGATAATAATCCTGACCTCAGAAGGCTGGTGTATGAATTAAACATCTGAGAGGCCTGATTTTAAAGACAGGCAGAATGAAGCATCTCATTCCTTACAGATACAGTAACTCTTTCACCTCAAGTCACCAAGAACTATTTCTGCTAAAGGGGTTAAAAGACAGCTGATTCTGGTAGCTAGCTCCCCTGAAAGTGTTGATGCACCTCAGAAGGAAGTCAGACTCATGGATGAAAGAAACATGAGGCTGGAGGCTTAAAAGTTGAAAACAAAAATAAAAGCAAAAAAATACTGACCTCACCATAACCCCCATGCTTTTCTAGCAAACATTCAAGACAGCATTCGAGTTGGAAGGGAGTTGGCCTTCCTGAGCACCGCTCCTACAAACTAAGCCTTATTCATACATTTTGTTGTTTATGTCAAAGGTTTACAGGTACATTTATTTGGAGAACAACTGAAATTACAATCACTAACAGTTGAAGGATGAGACTCTTCGATACCTGGAAGTTCTATCAAAAATGCCATTTTAGATTATGCAGAACACTAAGATTCTAAGATTGTAATCTTAGCAATACAGTTAAAATATATAGAATCAAGTCACCTAAAAAGGGAATGTTTTCTACAACATTACAAATAACTCCAAACTCACTCAACTCAAGATTAATTCCCCGACCCCCACCAGAAAAAGACTAACATTTCCATAGGAATAAATGTAAAAGAGGGGAAAAAATTAACTAAAGTCAGTATAACGTATTTAATTTCATGCTGCCTTTTCTTCTCAGCACCATCTCTTATAGCTCACGGAATCTGCTCCCCTGCATTCACAACAGAATACAACATGGTGGTTATTTGCTCATTGAGTTAGTTATTTATTGCTGCATAACAAATTACCACCAGAGTTGGCGGCTTAAAATACCAACATTTATTATCTTACAGTTACTGTTGGCTGGGAATCAGGGCATGGCTTAACAGGATCCTCTGGATTAGGGTCTCTCACAATCAAGATGCATTCAAGGTATCAAGAGGAATTACAACTATCTTGAGACGCAACTGGCAAAGGATCCACTTCCATTCTCACTTAGAACACGTCCGTTGGCGGGATCCACTTTTCGAGCTGTTGGACTGAGGGCCTCACTTCCTCCCTGGCCATTGGCCAAAGTCTACTCAGTTCCTTGCCACAAGGGTCTCTCCACAGAACAACTCCTAACACGACAGCTTGCTTCACCAAAACAAGCAAGCGAGAAGAGCTGGAGAAAGAGACTGAAAGAAAGGCAGGGCCAGCAAGACTGAAGTCAGTCTTCAGTAACAATTTTAATAGTGACACCTCATCTCTTTGGCCATTTTATGCTAATTAAAAGTAAGTTGCTAGGTCCAGACTACATTCAGTGGCAGGACATTACAAATACTAGAAGATAGGGAATCACTGGAGGTCATTCTATTTCTTTTTTTTTAAAAGATTTTATTTATTTATTCATGAGAGACACGAAGAGGGAGGCAGAGATATAGGCAGAGGGAGAGGCAGGCTCCCCATGGAGAGCCCAGTGCAGGACTCAATCTCAGGACCCTGGGACCATGACCTGAGCCAAAGGCAGACGCTCAACCACTAAGCCACCCAGGTGCCCACCCTGGAGGTCATTTTAGAAGGCTATCTGTCCCAGACTTCTGCACACTTTATATTACACCTAATTTCCTTTCCAAGGTTATTGATGTTTAATAGTGTTTTTCAGTGTTAGCATAAGCTTCAATATTTAGTAAATACTCATATGACATTATTATAAGATATAAAAGTTCTTTTAAAGTGTCAGACTGAATGCTAAAATAACAGCACAAAGTCCTCCAAATCACTCAGGGGAGCACAGGACACTGATGTATCCCCAGCAGTATGAATAGCGGAAGACCAGAAAAGACGGCAGGGGATGTGTGTAAAGAGTAAGATGACACTGCTCTGTGACAATAACATCAACTCAATTTATGACTAATGCAAATGTGCTTTTCAATAATGGCTCTCAACACAATTCTTGAAAATTGGAAAATAAAAAGCTTAGATTTGGATTAGTCCAAATTAAGACTTCCATAACATGCCATGTCACTTTTTTTTTCAAATTTAAATAAAATATGTCCATACACTATGTCTCTGGGTGTGAATGTGAATATGCTCATAAAAAGAAAGCCTATATTCTATAAATATTTCTAGATGAAATGTTTCTGAAATCTGACCCTTCAGCTCATTTGGACTCATTCAAAGTCATATGCTTAATATTCATGTAAGTTACCTAGGTTTATAAGAGGGGGGAAAATGTCACTGAAAATGTTATCTCAGCTCTGTATTAGTGGATAGATACGTACATATAAAAATTTGTATAACATATATTTGTGGGTGTATAAATAATATAGACAAATTAGACAAAAAAAAAGGTTATTATTGCTCTTATGAAAAACACCCAAGGAACATTACCTGTAAAGAGAAGGTCAGTATCATGATTTATGTATTCCATCTCAAGAGTAATCATTTGCTTGGAAAGATAATACTTCCTTAAGAACACCGACTCAACTTTCACTCTGATATTGTTGAATACATATTTAATTAGAAATGCTACTTTTAATATACTTACTGAAAGAGTCCTGTATTCAGTTGTGGCATACACCATTGCTCACTAGCCAGTCCTTCTACAAAAATGTCTTTGTTTATTCTAAAATGTCTTATATCTATTATTTCCAAGCACATGGTTATTTCAATTATCCTCAGTTTAGTGGTTCAAGATACAGTACAAAAGATCTATTTCATTTCTGCATCATCAAAGAGAAAAGACAGATTTTTATAGGAATTTGTTTTTCTCTAACTTTGTATCTATGACGAATCAGCCTCTGACTTTCTGGAAAAAGATTCCCTTTCACAAGGGTTTCAAAGCGTCACTTCTGGGTCTGAAAAGCAGAAGCTCACTGTGACTCGATGATTTTAGCTGTTCAAACTCAATGTAACTTAGACTACATTAATTGAGGAACAGTAGCTAGAAAAAAGAAGATAAAATAACCATACCTTTCTTCTGTTCTTTCATCAGACCATAATCTGAGGTGACGTGTTCAGTCAAGGAATCAAATTCAAGTGGAATGTTGATACATTAGAATATCTGCAATCAAAAGCCACCAGAATAATAACTCTAGAAAAGACAGTGAAGAATCTCCAGATGTTGAGGGAGTTTGCTGGGGCTACAGTAACAAAGTGCCACCCAAACCGGGTGGTTTAAACAAGAAAAATTTGGGATCCCTGGGTGGTACAGTGGTTTGGCACCTGCCTTTGGCCCAGGGTGCGATCCTGGAGACCCGGGATCGAATCCCACGTCGGGCTCCCGGTGCATGGAGCCTGCTTCTCCCTCTCCCTGTGTCTCTGCCTCTCTCTCTCTCTCTCTCTCTCTCTCTGTGACTATCATAAATAAATAAAAAAAAATTAAACAAGAAAAATTTATTGTCTCCGATCTGGAGGCTATTTATCTGAAATCAAAGTGTTGTTAGGCTTGGTTCCTTCTGAAGACTAGAAAGAAAAGATCTATTCCATGCCTCTCTCCTTGGCTTGCAGATGGCATCTTCCCTGTTCTTCACTTTCCCTCTATGCACATATCTCTGCTAAACTCCATATATATATATATATATATATATATATAAAAGCACATCTTTTATATCCAATTAGGGTCCACATGAATGACCTTACTTTAACACGATCACTTCTGTAAACATCCTACCACCAAATAAAGTCACTTTCTGAGGTGCTGGGGGTTAGGACTTCAACACACAAATTTTAGAGGCACACAATTCAATCCATAACAGGTGTCTTAGTAAGGACCAAGTATCTTGAACTGTTTTCAAATTTCTGAAGGCCCCAGGCTGAAAAAGAAGAAGAGTGAGACTTTTCTGGGCTGCTCTAAAACACAAAATTAAAATAAATATATAAACTTGGGAAAAAAGGAAATTTCAATTAAATATAAGGAAATACATTCTTGAGAGGCTATATAATAACCTATGGGAAAGGCTTTGGATCTTACAGTCATTGATACAAGAACGTAAAATCTCATCACTAGTAACTGCTAGCTATAGACCTTGGACTGTTTTTGAATTTCTCTCTGCCATGGTTATTACCCTTTGGTAAGACAGAGATAATAACACCTACTTCATACGGTTGCTGTGAAAGCTAAATGAGATGATGTATATTCAACACCCAGCACGGTGCGCAGCACAGATTAGAACCTCCGGTAAGGTGGTTATGAATATCGTTATTATTACTATCTGGAGTTCTCCAATGATTGTAAAGTGATGAGATCATTCTAAAGAATTAAAATTGTGGCTGGAGGGCCACTTTTCACAGGTATTATGCTAGGAATTCTTACACTGTTTGGAAGTTGGATAGAGGATTTTTTTTAAGGTTTTTATTTATTTATTCATGAGAGACACATAGAAAGAGGCAGAGACACAGGCAAAAGAGGGAGAAAGAGGGAGAAGCAGGCTCCATGAAGGGAGCCTGATGTGGGACTCGATCCCCAGACTTCAGGATCACACCCTGAGCCAAAAGCAGATGCTCAACCACTGAGCCACCTGGGTGCCCCCTGGATAGAGGATTTTTAAGGTCACTTGTAAATTAGTATTTTATAGTTCTAGAAGGTAGATATAAGTTGGAAGTAGATTCATCAGTCCCAATTTTACATCCCCTCTCCCCCTACCACCGCTGGAACAAAAACCAGAGTTGCTGTTGCCTACTTTGGTTGTAGGACTCCTCAACCACCTAATTTCATAACTTACAGCAATATTTTCCCTTGTCGTGTGTTTGATTAATGTTAAAAAATATCCGTACAAACACCAACATCAATTTTAATGTAGTCTTCAATGTCAAATGTTATCACAAAAAGCAACACTGAGTATTGTACTGATACAGCTCCTTGGGACTGAATGTGTGCCTCCAAATACACACGCATTGTGGGTTTATTAGCATAAATACAAATTAACCTTGTCCTCATGCAATTATATAGAGAGAATGCATCATTCATTCTTTCATTAATTCCTAAGTCACCAAAACACACTTCAGTACCCTGTTATGTGCCCAGAGACTGTCGTGGGCAGTTGGAACATAAAAAAAAAAACAAAAACAAACAAACAAACAAAAAAAAACCCAAAATAGATATTCTCACTTTCAGGAGTTTTCAGCTTAGTAGTAAAAACAGCTAAGTAGGCATTCAATTACTGAAGTAGTGTTGCTATGATAGTGAATTATAGATTATACTTTGATTAAGCTTTGATAATATGGGCATCTAACCACAATTTTGATGATCAGGAAGGACATGGCAGTGAAAGCGTTTCTAAGCTTCGACCTGCCGTGTTAGCAGGAGTTCACAAATGTAAAGAAGGGGGATAAAACAATTCTAGAAAAGAAAAAAAGTGTGTGTGACTGTTTAGTCAAAAACAGGAACCACTCCAGAATTTTCCTGGCAATGAGTAGAAACATGGGTGGTGGAAAATTGCACTGAGCCAACCGTCAGAAGATGTGACATCCTCATTAAGTAGCGGCGGCCCTAACTCCTATCCATAAATGCAGATCTACTCAGTAACAAAAGTGCCAGCCAGCTTTAAAGTTCTTACATTATTCAAGATCTTTTATGCAGGCAAATTTTAAAAGATCATGGTATAGACTTATGATGAGATATGGAAGGAGTTGTGGATTATTACCCATTTACCTTCTAAAAGTCAAATCTAATAAATTAAAAAAAAAAAAAGTCAAATCTCTCTTTCTTCATCAATGACTCATGGTGACTGCTACTGTGAAATTATAAAGGATTAAGCCAGGCGATACCTCTGTCTCAAGAAGGAATTTCAGATGGAGTTGCACAATCAGGATGGGTTTTTCCAATGGAGAAATGACTAGGGATGGACTTGTTAATAAGAGAGGTGAAGCTCTCCACTGCTCTGGAGAACACGCAAGGCTGAAACCACATCACAGGGACCCAACATACCTGCAGCAGTGGTTCCCAAACTACCTAAACATAAACTTGGTTTAACTGTTTTAAATACAGAGTCCCTGATTTCAGCTCTGTACGAGCTGATCGTGTTGCTCCAGGTTGAAGCCCAGCAATCTAAATGTACACTCAAGTTGGGTTGACAGAGCCAAGTCATGCCCCTTCCATTGGCTCTTTCTTATGTTTCCAACTTTTTGTTTTGCTTTCGTCCTTTCTCTCTCCTTGCTTCCACATACAGGAATGATCCTAACATCATCAGTTTGTTTCATGCCCCGTGTCTCTGATATAACGCTCCCTCTGTCTTGAAATGTCTTTCCCTGAGCCATGCCTCATGCCTGTCTGTGCCCTATTTACCACATAATCACAAATACATATTTCAAGATTCATCTCCTTTAAATTTCCCCTATGCCTTCCTTGTTTAAATGTCACCCCTGGGGGGATCCCTGGGTGGCTCAGTGGTTTAGCGCCTGCCTTCCACCCAGGGCATGATCCTGGAGACCAGGGATCAAGTCCCACGTCGGGCTCCCTGCGTGGAACCTGCTTCTCCCTCTGCCTGTGTCTGTGCCTCTTGCTCTCTCTGTGTCTCTCATGAATAAATAAATTTAATAAATAAATAAATAAATAAATAAATAAATAAATAAATGTCACCCCTCACTCTTCAAGGGTCTTTAAATTAGCCCTTTCTTGTCATGTAATCTGTAAACACATTACTCTGGTTACTTTTCAAAAAACATTTTTCCCCCTCTTCTGCAATGTTTGATATAGTAGGCACTAAATGAATGCCTGCTGAATGCATGACTAGATAAATGGATGAGATACAATATAGTAAGTAAGGTGCTGAAAAGCATGGATTCTGGAGTTAAACCACCTGGCTTAAACACTCATTTTTTTAAAAATTTTTTAAAAGATTTTATTTAAATAGCTGACCAGCTATCTTCTGATCTAATGTCCAGTTACTTGCCATTTCTTGGCTGTACTTGCATCGGTCACACAATTCCCTCTTTTGATAAGTCTTTTTTTTTTAATGTCATGTGAGTTTATCACTGGGAGACATGGGTGCAACACTACGACATGCTTTGCTGTCTGAGCGTAACCTGAGCAACAGCTGTACGGTAACCACCGTGAGGTGATTAGTCACTAGTCATGATATGTCTGTTACTTACATACAGATTTCTAAACCATAGAACCCTCAGCAGTTCATACTTCATGCAACTGCAGTTAATACACTGGAGCAAATGAAATTTGAATGGTGTTATTGAGGGACTGGTGTTATTTAACTAAACCACGGTAACTGAAGTTCATATATACATGAATATGCAAAGCAAAGGATGCCAGTATTTTAAATTTTATATTCTGGGAGAAAACTTCTTAATTTTTCTTCAACCAGTAAAACGTATGGTCATATGAGCACCATTGCAATGAGAATACCCAGATTTTGGTAGTTGAGCTGCAATATGGGTAAGGGATTTGGGATTAAGCTCAATTCGTAACCCATTCTGAGTGCTCCTTCTTTTCCACATCAATCCAAATGTACAATTGTGACATATGCCTGGGCTGGGAACCACTACTCTAAAGCCCTCCACAGCAATTGTAAGTTTAGTTGCTACCTTTTTTAATTTGAAAAAAAAAAAAATCATTAAGCAAGTCATTAATTTAAAATTGTTGTGGTTTTATTTTTAATTATTTGTTTTTATCTTGGTTTGCTTGTTGCATTTCCAAAGGGATCATTGTAAAGGAATGGCTCTACCTGGAGAAAATTTAAATGAGCTTTGACTTTACAGGGTGTGCCCCAGGATCCTACTTCACTCAGACATCCCTCCTTTTCCCTCTTTCCATCTTGAAAAGTGAAACGAAGGATAAAATAAAAAGAAACATAGTATGAGTAGCAAAGATTACAAACCTATAAATTAAAATGCTAAAAACAAAAAGATATATACATATTTTAAGAGTATCTTCCCATTAAAAGTAGGAAGGAACCAAACATTCATGCCAAAGAAATAAATCTGGGGGAAAAAGCATTCATGAGAATGTTCATTTTAGATTTATTTTTGATTAAAAATAAATTGTGAACAACCTAAATGCTGAATAAATAGTGGGGTATATGGTTTAAAAAAATGTAATATACTAACTACATAGAATGTTGCACAAATTTAATCAGCATAAGTGTTAATTTTAAATAGACTGGGGCAACAAGGAGAAAATGTAAATGCTATCAAGTGAAAAAAATGGAAAGCAAGATATTTCCAGTCCAAGAAAACAAGGCATGAGAGTTGATATTTCTGCCCTTTACCCCATAGCAGAAATGCTGCTGCTCAGTCTTTCCCAGTCCCAGCATGAGGCACAAGTTGATGCTCAACCAGTTGCCTACTGTAACCTCTCAGATGCACTCAAGGGGAATAATACTGGGGTGGCCAGGTGACCCAGTTGGTTAAGCGTCCAACTGAGACTCTGAATCTCAGGTCATAATCTCAGGGACCTGAGATGGAGCCCCATGTCTAGCCCTGCACTCAGTGTGGAGTCTGCTTAAGATTCTCTCTCTCCTTCTCCCTCTACCCCTCCATGTTCTCTCTCTCTCTCTCTCTCTCTCTCTCTCTCTCTCTCTCTCTCTCGTAAATAAATCTTTATAAAAGAAAGAGAAATAGTACTGACATGACAGGTTCCTGTTACATCCAGTTCCTGACTTTAATGGAATCAAAATAGTAGACAAAAACTCATCCTGTTTCCTAATATAAAGGTAATATTATGTTCTCCTCTAAATCTCCAAGCCTATCCCCACCCTCCCATATCCTAAATAGTATATCGGTGTGATCCATTACCAGAAAGGATATGATAATCTTCCTGATCATGGATTATACTTATACTAAAAGAAAGAGAGGGGCAATGTGCCTGGAATTTCTTTTCCCCTTGTCTTTTTCCTCCTGCATGCTTCTCCTCCTCCTCCTCCATCTTTTTCTTTCCCTTTTCCCCTTTTGTATCTATCTGTTCTTTCTGCATAATCTCACTTCCAACCTGATCAGGCCAGGGAGGTTATCTTTTCTGACAACCTTCTACCCTGAAATGATCAAAGTGGACCCATGGGTCAATGACCCTAAGGTTTTCCAAGGGAATCTTCTTCCCAGTGTTTCAGTTCAGAGTAGAGTCTCTACATGAAGACAAATAAACCTCCCTCTTGATAATATTAATCTTCTCTCACAACCACTAGATATGTGTCACATTTCTATAATTATCCTACCTCCATAAGTGAGAATGGGGAAGGATAGCAGTGATGTTAAAATACACGTATTTGGGGGCAAGGCTAAATAAAGTATTCTATTGAAAATTGAGAATTAGGAATTTATACACATCCTTTGTTCGCCAAATGCTGTTTTTTTTTTTACCTCACAACCACAAACTTTACAATAAACACATGACTGAAGACTAAGGGACAGACATCATCTGGGCCAGGGTCAGATTACTAAGGTGCTTCTTAAAATGCAGACACCTGGGCCCCATGGCTAACCTATCCATGTTAGAAGTGAGAGTGGGGATGAGGTAGAGGTGAAATGGCATTGAGAATCTGCATTTTTACAAGTTATCCAGGTGATCTTTATGATCTCTAAAGTTGGGACATTGCTGCTAGCCTATTTTCTTCCAGTCCTAAGAATGACCCACAGTCTCCAAAGTAGCACATATTACCTCAATAAGCCTTCAAAACAGACCAGGATTGATGCAAATGGCATTATTCTTCCCAATTACCCATTTCCATTCCCCTTCTTAAAAGAGGATTACATTTGTCCCTATTTTTGCCCTGTGACTCTCAGGGCTTCTCTTTGGGGAAAAAAAAAAAAAAACAAACAAACCTCCACTACCACCTCATTTACATCACACTTGACCATGTAACTTACTATGGCAAGGAGAGCAGTACAGGCAACACCTGGGTGGAAGTTTCAAGTGCCCCCGCAGAGCTCTGTCCTTGCTCTTTCCACCACCACAAGACTAATATAAGCATTTTCCTTTGATCTGGATCCCCAAATGAAAAAGATAAGTGATGCAGAGCCACAACTCTTCCTGAAGCTACATGGACAGAGTGAGAAATAAACTGCTATCTTTGTAAACTACTGAGATTTTTTTTCAGAGTATAATGTAGAGAATGATTTCTGATCCAAGGAGATAAAAGATATTTTTTTTAAGATTTCCCTCCCTAAGAAAAAAATAATGGCATGTATGGCCACATAAATGCAAAAGGTGACCTGCACTGCCCCTAAGATGGTGCAGTTAGTGTACCTCCAATCCTCAATGAAAGGACAGACCTAATGCATACACAGTTACATACCAGTCTCACCCTGCCATAGCTCCCCAGCCTGCATTGTCTCAAGGACAACAGTGACAGCTCTAATCTGTCTTCAAAACACTGCAAGGAGGGCTTATTTGCCTTGTTCCTCTCCTACACACACACACACACACACACACACACACACACACACACACCCCGTTTGGGCAAGGAAGGATACCACCAGGCAAATTGCCTTCAAATACACAATCTATCTAATTTCTTCAAGGCTTTTCCTGTTTGCTTTTCCAAATTCACCTTCTCATCTTCCATGGCAACAGGGCAAGACAGAATGGTTCTGTTTTAATATTCAAGAGCTGTTGCTCCCAGACAATATAGTGCTGTTCAGCAGAAAAACCCTATTCAGCATACAAAAAATTCCTTCAACCTCCCTTCTCATCACTTGTGAATTAAAGATACCCTATCCAATACCTTTGCCAGGCCCCTGGTTTCATCTTCCGGATGGCATGGGCTACGAACACAAATCAGGATGAAAAATAAAGTGTGTGGCTAAGTCATTTGCTATCTACTCATTCCTTTCTATAAATCAACAAAATGGCAGGTTTCTGAAATAGATATATAACATTAGCTTGATAAATACCATTTGGATCTGGAGTCCTATACATGGAAAAGAATTCCAAGAAGCTACCTTTCTTTAACTTCTGGTCCTCTACCGTAAATAAAAATATTATGTAGATTTCTAAAAAGAATTCTAAAAGGTGCTGCAAACAAGTATAATTGATATGCTGAAAATATACATGCAGATCTACTCTGTACCTAGGTGACAAATAAGTCACATGGAATTTTACTAAAGCAATTATCACATGCCATTTGTGCTTCATGATTAGTCTGGCATCACTATATAGTATAAAAGCAAATGTCTCCGTTTGATAACAAAAAATCTAGTAATTCTTCCAAGTGTAATTTGAGTCATGTCGTTTGGCACAATGGGTTTTAAAGTGGTATGTGACCACCTTCAAAGCCCAAAGACTTCCCAAATACGATTTTTTCAGGTGTGCTTAAAGGTGCTACCATAAACCAGAGCTCTTGGTTCCCAATATGTTGCTTCAAATGTAAAGAAGAGATATTTCCATAAAGAAAGGGCTGTTAAGGAGTCACCATCAATCACCAAGGAGAATCAAAGACCCCATTGCTCCATAATTCAAGCCAATTGAGGCAGAGGTAATAATAGTGAAAATTCTTCTTGTTACTTCACTTAGAAGCCCCTGATGCTGCTGCACTATTTATATTTAACTCTTAGCAGGATCCCAGTATGGTCCGCGAGTTTCTGAGGCTTTGAGTCCAGATTAGAAAACAAAGGTGTCTGTAACTCCACAAGATGCCTCCATGGGGACAGTTCTGGGCCAAGATAACTAGTGGAAACCTGACAAATTATTTAGATTCTTTCCCCTTCCTTCCCTAACTGGAAGAATCCAAGACATTCCAAAAGGTTTAGAAGCCTCTCACTTGGTCCAGCACTTCCTGGAATACCTCAGATGGCCCCAGTATTGTTTTCTAACCCCAGGGAACATCCAGATTTCTGGAACTGACAAAAAAAGGATACGCTCACACTGATTATGGGCCGGACTCTGGGCCCATTGGCTCAGATTTACAGTCAAACAAATACTCAGATAAATCTCATCTCCCCAAAGTTCATGGGGACAAAATGTCAGGCTTCATTCATCAAACTGGCAGTCACTGCCACAGGCACCTTCATCCCACCAAATGTATCATTACTTTGATGGGGACAAGGATGCCCTCCATTTCCCAGAGATTCTTTTACTCCCCTTACACCTTCTTATATCATTTTCTTCCCTATCCCCCTCCAAAATATATGACCATAATAAGAATGCCATCTAGACTGGTTAGGGCATTTGTTCATTAAAAAGCCAACTCTCAGCTAAATGAAGAGCCAAAGATCATTAGAGGTGACAGAGCATAGAATTTTTGAAATGAGTACCTCCCATAAGGCCTCAAATATCACCTTGGCCGTTTACGACTCTCTTGGTGTGTATTTTATACACCATTTATTTAAAACAGCTTTGAGAGAAGGTCATTCAGGTATTTGGATGTGGGTTAACATCTAAAATGAACCATGGTTTATTATTCCTCTTATTGTCCACTTAGTAAGGATAGTATAGTAGATGGTTTAAGACTATGGCCTCATTTGAGAAAGTGCAAAAACAGCATTTTTTTCCATGCACATTTGAATGAATATCTTGATATTTAAGGCTCTAACCCTTTAGGAATGAATGGTAATTTTGTGCATATAGTATATCTGTACCTCATCCTCTTCACTCTCGAGCATAATACCCTAAGTCAGAGAAGAGCTGCAGCGAAAGGACATTAGTGTCTGCAGCAGTGTTCTGTTCAAATGAATTGGATCTAAGAGACAATCTTATCAAGCTTGTTTTAGTGTAAGTGGCAGCTTTATGTTGAAGAACAAGAGGAAGTAGTGAAGGATACCGGGATGCTTCATAAACCTGCAAGATTTTTACAAGCCAGGATAGATGTTGAGATAATGAGAACAGATTGACTTGTCAGAGGTTCTGGTGTCAAAACTAGAGTTTTCTATGATTTTTCCAAAGGAACACTTTTTGATACATTCACAACACAATAGCACTCCCAGCAACTGATGATCTACAGAAACTATGTAAATTAATATCAGAAAGAAGCATCTACTTCTGATTGTCAGGAATGCCTGTGAGTAATAAGAAAGTTACTCTAAGCACTGCAATATTTTTGAATGTTAACTTTTGCAAGCCTGTTTCAAGTTTGCTCTTGCTATTCTGGAACTAACTGAATGGTCATACATGCAGAGAAAAAGCAATTCATTTGAGACTCTTAGCAGGATTTTTAAGAAACTTCTTCACACAGGTAGGAACTAAGACAATTTAGTAACCATGTGGCAAAAGATGAAGCTCCGTCATTAAAACATCTTTGAGAAGAATTGGGAAGAGTTAAATACTTAAGACTCAGGATGGAAAGAGGTTAATGGCGGGATGCCCCAAGAGTACGCTTTAAAACGATTAACATTCAATAAATTTATTAACCTGGGAAAAGAATGGATTGTGAATTTAAAAGTTTGCTAGTGTTACTAAAGTGTTAAGAGAATTCAGGAAGGAGAGGAGTTTAAGAGCAACCAGGGGCTATCTGATTCCTTTCTGTTATGCCCTCTGGGTGAAGCCTATCAACAGGCCTGCTGGGAAATGTATTAGCATTAAGAGACCATGACCGGGTTCCCTACAAGAGGACCCAAGAAAGTACTTTAGATTCTTGAAAGGGGAAGAGGTAAAGGGACCTCTTGTCAGAACTATACTAGAAAGAAAGATACATCTTAAGTATTTGTTGCATACCTAAAGGTAATCATCCAGTGTTGCCAAAGAATCCATACAGTAAATACTAGGAATCAAAAAAGAATTGGGAAGATCTGTTCAAACTGGTTTAAGAAATGAAAATCGAAGGAAAAAAAAAACATAATTAGTTTGTGTCAGTGTCTAAACCAGTCTCGCAGACATAAAGTGAATACCATTTTTTACTTTGATAAGCAAAGTTAGTAGAATTTTACTTAAAAATGTAAAGGGATTTCAAACACTAGGCCCTATTATTTCCCTTAAGACCAGTACCCCCAGCTGCTCCAAATGGAGCAGCAAAGTGAAATTAACCAATTCCCTTGAAAGGCTGTGGAGGTTCAGCTTCAGGGGGCTTGTTAATTTCTCTTCTCCAGGGGTTCCAAGCAGGCCTGAGAGCAGAGCAGGGAGGCATAGTGGAAAAAGAGAAATTAACAAGCTTTCTAAAGTATTGCTACCCCCACTTCTTTCCAGGGAATTGCTTAATTTCACTTTGCAACTCCATTCAGATCAACTCACATTTGAGATAAGCTCCAATTAAATAGAGGGAGAGGGGAAACAAAGACAATAGGGTAGGAAAGGAAGGAAATGGGAGAGAATTTAAATCAATGACCTCAATTCAAAGCATTCCCCTAAAATACTCAAAGCACTTCACCCATGAAGAGAACACATATGTCTAAAAATCTAGCCAAGGTTAAAAACAAAGTACTTTTTTTAAATTAATATTAGCATCCTTTAGAATCTTAGTAGAACATCTGATATACAAATAGTTTCTACTTTACCTGAACCAAAGGGTTAAAGGCCATTTGTTTAAAACTGATCTGTATAATACTCATTGTCTCTTCAAATCTACATCATGACTATCGACCCATTTCCAAAAATAAAGGGATCATAAGGGGAAGAAATTTGAAGGGAAAAGAGGGTTGAAGGGGAAAAGTGCATATAAATTACCTAAAGTTGAGGTATTTTATTTTTTAAGGTGTTGTGAAGAATATAAGTTAATATACGCATTCGATTTATGACTTCACTGAATAATGGACAAATTTTCACTAAGAAACCACAGAATATGTAAAATCACTAAAATATATAATGTGATAGAGCTCTTAGCTTAGTATAAGTAAGTGTTCAATAAAGCACTATGTCTTAAAATTACTTAACCATAATCTATAGGTTACTTCTGTCCGTGCTTCTCTTCTATAAAGTTTGTAAAACTCTTTCCCTACAGACTGTTTCACCTTTGATACATTTGACTGAAACCAACCAATAATGTTAAAACAATTAAAGATATATGAATTACTTGGTAATATCAAGTATTCTTGTAGATACAGTGATAAAAAAAGAAAAAGCACAGCTTTGATGATAGATACCAAATAAAATCTAAGTTAACAATTTCCTAGTTAGAATCCACACATGTGGCACTGGGCCAATTACTAGGCCTTCCAAAGAAAGAAATTTCAACTTTCAGAAAATAAGGTAATAAGATCCATAATAAGATCTCTCTGTTCAAATAAGAGACTCTTTGATTAGAGGACATGTACGTAAGGTGGCCAAGACAATGCATACCAAGTGTCCAGAAAACAACAGCTATTACTGCCATTATTAAAGTTTTATACAGATAAGACTAAGGCTGAAGAGTAATTTCAGAGATCATCTAGACAAGTGATTCCCAAAACTAGTTTTGCATCATCCTAATCTGTATGGCGCTTTATAAAAATAGAGATTTCAGGGTTCTTTCTCAAATTTATTAGATCAGAACTCCAGGGGTTCTGAGCATGCTCAGAACCTCAGATATCTGTTTCCAATTCAATATATTATTTGTATTAATGAGATAAGTCACCTGACAATATCTCACAGTGGCAACACGAAAACTAGAACCCTAGGGCTCCTGTGTCTCCACCTAAACTTGTCTGTTATATACTATACCGCTATGGTCAACCATAGTGTAATACTCACGGTGTCCTTAGAAGTCTGATTAGCCTTTCGTTTTTAACATTTAGTGGTTAGATTCTATAAGCATGATAAATCCCACTATCCTTTTATCTGAACTCCATTCTTCCAGGCAGACAACACCCAAGTACATACTTTGCCTACTTCCTATAGATTCTTTCTGTTACTTTGTCACTGTTGTTTTTATAGAGACAGAGTTCAGTCTGGAACTCAGATACACCAGCTTCAATGAAAGCACATAAAAAGAATATTTAACTTAAATGTAAACTTATACTATTAACAAGATGGAGTAACAGGGACTATATTTCTCTTCCTGATTGAAGCAACTGAAAATCTGGACAGAATATATACAAAACAGTTAAGACACTGGACATCAAGGGGTCTGAATTAAAGGGTCTTAGAATATGCCACCCCAAATATCCTCATTGGGCATAGACCCTATTTTGAGCTAAAGGCATATGAAAAATAGCAGATACAAGAAAGGCGTGCTGACCTCACAGTTTCTCCCTAGAAGCTAAAAATCCCAAGGAGATGCCTTCCCTATACCTGGAGGAAATGAAAATTCTTATCATGAGAGACAGGAAGTCAAGACCAAGAGAAATCTGTACAGATGTACAGACAAACCTGTTAAAATGAACCTACTCTTCCTTTAGCCTCCCCATGTTTACTAGTTGCTTTTTCACAATTACTACTCTTTGTTCAACCTAGTACATAAACTTAGGCCTAACCATTTTTTAGGTCTCCATTTTCCTATTGAAGACTCACAAGAACATGTAAAGTTAAAACTGCTCTAATTTCCTCCTGTTGATAGGTCTTATATCAACTTAATCCTCAGGCCTAGCTGGAGACTCTAAGAGTATAAAGGAAAAGTTTTACCTACTTTCACAACAAATGACTGTGATTCCTGCAAAATTGTAAATAAATAAGATAATGCCTACAATGCCCATCTTACTCGCCCAAAGAGAGTTTCCAGGCCACGGTGTAGGGAGAAGAAAGCCAGGACAAGCTCAAAAAGAGCTCAAGTAATACAAAATACTTCTCTGAGGGATCCCTGGGTGGCGCAGCGGTTTGGCGCCTGTCTTTGGCCCAGGGCGCGATCCTGGAGACCCGGGATCGAATCCCACATCGGGCTCCCGGTGCATGGAGCCTGCTTCTCCCTCTGCCTGTGTCTCTGCCTCTCTCTCTCTCTCTCTGTGACTATCATAAATAAAAAAAAAAAAAAAAAAAAATATTTAAAAAAAAAAATATTAAAAAAAAAAAAAATACTTCTCTGACCACAACAGAATTGAATTAGAAATCAACAATATATTTGGACAATCTCCAAATATATGGAAACTAAATAACAACCTCTTAAGTAACCCATGGGTCAAAGAAGAAATCAAAAGTGATATTGGAAATAGAAAGTTTTCTGAACTAAATGAAAACACACATATCAAAATTTATGCAATGCAGGCAAAAGAATACAGGAGTACTAAGCATATAGCACTAACATGCCTATATTAGAAAAAAAGAAAGGTCTCATTTCTACATGAAGAAAAAAAGAGCAAATTAAATCTGAAGTACTCCGAAGAGAAAATAACAAAAGATCAAAGTGGAAATCAATGAAATAGAAATAAAAACAAGAGAAAAACCAAGTGCCAAAATGAAAATCTGGTTATATTAGATTAATGAAAATCTGTAAGTCTCTAACCATACTGATCGGGGGGAAAAGACAAATTATCAATAGCAAAATTGAGATAGATGATATCAGTACAGATTTTACATATGTTAAAAGAATCATAAGGGAATATTATGAACAACTTGATGATAATACATTTGGCAACTTAGATAAAATGGGCAAATTCCTTGAAGACACAAACTCCCAACACTTACTTAAGAAATAGCTGAAAATTAACCACTCAGGAAATAACAGATGTTGGTGAGGATGTGGAGAAAGGGGAACCTTCTCACACTCTTGGTGGGAATGCAAACTGCTGTGGCCACTCTGGAAAACAATAAGGAGGTTCCTCAAGAAGTTAAAAATAGAGCTACCCTAGGATGCAGCAATTCCATTACTAAGTATTTGTCCAAAGGATCCAAAAATAGTGATTTGAAGGGACACACATACCCCAATGTTTATAGCCACAATGTCCACAAATACCCAAAATATGGAGAAAGCCCAGATGTCCTACAACAGATGAATAAAGATGTTGTGTGTGCATGTGTGTGCGTGTGTGTATGTGTGTGTATATATATATATATACTCAGACTAATATTCTGAGATATATATATATACACACACACCTCAGAATATTAGTCATCAAAAATAATGAAATCTTGACATTTGCAACAATGTGGATGGAACTAGAGTATGTTATGCTAAGCAGAATAATTCAAAGAAAGGCAAATACCCTATGATTTGACTCATGTGGAATTTAAGAAACAAAACTGTTAACCATAGGGGAAGAGACTGAAAAATAAAATAAAAACAGAGAGGGAGGCAAACCATAAGAGCTCTTGACTATGGGGAACAAACTGAGGGTTACTGAAGTGGGGGACAGGGTAACCGGGTGATGGGCATTAAGGAGGGCACTTGATGTAATGAGCACTGGGTGTTATATGCAACTGATGAATCACTAAATTCTACCTCTGAAACTAATAATACACTCTATGTTAACTAGTTTGAATTTAAATTTAAAAAGAAGAAATAGCCTGACTAGCCATAGTTATATAAATAAATAAATAAATAAATAAATAAATAAATAAATAAATAAATAAAACACTAAATTGAAGTAAAAAAAATCATCTCACAAAGAAAAGTGACAGGAAAGGATTACCAAGGGGCATTAGGATATTTTTGGAAATTGACATATGTTCATTATCTTTATTGTAGTTACGGTATCAAAGTGAAGATATATGTCAAAACTTACCGGATTGTACATTTTATATATGTGCAGTCTATTGCATGTTGGTGAAACTGATAAAAATATGATACAGAAAATTCTGATTGCATTTAGTAAAGCTGTCATGGTTGGCAGCCTGTTCGCTCAGGAGAACACAAAAAAATTAACAATCCGAAACATATAACTCCAATATTGATAAGTGGTCCAGAGGAGAGCCTTCGACCAGAGAGTACAAATCCTTCAAATTTAATGACATCTTAGATCTTCTAGAAGTATCCTTTGCCTCCTTTGGGTTATATATGATTATTTGAATATCTAGTACAAGAAAAAAAAATCTAGTATTTTCAAAAGTCTTGTGTTTCCTCCTGGAGACAGAAGACTATCTATAACATTACAGAAATCAATGCTGAGAAAGAATATTTCTGTGTCAGGGTCAGGGCGTGGATAGTCTGTTCATCTCTCTCAGTTATTTGTCACCAATATTTGCCCCACTGCAGTCCCAGGCCTTTGTGATGAGTGATTGTCTTCTTCCCTTTTCCTTCTCTTTGTGCTTCAGTACCTCTTCCCTCACCTGGCTGTCGTGGACTTGTTACCTAGTTAGGATCTAAAGAGAAGAGAGAGAAGAGGTAAAGGGGCAGGAGGTTTCTTATATACTGGACCCTGAAATAGCTGCGTTATAGACCCTTCCCTTATGGAGCATTCTTGGGTTCCCGGGAGACCCTCCATAGAAAAACTGTTACTAGCAGGTCTCCATGCAAATACTCCCTGGCGATAGCTCAGAACTCTTCTCTAAGCTTTTGGACTTTTGGCTGTATACTTAGAACACCTTTTTTTCAGATTTTTCCTTGCCCTTTCAAGCACACCACTTGAATAAAATCTAAAATGACCTTTACCACTCTTTGTCTCAGAGGACTCACAGTCTGTCCGTGGAAAACTGCCTAAACTTTGTAGTCCTTTAGGAGTGCAGTTACACTCTGTGTTAGTTTTCTAGGGCTGCCATAACAAAGTACCACAAACTGCGTGGATTAATACAAGAGAAATTTATTGTTTCACAATTCTGCAGACTAGAAGTATAAAACGATGGTGTTGGCTGGGCGGCGTTGACTCAGAAAACTGTAGGGAAGAATTATTCCCGGCCTCTTCTGCTTTGTGGTATTTGCCAATAACCCTTGGCTTTCCTTGGCTTGGAAATACACCCCAACCTGTACCTCTGCCGTCACATGGCCATTTTATCCCTGTGTGTCTCTGCCTCTTCTTCTTTGTTTATAAAGACACTAGTCTTATTAAACGAGAGCCCACCCTAATTGAGTATTACCTCATGTTGACTTGATCGCATCTAGAAAGACCCTATTTCTTCTTTTTTAATAATTTTTTTATTGGTGTTCAATTTGCCAACATATAGAATAACACCTAGTGCTCATCCCATCAAGTGCCCCCCTCAGTGCCTGTCATCCAGTCACCCCCACCCCCCGCCCACCTCCCTTTCTACCACCCCTAGTTCGTTTCCCAGTTAGGAGTCACTCATGTTCTGTTAAAGACCCTATTTCTAAGCTGAGTTACACTCACAGGTATCGAGGCTGAACTTCAACATAGCTTTTGGAGGGAAAGCAATTCAACCCATAATACACACGAGCCATTCCCAAGGTAGCCCTATGCTCTACTACCACCAGGTCCCCAAGCGGATAGCATTCTCTGGCCTGAGACAAGCACCAATCCTCACTGTACTATAAGCCCTCCAAGTGGTTGCTTTAGAGCTCCTCTCATGGCATCTGAGATGAGAGGAAAACATCTCCTTCCCACTCAATACCACTTCCTTTAAAGTCCCGTACAGATGATTCAGTATTTCCTTCTGGAACATGGATACAGTCAGCACTGATTGTAATAGGACTTCAGTCCAAAGTGAAGCAGAAATAGCTCAATATTTAATACACCTTCATAAGAGTAGTTCAACAATACCTCTGTTAAAGCAGAGGCACACTAACCACATGTATGACCAGAAATTTCATTTTCAAACATTAAAATAAAAAGCAAACATTGCCCAAAGTAAGACTTTCTGCCTTCTCTGTTGCTTCCTCAATAGGTGAAACCAGATGATCTTTATTTAAGTCATGTGGCATTACTGACTTATAAATGCATAGTGTGATCATGAGTAATAAGCCCGAAGCACAATAACTGAAATAACTAAATCATGCAGAAGACTAACGTTAGCCTGTAACCCAAACATCTATCCCTCCAAATAATTTTTGTTAAACAAATAATAAAATTAGTTCATTTGACACCTTTCACCTAATTGGCTCTTAGGTAAAATTCAGATGAGAGTAAAAATGGCCAAGACCAAGCATAAAAGAGCACAAACTAAAGGTAGAAACGTAGAAGGGAGGGGTAATCCAGAAATGGAAGAACTGTTTTAAGAATTGTTGAACACATTTAAAATAATAAAAGGCAAAAAGTGAAAGCGGCTGTATTTCACATGATTCCAAAAACACAACAGACTTTTGTAGAATCTATTGCTTATAAGAAATTTGTTAATGGCACCTACGACAGCTGAGGTTAGATGACTGTTTGCAATCATCTCGAGTTACGGAGTAAACATGGTCACACACTTATAACATGTGCTATTGCCACTGCATCAGATCATGGCTTCCCTGATCATAATTTCCTCTTCTAAGGCCCAAGAGCTATGTGAACCCTACTTGAGAGAGGGTAATTTTCCAAAGTTCCTACACATAACATCTTTTATTTCTTCTGTAAATATATATTAAATAAATATATTATATTATATATAATATATTATATATATTATCTTTTTATATTTATAATATATTATAAATATATATTATATTTATATAAATATATATATGTTCATTTGAGTTTGAAATGCTATTGCATAGGTCCAAACTATATCACTAAGCCAGAAAAGCTACTTTATACCACTAAAAATTTTTTGCATTCATGCACAGTAATACCTCTCCTCCTCTTGCCCCCTACATTTAGACACACTTGCCTTAAACTGATATTTCAGTACATTCTTTATTCAATCATCCCTGCTTAGCACTTTTTGCAAGTCAGGGCAGTATCAGTGACTTCTTGTGACACATACATGGTTAGAATTACAAAATCTTCTTGGGAAAGTTGAGCTGTGACATTCTCTCACTTCCTTATTTTGCCCACTCTAACCCCTGGCTCTTTGAGATTCTGGTCTCTCATAAAATATGTTACCAACAGACTCGACTTAGTTTCTACTTTATGAATGAAAGTTGTCAAATAGATCTCAGCTCCGGCTCCATTATCCCAAAGTTTCTGTGGCTTTGAATGAAATTACTTTTCAAGTTTTACTTTTGTGGGACTAAAAGAACCACTTTAGGAAATTTGGGAGCTAGATACAATAGTTTTTACTCCTGTCTGTCCACATTTGCTTTTCCTGAGCATCATTTTCTCCCTCCTGTCTGCCCTCCCCTGCCAGCAAAATGCCTTCTTTCTCCTGCTCTCTGGTACTAATGTGATGGTCAATGTGAAAGTGACCCAAATTTATTTTCAAGAAGGTGTTATATATATATATGATAAATAATACCTTGGGATATTTACATCTCTAAGTAATACTACACAAAAGGAAGAAACTCTTTAAAAATGGGAATCAGAACAATAACAAAAAAATAAAAAATAAATTTAAAAAACCCCAAAAAATCAGTGATGGAATTTGGGCCAACCTCTCAGTCCCATTTAATCACACACACACACAAAAAATCTAATTTTAAATATTGTAAAAGTTCTATCCAAGAACATTAAGAATTCCTTTCCTAAAAAAAAAAAAAAAAGAATTCCTTACCTTATCCTTTTTGAAGCTTCTTCTTTCCCTCCCTCCCCCGATTTCTGGGCAGGAAATCTGAAATGCACGAGTGGCTGACCTCCTCTTTCTTCCTACCTCCCCCTCTTCTCCTCGCTCTCTGCCACTCCTTTGATGAGTCCAGGGTCAGACCCCCGTAGTGAGAGGATTCAAGGGGAAGTGGCCCAACTGTACCAGGTTGATAGAGTTATGGTCAGGGCCCTTTGGGTAATAGATTGCCTCACTGGTGATATTGACTCCTTGGAGCTCTTCCGCTAAGGATCTCCAACTGCAGGTCATTGAACCTGAGCAAGACTGGCTGTTTATGACTCATCTGTGCTTCGGGTGGTCCCCTCTGAGGTCTTTTTGCCCCCTTAGTCAGTCCCTTTGGGTAGAATCCCTTTCAACCTGACCGACAGTCAGTTCCCTTCAGGAGAATCCAAATCTAGATGTTGGAAGGCTACCACTGGAGCAGGTGCAGCTCTAGAGATTCTCTTTCTTGACCCCCCACCCATATAGGGGCAGCTCTAGTCACAGCCACTTATCATTAGACTCTTTAAGAATAACTTGTCTTACAAAACATGAGAGAACCCTAACTCTGGGAAATGAACAAAGGGTGGTAGAAAGGGAGGTGGGCAGGGGATGGGGGTGACTGGGTGACGGGCACTGAGGGGGGCACTTGATGGGATGAGCACTGGGTGTTATGCTATATGTTGGCAAATTGAACTCAAATAAAAACTAAAAAAAAAAAAAAAAGAATAACTTGTCTTTTTTTTTTTTTTTTTTAGAATAACTTGTCTTAATCAAGGGCTTGGCCAACACATGTCAGGATCTTCAACTGATCCCTCCTTGAAGCCTTCTTACTTAGAGAGGGGAGGAAAGCACTTAATTCTTCTTTCTCATCCCAGCAACATATAGAAAATGCTCTTCAAAGAAATGTTTTTCCTAAAACCTTTTTTACCTCCATCTTTTATCTATGCCTGTGGGTAGATGATGGCTAATGTAGGCAGATCCAAGTTATGATCTCCCCATTTTCCAGTCTAGCTCCTTGGTTTAGAATGTTTTGTTCACCAACTTAGAAAATACCACTGAATGGCTTGTTGCTTACATAAAATGTTTTAATAATTAGAGAAGTTCGGAAAATGTGATTGTCAGCCTTGTGAATACCTAAGGAGTTCAAGCAGAGGCTAGATCTCTGTCTAGACTGTCAGAGCACAGGTAAGGCTCTAGCATAGATCTGGAAGTTCTTGGGGCCTAATGATCCACAGGCTGCCTCCATATAGGATGAGCAGACGGGTTCCTCTAGTTTTCAAAGGCAAACCAAGGGAAGAACATCAACAGAAAACCAGAATATCATTCAGCTCAATAAACATCTCCACATATCCTACTTGGCTATCATTTATTTGATCTCTTCTCATTTTGTTTGAATTGGCATATCATGATAGCACCAGGCTTGTTATTTCAACCTTAACATAAAATCCCTAGAGGGATAAAAGGAGAATTCTGGGTTGGGATACATCAAGGATTCAGATAATCAAAAGGCCTTTAAAAAAAAAAAAAAACAGTAACAACATTGGAGTAGTTATGTAATGTGGAAATATTCAACATCACTCTGTTTAAAAATAATTATGAATAATTACAATAACAATTAAAATAATTTTGTTCTCTCCTTCCTTTCCTTCAGGCTCCTTTGTTTTAATTGCATTTCAGTATTTTCTTTCTTAGGCCAGATATTATCAAACACAATTAGAGTCCTCCTTGCCCCCCACAAAGTTGCCTTGGTTTGATTTCTACTCAGTAACTAAAATAAATGTTTAAACTCTAGGTTAGCTTTTTCCTAATCCTCTTGCTCTGGCGTTCATCAACACATGCACTCTTTTGCTTTTTCTGAGAAAACCTCGATTCAGAACTCATTACTTCTCTGAGTGTCCCTAAAGAATACACAATCACACACGGTAAGTGAGTAATACAGAATCGAACAACTTAAAACCCCTCAGATAGTCTTCCCTCTAATGTCCACTTTAGCTAAATCTTCATGAATTTTTTTCTTCGTTGACCTCTCCCTTCTTTTGACCTACGTCTGTAATACGTAGACTCTCCCAGATTTCCCTCAATCATTTTCCATTCTTCTCTCCTTTGTATGTGGAACAAATCCACTGCACCTCGATGTCTACTGTGAAACGTGCACATGTGAACATGTCCCAGTGATGATCAGCAAACGAAACCCCTTTCTAACAGCTCCTGCTTCCCTGGAAATGCCATTTAGTCACCACCTTTGATTTCTAGAACAAGCTCACCTGACTTACCCTTCCTCATCCCTAGAGGTTTATCCAGCTCTTCTTCTGAATGAGATGTCCCCCCTCTACCTAGATATGCAATCTGAGTGAAATAATGCAAATTTTCTTCATGATCTGTTTCTCTGTTCTGTCAACTGAAGTTTAATGAATCGTTTCAGGTAGTATTGTCTACTGTAGGCACAGCAGAGAATTCAATCAATGACACGAATACATGACAAAGGGGGTTCTGACTTAAGTCGTAGAAAATGAAACAGATGGTGCCACCATTGTGTCGTGCTCTGCATTTTTAAAGGCCATGAGTCGGCAGGCCCTGAAGTCTTCACCAGCAGGATGCTCTTCCTTTCCAGGATGCACATTTCTCATGGCCCCGAGGATTACATTCCACCAGATTATTTTTATTTCCAACCATACATCTAGAAACTTGTTTAGATGGAAATAATGACAACAATGATCCAGGTAATTATACCTTGAGTTTATAGGGCACTTTTCTGAAGAACTTGGAATTCTTCTCAAGGATCTAAGACTCCCCATCATTTTCCTTCCCTAAATATCATAATCCAAAAAGTAATGATTGCACCTATAAATGCAGACTTCTTTCAAGAGTTTAAATACATTTTAAATGGTTAACCCTAAATACAGAGTACTAGAGAATTCCACCCATACCTCAATTGTGGAATTGACTTAACAGGAAGCTGGCAGTGACTTACGATGCTTAAGGTGGTTGTAAAGTAGTTTACTTTCTGCCCGAGTAAGACATTGAGACATGCGTCAGGTGTCATTAGAGGAGGTGTTCAGCAACTGTCAGCCTCCAAATAATTACAGACCACAGTCTCTTTTAAGACGCGCTCCCCACTTTCTACACCCTGGTAACTGCCTTACACCACCTGTTCTGTTAGCCCCGCATGTGGAGAATTCAAGGGGCAGGCCTGCTGCTCACCTGAGGTTAATGATTACCCTGTGGCTTTTCTCTACAGCTTACACATCCTAATGTTTTCCTGCTGTATTATCACCTGGCCACCTCCACGGGGAAAGGAAGAAGTGCACCGCAGGTCAAAGTTACCTACAGACTTCCTGACAGACATGTGTGTGTGTCGGGGGGGGTATGTGTGTGTGCGCGTGTGTATGCGTGCTCACACAACCAATGATGTTCTTGCAGTACCTTTAAACCAAGTTGGGAAAGCAAGTAAAGAGATATCTTGAATCAAAATCCTCTCTCCAAAAATGTGTTGTAGAAGCACTGAAGGAATGTCCTTCTAGGGGTAGAAAATGATGTTCACGTGGGCTTTCTGCACCAACACCCACTACTGCTCTCTTGCAATGTAGGCACAGGCATAAACACACGTGAAAACACACACGTCAAGAAACTTCATCTACATTCCTTCATCTGCTGTCCCTAATACTGCTTCTAGGAGGAAAGCACGATCTTTCTGTGGTTGGCAGACTATAATTTCGGCCCAGCAAGCTGCTCTTTACGTTGAGTAAATGAAAGCCCTTTGAAGATTAATAGGTCTGTGTGTCTTCATTCATTTAGCAGGGGCACAGCCATGCTGATTCCTGAACTGTGGCAATTTGGAGAGAGCAAGTATTCGCCTCACCTGAGGGGTGAGTCATGATGCAATCTTGGACAGAACTGCTCCATTTGTTCAGTCTTTCTGCACCTTCCCCCAATTCACTATGTCAACACCCATCTCCTCCAGACACTTCTGAGAAGAGTGCAAGCTGGGTTTCTCGGTAAATATAACATATACAAAGGGGTCAGACATCTTGCCCAACAAATCAGCAAGTTTAGTTCAGTACATTAGAACTCCCTGAAATGGTGTTTTGGAGTTTCTTGGGACATTTTTGCCCTTAGGCAAATGCAACGCGGGGGCGGATGTTTCCCCACCATGCATCCATCCCACGATGATTCAGGTTCATCCACAGGAAAAGAGCTGCCCTGCTGTGGCTTCCCCTGCCTGGGTCCCTAATGAGGATCTGCTAATTTCCAACTCCTACAAGTGGCTCATTTTTCACTACATCTTATGCTTACAGCTGTGTGGCTTTTGGGTTGGGATTCTTTTTTTAAAGCCATGTCTAAAGGCAGTCCATTTGATCAGAGAGCAATATCCTGACTTCCTCTTTTATCATTTCCCAGTTAGACTTGGGCTGCAGGTAGAACCCTGCAGTTACTTTGTTTAACATTAAAAATAATTTCATTTTCCTGCCAGAAGCTGGTCTTACTAATCATGTTGCTGCTTAGAAGCCTGGAGAATCATGGCTTTCACCTAACTTTAAGTAGTGAGAAATGGCAGAAAATCCTAATTAAGAAAGAAACATGGATGGGGAGAAAGACTGCAATACAGAACAAGAAGAATAACAGCTCTACACTAGTAGCAATTTCCATAACCCAAAAGAGACAGGGAAATTGCCAAGGCAGCAGGAATTGCTTTCAAGAACAGTCTACTCCAAGACTAAAGCAGGGATGCAGCTAAATTTGCTCAGAACTATGACTTCTTTCTTCAGCTCAGTTGAGAATTTCCATTTAATCTAGTACCACAAAACCAATAGTTCAGTAGAAAACACCAGATTCTGAATGAAAGATTACTTATATTCAAGAAGTAAAAATGGTGCATTTTAATATTGAACTAAATCTGAATTCAAAAGACCTGAAGATACTTTTCCATAGGTATCATTTCTTCTTTTCTTCAAATCATCAATTAAAAATCTTCAATTTGAGGGGTGCCTGAGTGGTTCAGTTGGTAAAATGTCTTGATTTTGGCTCAGGTCATGATCTCAGAGTCATGAGATCAAGCTCCGCATCTGACCCTGTACTGGGCCTGAAACCTGCTTAAGATTCTCTCACTCCTTCTGCCCCTTCCCTCCTCACCCCCACCACACCTCAAAAAAAAAAAAATCTTTAACGTGAGAGACTAAGACTTGATATGGGAAATGTCGATGCCTACACTACTATGACCTGCTGCAATTGGATAGCCAGCCTCTTATTTTATTAAGGTTTTTTTTTATTAATGTTTTTATTTTAATTCCAGTAGAGGTAACATGAGGGTTGTATTAGTTTCAGGCGTACAATATAGTGATTTGATTCTATACATTCCTCAGTGCTTACAAAAAGTTCCCTCCTTAATCCCCATCACCTATTTAACCCATCCTCCCACCTCCCCTCGGATTCCCATCAAGTTGTTCTCTAGAGCCCATTCTTCATTTGTCTCTTTCTTTTTCCTTTGCTTATTTGTTTTGTTTCTTAAATTCCACATATGAGTGAAATCATATGGTATTTATCTTTCTCTGACTTCTTTCACTTAGCATTATACTCTTTACCACCATTCATGTTGTTGCAAATGGCAAGATTTCATTCTTTTTAATGGCTGAGTAATGTTCCATTGTGTATATATACATTACTGGATAGTAGGGTAGTTAGTTCTATTTTTAACTCTCTGAGGAACCTGCGTTCTGTTTTCCACAGTGATAGCCAGCCTCTTGACTTAGGCATCTAATTATTACTGCCAAATGGTTTAGTGCTTATTAATCATACTTCTGGGAAATGGCAATGGACATTACCCAGGGTAATAATATGAATGCTAAATCTGCACACAGTACAGAGAAAATCCAAGAATCTCAACTAATCAGAACCTATTTGTTTATACAGCTCCCATAATAGATAATAGATTTTCTATGTACCTGTAATAAAGAACGGGAAGTAAGTTAATCTGTAGAATTTGATAGAAAGGGCATGGGCTTAGGGTCAGATAAACCTAACTATGTGTAAGTACATAAAGACTACCTCCACTTCGAGAATATTTAAGTTATTGTCTCAAATACAGACATCTCTTGGGCAAATGGACACAATAGGGATAAAGGTTTGGGTTCCAGTCTGTTTTTATTTTTTTGTGTGGGTTTTTTGTTGTTGTTGTTGTTGTTGTTGTTTAAGAAAAGAAACAAAATCACATATTCTTAAAAAAGCGCTTGGATTTTTTATCCACTGCCTGCTGGATACTTAAGGGTGTTTACAATTAGTATGGTTTCTTTTTTTTAAGATTTTATTTATTTATTCATGAGAGACACACACAGAGAGAGAGGCAGAGACACAGGCAGAGGGAGAAGCAGGCTCCATGCAGGGAGCCCGACGTGGGACTCGATCCTGTGTCTCCAGGATCAAGCCCTGGGCTGAACGCAGGCGCTAAACCACTGGGCCACTGGAGCTGCCCAATTGGTATGGTTTCTAACTGGTTCAGCCAACTCAATAATCCCAAAATGGAAGCAACTGAGGAAAACATTTGGCTGAAGAAATATTGAACACCAAGTATTTCTCATTCAACACTGAAAATTTACAGATTTATTCTCTAAAATTCAAAATCTAAAGGACTCTTATAGAGTCTAAAGGACTTATCCAGAATAGTAGCAAAGGTCCAACAACTGAATGGAGATAAATTCAAGTTCTTATTTGTCTATAAAGGGTAGGGAAATAATTTCAATTGAATTCCTCTTGCATACCAGACATTTATGTACAGTCATTTATTTCTCAGTGCAGTATAGATATTTTTATCTCCATTTTACAGGAATAATAATTAAGACTAAGAGTAATAATATCCATGGTGATTTTTTTTAAATTGCTATTACAGTTAACTTTTGGAGGAACACTATATGTCAATTGCCGTACTAAGAGCTTTCAGTGCACTTTCTTATATAAACCTCCCCAGTAAAGTCAGATATTTTTAATCTTCATTGTATAGATGAAGAAATTGGGGCTCACAGAGTTAGAATAACTTGCCTAAGATCACATAGCAGAACAATCAGGTCGAGATTAAAACCCCAATGACTTCCACTAGGTCACAAATACCTAGTGAGACAGATATAAATTTCACTTACTATAAGTTCCACCATTTTAGAAGTTACTAGTTATAAGAAACATGGTGCACCTCTCTAAATTACTGCTGACAACTGCAATAATTAAATACTTATAGTATTCACTGGGGGGGAGAAAGGCAATATTTTGAGCATGAATTCTAATGTCAGCCATTTGAGACCTAGTCACTAGTGTACTCGTTGTTAGTGGCAACTTAGAGAAGCCTACCTACATTAGTATAACAAACAAGAAGTCTTGTGCACACAACTGCCCTAAACATCTTACCAAGAAATTTTATGGTGATATTAAAATTTCCTTGAGTACCAATAAATATATACTTGTACTCATTCCTCTTTGTCATTAACCTCTATTTTTGTTAAAGCACTATTATTGACTTGATTACTAAATCATTTTAAAGAGGCCTCTTGAAGATTCTGTGTCCACCACAGTCATATTCCTTTTGGATTATGCCCTAGAAAAATTATGAAATATCTTAAAATCTACAAATTGATTTTTAAAAATCCGATAGATATGTTTGGAGATACATACTGTCCTAAAGCACCTAGAGGACTTCAAAGTGATTTTGCCAAACTTGTTTTCTATTCTAGGTTTTGGAGTCTCTGGAGTTCTACTCACAGACCGTGTTACACGTTCAGGAACTTTAGAGCTCATCAATACCAGTGTGCAGTCTCTACTTCCCAGCATCCCTCACAGTTAGGTGCACCATATGATTGACATCACACAACGGAATGTGAATAGGAGCAATGTAAGACTAGGTTCCTAAAATACTCCAAGTCATTTTCCAAACACACTCTCCCCAGTCTGTGCATCTAGAAGTGAATGTCTCAGACATAGTTGAAGTCACACAATAGCAGGACTTAGATCCCTCAGTAACCACTTGGATTAAAGCCACCCAAGTAGGAACCTTTACATCAGTACTGGATAAGAATTAACCTTTACTGGGCTAAGCCACAGAGAATGGTTTCAGTAACAGCCAGCTTTATTTATAGTGACCTTGGATCTGGGAGACTATGACATTCACTATCTCCTTCATAAATGCCATGTGAGAATGGAGTAAAATAATGAACTTAGGTGCATGGTAGCTATCTCTCTCTGTCGGCTAAAAAATATAGAAAGTTAAATATGTGTTTTATAGCATATGTTTATATAAATACATACACACACACACACACACACACACACACACTTATCTCAACCAGCCTATATATTCCTCTACTGCTAGACCACAGAAAGGGGGCAGTCTTTAGGGTGGCCATTTGGTGATTACAAGAAGGCAAAAAACATGAACTTTAGGACAATATTTTGGTGCTCATGCCAGACTCCTCACCAGCGTTATTTCCTCTTGGAGCAACAGAAGACCGTGCTTCATGTAGAATTACAGAATCACAGAATTCATGTGATTCTACATAGACCAATTTCACATACGATTCATGGAGAATTACAGAATGACAAGCTACAGGGTGAACCTAATGTAGCTCCTTATAATGAAAGCCAGAGCTAACATTCAGGTCTGTGTATCAAAAAGATGGCCCAAGATAGAGAGCTATTGTAACTAATATCTGGACTTTTAGAAATTCCACCTACACAACTGAAGAACTCTAACAGTGGTGGTTTCTGTAGCAGGCAGAGATCTAAATACTTTTTCACTAGAAGTTAGAAGAACTGAAATATACAAAATGCTTGAAATAAGTTGTATCCATAAAAAAGAATATTACTGTTCAAGTCTAGTGCACTAAAAGCATAAGCAATATAGACACTGGGTCAGACTGGTTCAAGAGAAAGATCTAAACTCAGAGTCATGATCTGTCTTAGCACTTAGTCTCTTTATGGTCCTGAAGAAACTAAACCAGGAATCCTAGGCAGGCTAGAATTTAAATCTCAACTGCCATGAATTTTATACACACACACACACAAACACACACACACAGAATATTATTCAGCCATAAAAAGGAGGAAATCCTTACATTTGTGACCACAAGGATGAATTTTGAGAGCATGATTCCAAGTTGAATAAGTCAGACAAGGAAAGAAAAACATTGTGTGGTCTTGCGTAATGTAGAATCTAAAAAAAATCAAAATCATAAAAACTAAGAACAGATTGGTGGCTGTCAGGAGCAGTGAATGGAAGTGGGAGAAATGGGTGAAAGTGATCAAAGGGTACAAACGATAAAGATTTAACGTACAGCATTGTGACTATAGTTAATAATACTATTAACTAATATATTAGTTCAACTAATATATTGAAATATATTTCAATATATTTGAAAGTTGATAAGAAAGATTTTTTAAACTTCTTACCACAATATAAAAAAATATATATAAATATGTGAAGTGATAGATGTTTTAACTAACCTTATCATGATAATCATTTTACAACATACTTATATACAAAATCACTACCTTGTATACTTAAATCTATATGTTGTTATATATAAATGTTATCTCAATAAAGCTGGAATACATTCATTCATTCATTCATTCATTCATCATTCTAGCTGATGATGGTTTGTCCCTCATATCTAAATGTCTTTCTGAAATCTTGTCCAGATCAAGTTTCTTATTCAAGACTTTATCATCATCTGTTTTATTATCCCACATATTTTATTACTTAGCTTGTTGGCTTGGCCCTGAGGTTTTTCAAATCTAATTTCTGAAGATGGATGCAAGCTGAAAATATGTCTGTGATTTTAGCCACTTGACATCCTGCCCCCTGAAACCTTTTTACTTCTTGCATCATTATAATTGGACCCATCTAGTACTACATAGGGATTAAAAGAAGTGGTGCAGTTATTCTAGATCAACACCAAATCACTCCATGAGATGATGCAAAGCTGGAGACAAGTAATATAGGAAAATAGCACAAGCTCTCATGATGGTTACAAAACTGCATCATTTAAAAAAAAATCCCAAAATTGCCATCCATCAAGAGAAACAAAGTCAGAAAGCCAGGAGTATAGTCCAGTACTCCCAAGTTTGAGCATGAAGCCTCAGGGCCAGCAACACATTCAGTCAAATAGGAACTTCTTCAATTAGATTTGAATTTGGCTTCCTGCCAATATCCTAAAATCATTCTATCCTAGGGGCACCTGGATGGCTCAGTAGGTTAAGCATCCTACTCTTGATCTCATAAACTCATGACCCATGTTGGGCTCCACACTGTGCATGGAGCCTATCTTTAAACAAACAAAAAAAAATCATTCTATCCTAATAATAATACCAATATACACACTAATAGCATGAAAATAACTTTGATGTATTGAATGTCTTTCTAGGTATATTAGTTTGTTAGGTCTGCTGTATAATGTCACGGACTGTGTGGCATAAGTTCATTCCCTCATAATTCTGAAGACTAGAAGTCCCAAATATCAGCAGGTTGCTTCTTTTAAGGCCTGTCTCCTCGACCTGCAGATGGCCACCTTGTCACGGTGTCCTCACATGACATTTTCTCTGTGTGTGTACATCACTGATGTCTCTGCATGTCCAAATTTATTCTTATAAGAACACCAGTCATATTGGACTAGTGCCCACCCTAACAGTCCAACCTAACTTAATTACCTCTCTAAAGGCCCTAGGTCCTCTAGACCTAGGGCCTAGAGTTGGATTATGAGGTCCTGAGAGTTAAGACTTCAACATACGAATTTTGGGGAGACACAATGTAGCCCATTACACTCAGTTATGAAATGAATTATACAAAGGAATAATCATAGACCTTACAAGTAATTGTATTAAGGATAAATTCTAGGTTTGATCCAGGTGTGGATAGATCCAGTGTGCTTAATCTAGGGAGGATCCTTGCCACTAAATCCTTCAAAAATATGATTGTCTTCTTCATGCCAGATACTATGATAGATGCTGTACATACATATGAGCAATAGTCTCTGTATTTAAGAAATTCAGACTCCAATGGAAAGACATGAACACTATCCATTTAATGTGATAATAAATAAAAGAGTAGAAGTATAGATGGAGCATTATGAGGCCAAAGGAAATATCCCACTCTTCCTAGAAATAAAGAAAATTTCACAGTATAAAGGACACTTCAGTGGAATAAGAAATCAAGCAAAAAGAAGAAAGAAAAGAGAACAATCAGGGTGAAATAAAAAATACATAGCACATTTTTCTTTATGCCTGGATGAGGGTGTGAGCTAGAAAATTATGATGACCTGGCCAGAAGAAAGAAGGGCCTGACATGTTCTCTAATACACTTGTACATAATTTAGAGCAATGCTGCCCAATAGAACTTTCTGCATTGAGGGAAATATCCTATAGCTCTGCTGTGCAGTGAGGTAGCCACTAGCTACTGAATATTTAAAATGTGACTAGTGCCACTGAGGAACTTTAATTTTAATTTAATTTTGTTTCAATTTTATTTTAATTTAATTTTATTATTATTATTTAAAGATTTTATTTATTCATGAGAGGCAGAGAGAGAGGAGAGACATGGGCAGAGGGAGAAGCAGGCTTCATGCAGGAAGCCTGATGTGGGCCTCGATCCGGGACTCCGGGATCATGCCCTGAGCCAAAGGCAGATGCTTGACCGCTGAGCCACCCGAGCATCCCTAATTATTTTAATTTCAGATTCAAATAGGCACATATGGATAATGGCTACTGCATTGGACACCACAGATCTAGAGGGAAGGGTTCTTCATCCTTCTTCTGCCTCTACACTGGCCATAGACACAACACACTTCAATCAGTAGCATTTCTCATTACGTGTGAGACATGTAGCAAGATGTTTAAATGGAAGTTTGGTGGAAAATATAAGGCTCCAAGTATTAAAAAGAAAAACACGTCATGAGATAGGTCACCAAGTGTATTAGTCAGGGTTTTCCAGAGAAATGGAACCAGGATATATGTATATTTATGTCGGTAAGCTAAGACCCAAGACAGCTGATGGTACAATTCCAGTTCACCGCCAAAGACCTTGAAAACAAGATGAGCTAATGGTACAGTTCCTGTCTGAAGGCCAGCAGGCTCCAGACCCAGGAAGAGCTGATGTTTCAGTTCAAGTTCAAAAGCAATAAAAGCTGATGTCTCAGTTCAAAGGCAGTCAAATAGGAGGAATTCCCCCCTTACCCAGAGAAAAATAGCACCTTTTGTTCTATTCGGCCCCTCAGAAGATCAGATGAGGTCCACCCACATTAGGGGAGGCAAGCTGCTTTTACTCAGTTTCCTAATTCAAGTGTTAATCTCATCCAAAAATATCTTCACAGAAACACCCAAAATCGTGTTTAACCAAATCTCTGGGCACCCTGTGGACCAGTCAAGTTGACACATAAAATTAACCCTCACACCAAGTAAAAATTAATACAAGTACTTATTAGAGACTCTTAAACCTCTCACTTTTGTGAAGAATGTAAAAGAAGTGAGGGAGGAGTTTTAGAGAGAATTCACGGGGACTCCAGAGAGAGTCACTTGTGGGTTGGTCTGCTGTGAGAAAGACTTCACTCATCCCATACTTGGTCTTAATGATAGAGTTTCAACAGAGAGTTTGAGCGGTGTCTTTGGTCTTACAGAGATGCAGGGGATCGGCGTCTGACTCTCCCACCTGAAAGACACAAAAAAGCAGAGTGGGGTTGGATAGCCATTCCAGACACGAGGAGGGAAGGAGAGGCAGCAAATATCACTTGACTAGACTCTTACTCGTGCTTAATGCAAAATAGACATGACTAGATGTAGGCCACATGAAGCAACTCTATTAGAAGGTCACCCTAGGACAAATAGGCCTCAGTGTAGTGATGCTTAAATATGATAGTATTCCCAGGATCAGAGAAGAGTATATCACTTATATCACAGGAAATGCAGGTAAAACCTACCCAGTGTTGAGAGTTCTCAGAAGACTCACAACTTCACTATCTAAGAAGGAAGAGGCTCTTAACTTCAGTCAGGTCCTGAGACTGTGAAATCGAGTTTTAGATTTACTGGTAAGGTAAGAGATTTCCAATCCACGTACCTCTTCCTCCACTCTGATCAAGAGGCACAGAGAACACAGTTCACAAATTGAGGAAGTGGAACTACTAGCGCAAAAAGAAAAAGCTGACTGCATTAGCCTCCCCGACGGCAAGCTTTCTACTGCGTGGCCTTTAGCTAGGAGAAGGGGAATAAGTGTTATTTGAATGAAGCTGGGAGTTTTGTCAATAGACAAATTAGAGATGTCTAACAGGTGAAATCGACAGCTCCTGATGGATACATTTTAATAGGTAGCGAAGAAGAGAGGGTTTGAAGAGGGTCATGCTTGGGGTTCTGTTTTGGGTAATTTGAACTATGTGTGATCATCCCATGACTTTGTATTTTCTAAATTTAATTCGAAAAGTCAAATGACTGCAGGAGTTTCCATCTAGAGTAGAGGAAAAATTAGCCCCATAGAGCAAGGTTTCAAGGGATTTGGAGTAGCAAATCATTACTGTGTATCCCATAGTTGTACTTATTCTGTGTATCAGACACATACACAATTACTTCAAATGATTGTCCAGCAAGAGGGAGAGGACATGATGCCAAAAGCAGCATTTTAGAATCTTGAGGCAGGTGAGTGAAAAATTGCATAATTCAAAATACCTAAAACAAACAAATAAACAAAATGTTCTTATCCTCCCAACCCAGATGAGAATCACTACCATGAGGGATCTGCGTCCATTAAATGATTTTGAAAGGAGAATAACATAAACATATTTATATTTTAGAAACCCATGTCTGCATGGGTAAGAGAGAAGGACTAACTCTAGAGATTTAAACATGAACATTTACTGGAAGATAAATGCAATTGTTAGGGTGAAAGATGATAGTAATTTGAGCTAGGGTAAGGTAAGGATACAACAAGGGGAAGAAATTCAGGGGATATTTAAGAGGCACAAATTAATAGAGTGTAATGACAAAATCGGACATGGGTGGTAGGAAAGAGAGGCTGTTTGAGAATGATGCTCAGGTTTCTGACTTGAGCAATTCTAACTCTGATATTATAGAGATCCCATGAGCTGAGGCTTGTGTGAAGGTGACTCTTACAGTTAGTTATCAAGGTAAAGCCAGTCCTAGATGGGTATTCCACTATATCATATAACTATATCATGTCACCTTACTGTGGTAGGCAGAAGAAAGAACTCCCCCCGCCCAAAAAATGTTTATGTTCTAATCTTAGAATGTTTTAGGTTATATGGCAGAGGGGAATGATGATTCCATGAGAAATTAAGTTGCTAACCAGCTGACCTTAAAATGGGTAGATTATTCTGGATCATGCAGATTGGCCTAATGTCATCACAAGGGTCCTTAAATGTGGAAGAGGAGGGAAGAAGAGTCAGTGCCAGAATAACACCACGTAAGAAAGAGTTAATTAACAGCCACTGCTAACTCTGAAGATGGAAGGGGGCCAGGATTGGAGAAGTGCTGATAGCTATGGAAGCCGGAAAGGGCAAGAAAACACATTTTCCTCTAGAACCTCCAGAAAGGAATGCAGCCTTGTCGATGCCTTGGTTTTTATCCCAGGGAGACCTATTTGCAACTTACGACCTCCCAAACTAGAGGGTGATAAATTTGCGTTGTTTAAAGCCATTATATTTGTGGTAATTAATTACAGCAGCAATAAAAAACAAATACACATCATTTATCCTTCTTTAGCAAATCGCTGGTCTCAGATCTACATTCCTATGTTTTCCTCTAAGTACGCTCTCTGCTTTTCTTAAATATTTGCCATTTGTGATCTGTTTTAAGAAGTATTTAAGAGCTGGTTACTAGGCGCCCACAGCTGTATGATTACTTCTCCAGTAAGTCAAACTACCAGGTGTATTTCCCTATGAACAGTCAGGCCCATCGAATTATCTCAATACAAACATGAAAGAAGAGAACACTTTGTGATGCAGTCTTTTTTTACCCTGCTTATCTAATCACTATTATACTAAAACATTTCTCGAGTAATAAATAATTTGGTTATAAAATTTAGGCAGCTCTCTGTCACAAGAATTTTGCTGTGGAATTAATTAATGTTTGGAAAATGCCATGTAAATGTTAGATATTACCCTTTTCTTATTTATAGTAAGTACATAACCTTAAATTTAATTCCATGCAATAGAAAATCCTGTGAAATACATGTGGTAATGATGGATGAACATTATTTGCCCTTATGACTTTATCTATAACCTATATATCATATTCAGAACTTGAAATGATGAGGATACTATCTCTCAGGCCTAGCTTGGCCCAACACTCATGAAACATAAATGTGAATGATTTTGGCTGTAAGACTTAAAAATGAACCAACACATCTTTCATACAACCTTAAAATGGGGAGGTGGAGAGATGGGAGAGGCAAGACTGCTAAATTATGTCTTTTGGGCAATGAGAATATTATATATGTTTACATAAGGTCCAAAGTATATTTCCAAATAGAGATGAAGCAAAGACAATTCTGATTCTATTTTAAAATCATAAATAATGTAACCTTAGGTTTATATTGCAGATCGCCGCCCTGTAAGATGGGCCCCTTGTGGCACTGCCAGATTCCTAGAGGTTAACAGAAGAGAGCGATGGGGCCCCCAAAGAGAGAGGCTGTATCATAGTCTTCATAGGACCAGGAGCGACAAGTACATCATGTTCTTCCACAAAGTGGCAACCAGCCAGATAGGCAACACAGCAAAGAATCTGGCCTCTATGTTACCATTTGGTTATAACATTGCCACCTCAGAGGACAAAAACATAAAGTGGTAAAAAAAAACCATAAAGTGGATCACGAGAATTCACACAGGAATTTTATAAGTAAAGGAAATTGAACCTTGACTCCGAGCACAAAGCAAGCTAGAGATACTCTACTATAAAATTCCAGAATCTTGCACCCTAGCCTATGCCACAAAGACACAAAAAGCCTCTCTCTGAAAATGATACTGGAAGCTGTAATTCGATTAAGGTTGAGCTACCATGGTTATAAATTGCATGCAAAATAACAAATACGTAAAACATTTGAAAATTGCTTGTTGTATTTCGTAAAATTGAGCTCTATACCATAAATCTCAAAATGCAGGCTAATTACAGTCTCTGTGGCAAGTCTGTTTGTATAGCAAAACCTATATTTGAGCATCTCCAGAGAACTAAGGTGTAATCTGCCACAGCTGTGTAATTGAAGAAGCTCTGAGGCATGGAGCTATATAAGTTATTTTCAACTAGGAGAATTCAGGATATTTTTCTTTGAGAATGAAAGTGTAAAGTTCTGGGTTATAATTGTATTTCTACCACACTAAAGGAGCTTACTAATGCTAACACTGTGATAAAAGCAGGTCCTAAAACAGATCATCCAAATGCATGAAATTTCACCTCCACTTGACAGTGTAATTTTTAACCAACTTTTAAATACCGTAAGCAAAACGCACCCGAGCCCATATAGACGGCGAATAGTAGGTTGGAGTGTTAATTTGAATATGTCTTTTGCAAGAAGTAAATATCCTGAATTACATCAGCTTCCTGTTCATGGTATCTGCCCCTCCCAAATCTTAAAGTCAAAGTTATTTCATGGCATATTCAAAATACTGTTTTCTAAAAAAATATATATATATATTGTTTTCTGCCTATGTATACATGATTGTCCCAATCATTCATATAGACTTTCCTACAAACCTCAATACTTGGAACCTTCCATAACCTATCCTCTCTTGAAGCTTGGTAGCCCCTTTTCCACTTTATTAATTTTAGAGTACATGATTTGTCCTCGAATTTTCTAGATGAATTGACTTTCTACCAAGTATCATCAAGAGGGTATGATTTCTGGATCTTGCCTTAATGAATAAGAATTGCAGTTCCAACTGACTGATTATGGCTCATACTAGGTATGCCTCTGAGTAACCTTAGCACAACATTAGATGGTAAATACGACCAATTCCTCCTCTACCACAGGATAAACTAGCTAAAGGGAATGCCACAGGCTTACCAGGGACTACTAAAGAGCTTCTAGCTTTTTGATGGTCATTTAAAAGACACCATTTCATTTGTAGGACTTGGAATAGTGAAGACTCTCTGTTCTCCATAAATAGACCTTAGGTTTGTTAAGAAGCACTATCAGGGAATGCAGCTTTTTACAAAGTCCTCTTTCCAGGTCAGTATCTATCCAGGGGGCAGTATCTCTAAGAACATAGCTTGGAAGGAATTCACATGAGGAAGTGAAAGGAGGAGGATGACAAGTCAACCACCCACGTCAGCCAAAAGAAGAGTCAGCAAGATGGCAGACACCACAGGGAAATTGGTTAGACTTTATTCCTTTTTATATCCTGCCACTTCAGTTTTATTTCTTATTGTTGTACAATAATATCCCTAACTTGGCTTAAGACCTAAGTTTTTAATAGAACCAACCTATAAGCTTCTTTGTCAGATGGTGAACTCTATGAAGGAGAGACATAGTCATTTGTGTATGTACAGAACCTAGCATGATATTTGGCAGATAGGGATACCAGGGAAGTGCTTATTAATTTGACTTCTTAAAAAAAAATAATAAATAAATAAATAAATAATTTGACTTCTTGAAAAAATGTCCCTTAACTGTCTAGTGTCTATGTTTTTCTTAGCATGGTCATTTCTTATAGTTCCTGGAAACTTTAAGTAATGAAGTATAAAACATTTAACATCATATACGATGCTACACGATTGTTTATACCATATCTTAGTTCTTTTTTATCTTTCATTTTTACTTATTAAATGATATAAGTAAATACCACAGGGAAACTCATCTTTAAGAATTTTAGACACACTGGGGCACCTGGGTGGCTCAGTCAGTTAGGCATCTGTCTTTGGCTCAGGTCATGATCTCGGGATCTTGAGCTGGAGCCTGGCATTAGGCTCCTTATTCAGTGAGGAGTCTGCTTCTCCTTCTTCCTCTAGCTCCTCCCCGCTGCTTGTGCTCTGTCTCCATCTTTCTCTCTCTCAAATAAGTAGATAAAAATCTTTTTAAAAAAGAATTTTAGACACAGTTAGAATTTTAGGCATATTTAGAATTTTAGACATGTTTAAGAACGTGAAATTAGATCTATTTTAGACATATTTAAGAATGCAAAAATTCTCACTAGCCTGAGACAGTTTACCATACCATGGAAAACTATTAGTCCCATTCAGGGGTGTGTTCAGAGTGGGTACTCAACAAATCCTGTCACATGATTGACTACTAAAGGAATAATGGAGATTTTTGGCATTCACTGAAAATGAGAGCCAAGTTAATGATGAAAATGAATTTCTGACTGACACGAGGCAAGTACTAGTACTATTAAATCCTGCATTGTTAAAACTGTGTCCACATTCTTATTCTTTAGTTCCATTGAGAAGGTTCAGAAGCAAAGAAACTGTGCAAAAGATTCAGTAATACGATTCTAAGAGCGGGGTTGTCTTAATTCCCCTCTACCCTACCTCTCTCAGCCCCAAAGAGAAGTCTCGCAAAAAATGTAATATCCAATTTTGCCTGCATTAATTACCTCTCCTTTGCTTCATTTTTCTCTCTTGGAACACAGAGGCAGTTTGTGCCTTAGATTCCTTTCCATCCAGCTATGTGGAACTGAGAAAGCCTGTAGAAGGAGGTCAGTGAAGAGAAGAGGGATCACCGCGCCTCCAGCTTCACTCAGGCAATAGACTGCAACGGCTGAATAGTCCAAAGTGGAATGATCATGATCCAAAGCCTGAAAAATCACCATTTGCAGAACACTTAAACAGCATTAGTACAAAAAATGTGCTTTCCTTTAGGGGTGACTGGCTGCAGGGCTGCTCTCTGGTTAGGCAGGCTCTGAAAAACCACTCTCCCTGGAGATGTCACATGCAAAGAAGCTCTTCTCTGCACTGAGGATAGCACTTCATGTGTTCTCAGTCGAGGTGAAATCTGGAAATGAAAAAAACTGGACTATGCTTGACTGAATCTCCATAGAGATCTGGAAGCCTTCAGGTAAGATGTCTGCAGCCTTGGGCAAAGAAGCACGCCATAGCTTAAGTAAGGGATGAGTAGTAGGGCAGGTAAAGATGTAGCTATTCTTCTCCGTGAACTTGACAAGAGAACTTGGGTCATTTGGATGCTCAGTTTGCTCACGAATTTCCACATTGTTGGACAACTAAGTAGAGCTTATGAGATTACCATATTCTCTACTTTTAGGATGCATATATAGAAAGCCCAGTTACTCAATGACCAGAAGAAACTTTGAACAAACCCCTTCTGCAGTGGATCCCTGCAGAGATTTTCAAGTCTTGATGGTGTATGACATGAACACAGCAGGTCAATATCCATTAAATTTAGACAGCCCTCAAAACAGTGAAAGCAGGTTAGTGGTTCAGAGCATGGCTTTGCATCTACACTGCCAGACTTGAAATCTTAGATCTTTTCTACTCAATAGTTATGTGACTTTGGGAATGATTTAACCTCTCGGTGTCTCAATTTTTTAAAAAGATTTTGTTTATTCATTCATGAGAGACAGAGAGAGAGAGAGAGGCAGAGACACAGGCAGAGAGAGAAGCAGGCTCCATACAGGGAGCCCAATGTGGGACTCGATCCCAGGACTCCAGGATCACACCTTGGGCCAAAGGCAGATGCTCAACCACTGAGCCACCCAGGCGTCCCAGTGCCTCATTTTTTTTACCTATAAAGTCAGGATGATAATAATATACCTACTTCACAGGAATAAAGGCGATGAACTTGGAGGAGTGTATGAACTTGAAAGCACTTAGTGCTGAAAAAGTTTTAGTTTTAATATTTTAATTGGCACTTAAACATGAGAAAAGGAAATATTGAAAAAAAAAATAGTGTCTAGGTTCTGAGGTCTTATTGAAGGATGAGAAAGTTCATTGATAATGGCTTTTAAAAAGAAACAAAACAAAACAAGACCCCAGGAGCACAGAAGGGAATGAAGAGCCAAGGCTATTTATATGCAAGAAAAAGAAAAGTCCCCAAATTATGGCAATAAAGTTAAATGTGTTCTTCATGAACATCTAAAAAATACTGTGATTGAAGCAGTCACTCATTACATTTTAAATTAAGAAAAAGCCTTATATAGAAGATAGACAGCCATCTAGACATTATAATAGGAATTTTAAGAAACACTATTAATTTTTATATAATTTCTTTATAAAAATAAAAATGCTCGTAGACCAGTCTATGCACATCAAATCTTATAAAAAATAAGCTTAGATAAGTTATTTCTCACAAATCAAGCAAGTTGTCCATATAAAATATGCCACTGCTTTCATACACAAGCACATTTAAATAGCTCTTCCAAGAGAAAAAAAAGAAAATTTTTTACTTTTTTAAATACACCACAAGGTACTAATAGTACTCTTTCCATTGAGATTTATTTACATATTTGTTATTTGAATGATGCAAATAGATCAATTTCCTCACTACCATATGAGGATTGGCACAATTTAAGAATATTGTAGGAATTTGAGCCATTTCAGTTCACTGACTATGAATCCTAATTTTCTGGTTTTAAAACTGAGCCCCATAGAATAGAACCAATTTGCCTAAAATTATAAATAAAATAATACACAAGTCTGGTTATCTCACACAGAAAATTTGCCAGGCTTCTATTGGAGCTTTCTCTGTCTGCACCACAGTGCTCACTTCCAGGGTTCTAGCTGTGTTGGGTAAAAGCCAGGGGATACCAGAGGGAAAAATAAGGAAAATTCATTGTTGATTTGGAGAAACATAACAATGAATTTAGAAATCATGAGGGTGACAAAATCAATAAAATCTGAAATGAAAGAGGAGACATTATAACTAATAACACAGAAATACTTAGGATCATATGTATTATACACCAACAAATTATACTCCTACAATTATACACCAACAAATCAGAAAACCTAGAAGAAATGGGTAAATCCCTAGAAACATCCAGTCCATAAAGACTAAATCATGAAGGAGTTGAAAATCTGAACAGACTAGTTGCTAAGTAAGAAAATTGAATTAGTCAGCAAAAACCTCTCAACAGATGGGATGCCTGGGTGGCTCAGTGGCAGAGTGTCCTGCCTTCTGCTCAGGTTATGATTCTGGGGTCCTGGGATGGAGTCATGCATCGGGCTCCCCACAGGGAGCCTGCTTCTCTCCCTCTGCCTATGTCTCTGCCTCTCTCTGTGTCTCTCACGAATAAATAAATAAAATCTTAAAAAAAAATTCTCAAAGGAAAAAAATCCAGAACCAGATGGCCTTATTGATGAATTCTAACACTTAAAGAAGTAAAAAGAAAAAAAGAAAAAAAAAACTTTCTTAAACTCTTCCAAAAATATGAAGGGAGGAAATACTTCCAAACTCATTTTACAAGGCCAGCAGTACCCTAATGCCAAAGCCAGATAAGACTACTTACTACAAGAAAAGAAAATCACAGGCCAATATCCCTGTTGAACATAGATGCAAAAATCCTCAATAACATATTAGCACATTGAATTCAACAGCATTTTAAAAGAATCGTACACCACCATCAACTGGGATTTATTCCTAGGATGTAAGGATGATTTAATATGTGCAAATCAGTGTGATACACATTAATCAAATGAAGAATAAGAATTGTATGATCTTCTTTTTTTTTTAATTTTTATTTATTTATTTATGATAGTCACACAGAGAGACAGAGAGAGAGAGAGAGAGAGGCAGAGACACAGGCAGAGGGAGAAGCAGGCTCCATAAACCGGGAGCCCGACGTGGGATTCGATCCCGGGTCTCCAGGATCGCTCCCTGGGCCAAAGGCAGGCGCCAAACCGCTGCGCCACCCAGGGATCCCCTGATCTTCTTAATAGATGTAGGAAATGTATTTGACAAGATTCAACATAATTTTTGATAAAAACTATCACCAAATTAGATATAATGTGTCTCAATATAATGAAGTCCATATACAACAAACCCATGTTTATCATACTCAATAGTGACAAGTTGAGAGATTTCCCATGATCAAGAACAAGAAAATGTGTCCATTCTCACTACTTCTATTCAATATAGTACTGAAAATTGTAGTCAGAAATATTAGTCAAGAAAAAGAAATTAGGCTGATAAGTCATCCGAATCAGAAAGGAAAAAGCAAAATTGTCTATGATTACAGATGATATAATTTTATGTACTGAAAAACCCTAAAGGCTACACACACACACACACACACACACACACACACACATTCACACATTTAGAACTAATAAATTGAGTAAAGCTGCAGGATACAAAATCAACATATAGGAATCAGTTGCATTTCTATATGCTAATGACTATTCATTTGCAATAAAAATAAAGAAAAGAATCCCATTCATAATAACAACAAAATAATAAAATACTAAAGTGGTAAGATATGTTCACTGAAAATTATAAGAGAATGATGAAAGAAATAAAAGAAGACACAAAATTAGAAAATTATCCTATATTCATGAATCAGAATTAATATTGTTAAAATATTTCTTCTACTTAAAGCCATCTATAGATTCAATGCAATCCCTATCAAAATTCCAAAGATATTTTTCACAGATATAAAAAAAAATCCTAAATTTCATACAGAACACCAAAAGACCCTGAATAATCAAAGCAATTCTGGGAAATAAGTATAAAACTGGAGGTGTTACACTTCCTGACTTAAAACTTTATTGCTACCAAGATAGAAAAAAAAAAACTTTATTGCAAAGCTATAGTAATCAAAATAGGATGGTACTGGCATAAATACTTACATATAGACAATTGAAACAGAATTGAGAGCCCAGAAATAATCCAAACATATATAGTCAACTAATATTGAACAAGAGAACCAAGAATATTCAATGGGAAAAAGATAGTCTCCTCATTAAATGGTCTTGGAAAAACTGGATATTCACATGCAAAAGAATGGAACTGGCCCCGTGTTTTAGACCATTCACAAAAATGAAATGAATGGAAATAAATTTACAACAGTATAGAAAACAGTATGGAGTTTCCTCAGAAAATTAAAAATAGAATTACCATATGAGCCAGTAACCACCCAGCAATTCTGGGTATATGTCCAAAAAAGAAAAGAAATCATTATCTTGAAGAGATATCTATGCCCCCACGTTCACTGCAGCATTATTTATAATATCTAAGACATGAATATAACCTAAATGTTCATGGATAGAAGAATAAATAAAGAAAATGGGGCATGTATACACATACACACACACACACACACACACACACACACACACACACACACACACAAATACTATTTAGACATTTAAAAAACAAACAAGGGAAGCCTGGGTGGCTCAGTGGTTAAGCATCTGCCTCCGGCTCAGGGCGTGAGACTGGAGATCTTGGAGTTGACTTCTGCACGGGGCTCACTGTAGGAAGCCTGCTTATCCCTTCGCCTACATCTCTGCCTCTGTGTGTCTCTCCTGAATAAATAAAATATTTAAAAAATAAAAAACAAATAAACAAGCAAATGCTGCCTTTTGTAACAAAATGGGTACATCTGGAGGGCATTATGATAAGTGAAATAGGTCACAGAAAAAGACAAATACTGTATGTTCTCATATATATGGAATCTAAAAGAACCAAACTTGGAGAAATAAAGAGTAAGTGGTTGTTGCCAGAGGCTGGGACTTTTGGGGAATGGGAAGATGCTAGTTGAAGGGTATAAATTTCCACTTTTAAGATATAAAATGAATTCAGGACATCCAGTATACGGCACAGTGACTACAGTTAACCACGGTGTATTATATACTTGAATGTTACTAAGAAACTGTATCTTGTAAGTTCTCAACACAAGAAAGACATGGTAATTATGTAAGGGAATGGAGGTATTAACTAACCTTATTGTGGTAATTATTTTGCAATGCATACGTGTATCAAATCATCACATTATACACCTTAAATTTTTAGGTGTTATATATTAATTGTATTCCAATAAAGCTGGAAGAGAAAAAAGGTCAAATCTGAGCCATCACACGTCCTGATTTCAAACTATATTACAAAACTATAGTAATCAAATTAGTATAGTATCAGCATAAAAACAGGCATATAGATCAATAAAATGGAAGAGAGAACCCAGAAATAAATCCCTGCATATACGCCCAATTCGTCTTTGATAAAGGTGCCAAAAATATACAATGAGGAAAGGACAGTCTTTTGAATAAATAGTATTGGGAAATGCATGAAAGTAGAAACTTATATTACACCATACACAAAATCAACTCAAAACGGGTCAAATATGTGAATGTAAGACCTGAGATCATAAAACTTCTAGAAGAAAATATAAGGAATAAGTTCTTTTGCATTGGTCTTGACAATATTTTATTTTATTTAATACCAAAAACAGAGGCAACAAAAAGAAAAAATAAACAAGTAGAGCTAAAAAGTCAAACTAAAAATCTTCTACACAGTAAAGGAAACCATCAGCAAAATAAAAAGCAACCATGGAATGGAAGAAAATATTTGCAAACCACATATAAGTAGTTAATATGTAAAATATATAAGGAAATCATAGAATTCAATAGCAAAAAAAAAAAAAAAAAAAAACCACCTAGCTAAAAATGTGCAAAGGACCTGAATAGGCATTTTTCCAAAGACAGCATACAAATAGAAAGCAGACACTTGAAAAGATGCTCACCACCATTAATTGTTAGGGAAATGCAAATCAAAATCAAAATAAGATGCCACTGCATACTTGTTAGAATGGCCATTATCCAAAAGACAAGTATAACAAGTGCTGGCAAGGATGAAGAGAACAGAGAACTGTTGTGCACTGTCGGCGGGAATGTAATCTGGTATAACCACTATAAAAAACAACATGGAGGGGCCTCAAAAAATTACAAGTAGAACTACCATATGATCTGGAAATTTCCAGTTTTTATATATCCAAAGGAAATGAAATGATTATGTCGAAGAGATATCTGCACACCCATATTCATTACAACATTATTCACAACAGTCAAGGTATAGAAATAACCAAAGTATCCCCTGAAAAATAGATTAAGAAAGTGCGGTACGTGTATAAACACACACACTCAGACAACACACACGATGGAATATTATTCAGCCTTAAAAAAGAAGGAAATCTGCCATTTTCAACAAACACAGATGAACCTGGAGGGCATTATGTGAAATGAAATAAGCCAGACAAAGACAAATCACTTACATGTGTAATCTAAAAAATAAAAATAAATGTTTGAAAAATGAACTCTCTGAAACAGATGGTAGAATGGTTGGGGTGGGGAGAAGGGGGAAATGCTGTATCCATCTAATGTATTGATTTTTATAACAGCATGTAAACATGTAATCCTTTAAAAATATTATCTCCCAGGCATCATAGAAAGCTAGTGAAGGACACACTTCAAGACAACCAGGGAGTAAAGAAGAAATCGTGAAATCAAAGAAATAGAGTCAACAGGGAAAAAAGGAAGCTGAAATTTCAAAGATAATATGTCTTGGAATAACATCATCCTCAGAACAAACTTAGAGAGTGCCCAGTCCAGACCATACAGAGATTGACTTTTCTACTGCTGAATACTGAGACATTACTAAATTTCCTGGTGTGCTTGACCACACTGAAAGTACTGGAAAACTAAGTAAACAAAAAACAAGACAGATATTACCTTCAGTGGAAACAGAAAGCTGTATAAGATAGGAAATATAGCAATTGTCGTAGTCCGCATGACCTTGCCGTGAATGATATTTCTACATAATAAATTAAAAGCTTCAAATATTCATTTGATATATGGTTAATATATCCTCAAGAATGGGGGAGAGGAATTATGGGAGGGAATATAGGGGATTATTGGTTGGTGTGAGAAAATAAAATTTTCCAGAGTAGAGAGTCAAAGATACTACTACTTATAATTTAAAATAAAATAAAATTTAAAAAAAAAAAAAAAAAACTAGCTATACACATTTAAATTTAGAAAGAAGGAGACAGGTATTAGAAGAAGCCAGTAAAAGAGGTGAAAACCGTTACCTTCAAGATAGAGACCGGAAGTTGTTTGACATGAGCAGGAGACTGTTATTTTTCATTATAAATCTCTGACTTTTAAAATATGTGCAATTTTATATAAATAAAAATCTAATTTTTAATAGATGCTAGTGATTGCATTAGTAAATAAAGATTAATAGGGTCGTGGGCAGCCTGGTGGCTCAGCAGTTTAGCGCTGCCTGCAGCCCAGGGTGTGATCCTGGAGACCAGGGATCGAGTCCCACGTCAGGCTCCCTGCATGGAGCCTGCTTCTCCCTCTGTCTGTGTCTCTCTGCCTCTCTCTCCGCTCTGTGTATTCTCATGAATAAATAAATAAAATCTTAAAAAAAAAAACTTTAAAGATTAATAGGGTCGTAATTTCTTGCCTGTGCAAGTTTAAACATTTTTCCTCCTTTTTCTATCTAATCTGTATTTTTCAGCCAAAACAGCCAAAACTTTTTTACCCACTTGATCTTTCTACAGTATAGCTCAAATCATGTTTTCTAAAAAAAAAAAATTGTGTAATGGCTAAACTTACTAATTTAGCATGCAAGATCTCCACAACTTATTCCCAGCTATTTTCCTTCCACTTAATCAACAGATATTTGTGAAACAACTGCTATGTGCTGTGTTGGAAGCAGTGAGGATACAGTGATGAACATGACAAACATAATTCCAATCTCTGAGGCACTAAAATTCTACATACTTACGGTTAACCCCCTCTCTTTCTGGACCTTTGTCCTAAGACTCTTGGCTTGTCTGTCTTCTGCTCCCTCTTCCAAGTATGTATATACAAAACCTGATTATTCTTCAAGGCAGAATGTAAATGCCACCCCCTTCACAAGGTCCTTGTGACCTCCCACCCTTGAGGAAGTATATTTTTTTTTCTTAACCAAACATCCTTTGAACTTTAACCATGTGGCTTGTCTGCACTCATTGCTTTTCCCCTGGATCACAGCAACTCATAAACATGCTCTCCCAAGTAGAACCTGAGCTCCCGGAGAATAGGGCACTTGATAGATTCATTCCAATAACCTCCACAGTACCCCGACACATAGTAGATAATAAGCAACTATCCAGAGAATCCATTTGGATATTTTCACCTACAACCACTGGAAACACCATATTAAGTTGGCGATTACCTCCTAACATTTTGTTGTTAAATAAAAATTTTATGTTACAAGAGGTTTGGATTTACAGAAAAACTGCCAAGGTAGTATACAGAGTTCCTCTTACCCCAACCCCATTTCTCCTAGTAACTAACATTAATAATATGGCATGTTGGGGTGCCTGGGTGGCTCAGTCAGTTAAGCGTCTGCCTACAGCTCAGCTCATGATCTCAGGACCTGGGATGGAGCCCCACGTAGAGCTCCCTGCTCAGTGGGGAGTCTGCTTTTCCCTCTCCTTCTGCCCCCTCCCCATGCTCATTTTCTCTCTCTCTCTCTCTCTCTCTCTCACTCAAATAAATAAATAAAATCTTTAAAAAAATATGACATGTTAATGTGGTACATTTGTCAAAATCAATGAACTAGTTTTGATACATTATTATTAACTGAAGTGCATACTTTATTCACGTTTCTTTAGTTTTTACTTTGTTCTTTTTTCTGTTCCTGGATCCCCTGTACTCTAAAATTACACGTAATATTTAGTTGTCAAGTCCTCTCAGGCTCCTGTTGGCTGTGATGGTTTCTCAGATTTTTCTTAGTTTGGATGACTATATTAGTTTTATACTTAGTAGTTTTAAACTATAGAAATTGATTCTCTTCCAGCTCTGTAAGTCGAGTGTCCTGTCCCATTCTCACTGGCCCACAATTAAGGTAGAAGGACAACTCGCTCCTTTCTGGATGCTATAAGGGACCATGTGTCTCCTTAACTTTTCTTGTTTCAGGCTTCCCGCATTCCTACCACAATGACCTTTGATTATTTTGAAGAGCATTGTTCAGGTACCTTACAGAGTACCTCTCCTTTGGAATTTGCCTCATATTTTTTCACAATCAGACTGACTGAATAGGTTTTTTGAGGGGAAGATCATTAGGTAAAGTAACACATTTATCACATTATCCAGTGTACACACGACCACATGACTTACCACTGTTGATGCAAACCTGGGTCACCTAGATGAGGCAGTGTTTGTTGGATACACGGTAGACTGAATACTTGCCACCATCACCACCCCCACCCCCAGATATGCCTCTGGCCCAATTCCTGAAACCTGTGAATATGTTAAGTTATGTGACAAAAGAAAATTAGGGTTGTAGATACAATTAAGTTTTCTAATCAACAGACCTTCAGATAGGGAGGTTCTCCTGTACTAAGTGGATGGGCCCATTGGGACCAAAGGCAGAAGACAGAATCAGAGATATGATGAAGGAAGCCAATCAAAATGATAGGATGTGAGGATCAGACTTGTTGTCACCGGCTTTGAGGACAAAGGAAGGGGGTCATGAGCCAAGGAATTTGGACAGCCTCTAGTAGCTGGAAGAGGAAGAAAACAGATCCCCCCTAGAGCCTCCAGAAAGGCATGCAGCCCTGCCCACGTCCCTGACAATACCTGGTTTTCGCCCAGTGTTAGCCTTCTAACCCACAGAACTGGAAGATAATAAAATCGAATTATTTTATGACACTAGTTTTGTGGGAATTTGTTACAGCGGCAGTAAAAAATAATATATCAGATTCTTCCACTGAAAAATGTATTCTTTTTGCCCCCTTGCCACAGACTACTCTTTGGAAGGAAGGCACTACACACAGTCCATACTTGAGGAGAGAGATTTATACTCTACTCCCCTGAAGGTAGAAGAGCTACATAAATTATTAGTCATTCTTTTGCAGGAGAAATTTATCTATTTCCCCATTTATCAATTTATTCAATCATTTTTTTATGTCCATGTGGACTTACGGATATTTGTTTGATATTTAAGATTATTATATTTTTCACTTATATCCCCTTCGCCAAAAAATGAGTCCTATACCTAGCCCCAGCCCAATTGCCAGCAAAAAAGAGCTCCATGACTGCTTTTGATCAACTGTGACTCACCTCTGGGGCTACACAAAGAGTCCATTGCTGCCCCACCTCTCAAACACACACACACACCAAAAACAGACACAATAAAGAGGGGAAAAGACATAGTTTGCTCTTCAGTGGACAAAGAATGCTGCAGGCAACTAATAGGCAATCTATTTCTATTTTTCCTTTGTTTTAATGTGAAATGGGTTCGAAAGACACTGGTGTTCTAAATCTATCAAGCACAGATACTGGACTGATTGATTTATCATCGCATTTGGGAATAAATGTCTGATGGTCTTGATGTATATAGGCATCTTGGAAAGACAAAAGCATATTTTTCACATTGAAACAGTGTGAAAGTTAAAAATTTTTTTTAAGTCTTAAAAGATTTCAGAAGTTTGCTATACATATCCCAATGAAGATTCCCAGGACTTTTTCAGGGTGATTTTCCTGTTTTTCCCCCCATGTTTCCCATCCTATCTGAACTACTGTCCCCAGTCATTCAAACACCATTTTAGGAGGTGCTGTGAAAGGACCATACAGATGTACTTTAAAACCCTAATCAGATGACTGTAACTAAGATAGATTATCTTGGATAATCTGAATGGACTTGACTAAATTAGTGGGAAGAATTTAAAAGCAGGGCTAAAGAAATTCTACCCATAGACAACCACCACACCTGTCTACATGTTCAAGCCCACCCATGATCATCCCTTCTTGATTACCTGCCTGATAGATTTTAGATTTGCCTAACCAGCCCCCATCAATGAGTAAGGGAATTCCTTGTAATAAATATCCCTGCCTCATTCCCTTCTTCCCACCCATTGATCGATCTATCTACCTACGTACCCACCTAACCCATTCCTCTATCCAGCCATCCAGCCATCCATCATTCCTACTGATTCTGCTTCTCTGGTTGAATTCTGATGCACTTAGAAACAAATCCTTTCAGACAGGTTCATTTTCTGCTTAGTGTTATAATATTTCTTCACTCTAGTGCTTCTATAACTGTTTTCCTCTTAAAATTGTATCAACTCTTAAAGAATTAAGTGGTTTCATGGTTATCCATTAAGTGTTCGATGCATTCTTTATTAGTCACATTATGTGGAAGAAAATTTCTTCTGAGTTTGGCAATTCGAAGGGAAGGACTGAGATGGAGAAAAGCCAGGACAGAGTGTGGAAGGTGGAGATATGCGTTCACAAGATGAAAAATAACACATGTTGATGTTTTGACAAAATAAATACATCTAAAACACCTGCTGGTTTGGAAGTGTTTTCAGTGCTCCACAGCCTTCTTGACACAGTGCTAGAAGGAAGCAAGAATCCAAAGCCAACGAACTCTGACTCCTGCCTTTCAACAGGGGCCAAATAACAGTGGTTTTATTTCTTTGAAAACTAAACCTCTTTTAATTCCTTAGCTGTCATGAGGAACTCTTTTTCTCTCCATTATAGTTATTCAGTCTTTAGTATTTGCCTGAAAAAATAATTAATGGACCACAGAAATTACCCTTTCCCACGAATCCATCTCAGGAGATCTTTTCAGTTTACAACTCACGTTCTCGTTTGGTACCTCTTTGTAATCAAAGTAGCACTAGGTTCGAAAACAGAACTCCTGGGTTTGACTCTAGTCATATCTTGTATCAGAACAGTCTTTATTTCCCTTCCCTCTTTATTTTTCACCATTATTAAACTCATCACCTTCTTAGATTTTTTTTTTTTTTTGAGAGAGAGGCAATCCCAAGCAGACTCCCCACTGAGCACAAGAGTCTGATATGAGGCTCAATCTCATGACCCTGAGATCATGACCTGATCTCAAATCAAGAGTCAGAAGCTTAATCCACTGAGCCACCACGTGCCCCTTCTTACATTCAATAGCATATATTTATTCATCTTGTTTATTGTCTCTCTCCCCCACTAGAATCTAAAATATAAGCTTCAGAAGGGTTGGTATTTTGTTTGTGGATTTACTGCTGAACTCTAGTAAGTAGTACAATGCCTGGCACACAGTTGATGTTTATCAAATATTGAATAAACAAATGAACAAACCTCATTCTGTTACTGAATCTATAACATGGACATAATAGTACCTAATTTATTAGATTATTATGATGGAAAAGATGATAATTACTGTGATGCTCTGGAATATCCCAGCCAACCTGAATACAGAAACTTTCTCTAAGATTCCAACATCTGCTTCATACACAAAGTATATGAGAGACAAAGATATATGGGGCAGAAATAATGCATGGATGCTTTTACCTGTCTCAGAATTATAATTCGGCTATAATTTTTTAATTCTTTATCTATGACATTGGACATTGAAATGTTAGTTTGCTTTGACCTAGTACTGTACTAAGTAGGGACTTTTTAAAGATTTTATTTATTTGAGAGAGTGAGAGAGAGGAAAGGGAGGAGAGGGAGAAGCACGCTCCCTACTGAGCTGGGACGTGGGCCTCAATCCCAGGACCCTGGGATCAGGACCTGAGAGGAAGGCAGATGCTTAACTGCGTGAGCCACCAAGGCACCGCCTGAGTAGAGATTTAGGAAGAACCTTTTCCTGCTTATCATTTAGTTAAATCAGTCAGCAAGTCAACAAATAAGATAATCACTGACTGGTATTACTCCAAGTGGTAATGCATTAAAGATCAATACGGTATTTGTTTCAATAACTAATAATAACATTAAGAAATCTTTCCCTAGACATAACCCAAATACCTTACGCTGCACTTCGTACTTCATGCTTCTTACTTTTTTCTTTCCACTAGAAATGGAAGAAAAATGGATATCCCTTCTGTAATAAAATACTGAAAAGACCTTGCAAATAAACTCTTTTGAATATTCAATTTTAAACCCTGAGACCAAAATTTGCAAGACTTATTCTCCAGTACTCTGAAACTGAGAATGAATGATCCAATGTTAAATAAAAAATACTCACAAATGAAGTCCTCAGGGAAACATGAGAATGTTAACAGTGGATCTCTCTGGGTCACAGGAGAATTTTTGTTGATATCTTTATTTTTTCCACAGTGAGCTTGCATTATTCATGTGCATATATATTAATTCTAAAAAGCAGGGTTTTTTTCCTCTTTAAAATGACATTTTAAATCTTGGGGTAATAGAAATTTTGCAAATGTCTGCAAGGTCTTATTGTCATTAAGTAGAATGGGAGAAGAGACAAAAAGCAAGCAGGAGTTTGAAACATGAAAATAGATAACCACAGGTCATATAAGAAATATGTAGTTAAAAGTTCAATAAACCAACTGTTTCAGCAACACAGCTAACTCAAACCATTTATAAGCAACGTCTCTTGGCCCTTCTGATATTTTTCCATAAACACTAAGACATCACTGTGTTCAGGGACTGCCAGGGTATCGGCAGGGGACAAAACACAACGCACATTTTTTTACTAATAATATTTTATTTTAAAACACCATTGATCTTAAGCAACCTCCACAATTGCAAATTGGGGGCTTTTTCAAGTAATTTATAGGGAAAATCTGTGAAGTTTATCTATGAAATGAAATGAAATAATACCTGCATTTCCTACTTTGGGGAGATTTTATGTTAAATCACCCCGACAGGCAGAGATGACAAAGCATTGAGAAATATTTAAAGATTTCATTTCTCTTCCTGATAACGACAAGGTTCATTTTGTGCTCTCAGAGGGGAAATCAGATCTGATTTACCGTCAGCTACCTCAGCACCACGATCCACATTTCACATTCTTTAAACAGCTTCAGCATAGCAACGATATCACTGTCCTTTCACAGTGGGGTTGATCAACTGCCAAATGTGTGACAAATCATCAAATGCTCTCATTTAAAGCTACCTGTTTCCTTATCATGATAAAGCATGATGCATAGCATGTGGCAACCCATCATAATTTTATGAGTAAAAAGAAACTATATTTACACAAGCTTTCTTTGAAAGGGCAAACAGTGGCCGGGAAAGGACGGCATGCAACTATCTGTATTCTTCTAGTCTTCTCTCTCTTCTCCCTTTTCTTTCACCTAATCAGCAAAGTACCTCATTCCTTTCCTTACCCTGAGAAAAACCAAGTAGGATTTTAAGAAAGCCCCAGAATCACCCAAAAAGTGACGTTGACCACCCTCACTCTCATAGTCCTTGGATTACTATTCTGATCTTGAACCCTGAGCAGACCAGTAGTGAGCTAAGAGGAAACATTAGTGAACAGGCTATGAATTTAAACATCCAGCAGAAAAGGAATTAAAATGTTTAATCATTCTACCAAGCTCATAAGGTGTAACAAAGGGAACGCCAGCTGCCTGGACTGATTTGCTCTTTGAAGGAAAGGTGGTTTGCAGCTCTCTGAGGGCGGATGGGGGTCATATTTTATTGTTTCTATTGTTTTCCAAGAGCTAGGTCCAAGCTGGTCAAAATTGTGATGCAGGGTCAAACTCCTCGGAGCACATTTCTATTCCTGAACCCAGCCCCAAGTCATCATTATAGCCCCTTGGTGCTTTACTCTTCTGTGGCAATTGCCATAAATTCTCAATGATAAGATTTGGAAGTGGAATGAGGAAGGCAAAAGACAATCTAGTGTGTTCTTGAAGAGATACCAAGATAAAGGATATAACTCTATCCATCAATGTTCCTCTCTTGGATAACTGAGGGCGAAAAGTAAGAAAAATGTTAGGAGAGCTAGGTTAGTGACGCCAGGATACCGAATTCATCGCTCAAGGGAAGCAAAGCAAAACAGCCTGATAAATGCTCATTTTAATACAAAGTATAATAAAGGCCTACTTTTCCCTTTCCGAAGCCTAAAAAAGTTTGAAAGAGTTAGATCAAAACTGTTTGGCCGTTCCATTCTAAATCATGACTTCTCTTTAGAATCCTGTATTTCCTACCAAGACACAAATTTCCTGCCATTCACTAAAGATCTACTTAATTTATTTTTCTATTCAGCCGTTCAATCTTGTTATTGATCCACTTTTCAATTAATTTTTTCAGAAATGGGGGCAGACAATACACACTGACACATTTTACACTTCCCCACGAGTCAAGTGCATATAGAGAAGAAGGGAAAGACTAGTCACCTTATATGAAAGGCTTTTCTCTTCAGGAGAGAGTAAGGCCACCCACCTCTCTCAACTAAGCAGCCCACAGACTGCCTCCTACTAAAGGCCACATCTCATGACGTCTGGGTGGCTCAGCTGTTGAGCGTCTACCTTCTGCTCAAGACGTGATCCCCATCCAGGGGTCCAGTCCCTCAACAGGCTCCCTGCAAGGAGCCTACTTCTCCCTCTGTCTATCTCTCTGTGTCTCTCATGAATAAATAAAATCTTTAAACACAATAAATAAAATAAAGGCCACATCTCAAAATTTAACCCCTCAGGTGGGTGCAAAACCACAGCGATCTGTCCGGCCACAGTACCACAGGGCTCGCTGCTGCCATCCTACATCTCCCTTGCAGTCAGTGCAGTCTAGTTTCCATGCTAGTAGGAGTGTTTTTCTCTGCCCCATTAACTACGTTCATAGTTTTGCAGCCAAAGCCTCGGGTACCTGCTGCAACACCCCTTTAGACACCTGCTTCATGACACAACTATGTCTCTCACATCACCTTTGGCCCTCTTATTCCTTCAGGCACGAGGCCAAAACCTAGTCATGCACTGTAGTCCAGTGAGCACAGGAAGAAAGAGGGGCTATCCAGTCTGCTGACTACTCACCTGGGCAGTCCTGCCATTTGTGGCATGGCACTGGCTGTAGGTTAGGGCTGAGATGTGTGAGGGAAATACGCCCCGGTGAGCAACCCTGAACAGATACCTCCCTTCAGCTCAGGATGCCGAGGAAACATGGAACCAGGATTATCTATTGAGACTACCAACCCCTCTTCTGCAGAGGGAAGATGAAGGAAAAATGACGTTGCCACGAGTAGGTCAAAGAAATTCATGGCAAAACTTGGTGCACAAAGCAGGGTTTACCAACCTTCCATTTGGTAAAAGTATATATAGGAGATCATTTTAGAGGAAGTTTAATCTTCACATTTTTTAAATATGCCAATTACCTCTCAACAAATATGATACATTGCCCACCATGCCCTTATGAAGCCTCTGTTTCCTTAAACACGTTGGGCCTCCTGCACCTCAAGTTATATCTCCTTTCATATCTCCTCCTCCACTATTGAATTCTTCAATGTTGGGATTCTACTCTTCGGCTTACATTATCATGAATATGTTACCAAAAATGTGTATTTTGCAGGAGAAGAATTTATTATTTACAATCCTCCCTTGCCTTCTCACCTCTACTACTCCTTGGCAGGTAGCTTCTGAAATAGATCCTTGTTTTGCAGAAAGAACGAAAAGGCGACCTTATGGAAGGCAGAAGGTACGGAAAGCTACATACAGAAATAAAGGATTTTTCACGGGGGAGGAAGAGCAGGGGTCAAGGCTAAGATAAGGGTTATAGAAAGAGAGTGAAGAGATCAGTCAGCTATCATTAAGAGAGAGCCTTTGGGAAAGAGCTTAAATATTGAAAGTGAACTAGGTGGAAAGTTCAGGCCGTGTGATGTATAATACATCCTTTTTTGTCTCTCACAGAACCGTGTTAATAAATCCATAGCAGCCATCAATATTTCTTGAGATGGATTTATACGAGGGTGGTTTTTGTGTTTTGTTTGTCTGAGGTATGCAAAGATATGTGGAAACTGACCTCAGTTGAGGGAAAATAAGAACAAAAACAGTTCAAGTTCTCTGTCCTGTTCAGACCCTTTCTCTCAGGTGTATCTTGAACATCCAATTGCTTTCCTTCCAGGCCCATTTCATACAATGAAACCTCAACACGACCCAAACTAAACTCAAAAATGTGTTTTTTTCTTCAATCACTTCCCTTTCAGTAAATGATAGCACTGGCTACCTGGTTGTATGTGCCAGAAATCTTGAAGCGTAACTCCTTCTAACTCTTACCCTCTACTTTAGAGTAGTGATCATGGTTTTTCCTCATTAATACATCTTGAATCCACCTCTTTCTCTTCACTTGCTCTGTCACAGTGCCGACCCAAGCTACTATCATCTCCCTCTAGAACTACCGTTAAAGCTTCCGAACTGGTCTCATGCTTCTGGTCTTGCCCCTTTCAATCAGTATAATCTTTAAAATATATCATAGCCTAAGGGCAGGGCTTCTCTCATAATTTCTAGAATAAAATTCAGAAACTCCCTATTTTTACTGACAAGGCCTTTCCTGATACGACTCCTGCTCACTTTTCCACCCAATCTCACACATCCTCCTTTCCTTTCTTGGTATTCTCAAGGTGCAATGATCACGTTTCCATTGTTCTGAGGAACTAAGTAACCTCCTGCCACCAAACATGTTGTTTGTTTTGCCTGAAACGTCTCCATCTCCACTCAATCTCTAATCTTCACCCAGCTAACCTCTCTCTCCTACTCTCATGATGGGTCAGTTTGAATATCACTTCTTCGGAGAAGTTTTCCTAAAGCTGCCCCCTGCTCCCCTTCCCTCCCGCACCCCGACTCCCTTGTCACTCCCAGCCTGATCAGGTCTCTCTGTTACATGCTCTCCTAGCACAGTACACCCTTAGGTTATAGCATTTATTTCATCTCTAATTAAATAACCTTTTCTATAATTATTTATGTCTGCCTTCACCATAGACTCTCAATTATATGATCCATATCGATGTTGTTAGTATTATGCTGGTGAATTGCTAATTATTTAATGTTGTTATAGACTGTCATTTCTGAGCTCACCATTTCTGTAACAGATTCTTTTAAAGCTAAGACATTAAAAATTAAACTTGCATAAATCACATTTACATTTGCTGTTTCTATTTCTCAATACTTTAGAAGGAAGAATATACCCACAATTTCTAATAGGAAATTAGGTTTGAGATGAGAATGAAACTGAAATTAAAATTCTGGGAATTTGGGGGGAATGGCATTTTTTTCTTCAAAGGACATGTCAGTCACTAACAAGGACAAGATCTCCCACCTTCAAATGTAGCCCTTGCACCTCTAAAAATACAGAACGGGTATTAATTTTAATTCAAATGTCACTCTCATTGCTGAGGGAGCTCACAAAAGGAGTTCATTAGTGTCACCTGGGGTGACAAGTTTATGGTTCCATCATTACATCTGCTAATAAATGAACTGATGATATGAATCAAATTCGCTAAAATCTCTGTTCATCTCACTATGTTGTAAAAAATCAAAGTCAAGATGATGTGCTCCATAGTATTTCAGATGTAATAAAGCCTAACGCTCTCACTGCAAAATGAGAATTATGTGCAGTCAGCTATCTTATATAACCCAAAATGTTTCGAGGGCTAATAGCCCATGGCATACTGCTCATCAAAATGGACCAAGAGAAAAGACATGGTTGAAATCAGTGGCTTATTCTATTGCCTCTCATGACTGTTTCCACCTGTAAGAAAATCAGTACGAGCACAACTATCCACAGATATCTCAGATGCTTTTCCCTGGGAAGCCACTTCGGTCCTTTCCTTCATTTAACACTCACTACTTATAATTCTTGATTCCCTCATTTGATAGGAATTTAATGTGTATTCAATAAATGTTCGTGGCTGCTCTAGGCTGTGTGGAAAATTGTAACATAAAGCAAAATACAGAATCCAAGTTTCAAAACTAGTTAGCAAGAGGATATTTAGAACTTCCCTATACACACATTAACACAAGTAATGAACAACTATTTTAAAGAGTGGGGAATCCCTTTATAGAGATGACATGGTGGGTTTTCGCTGAATTTCAAAATAGAAGAAAGGTCATTGTGGGATCATTTAAGTCTAAGAAATATTCTCAGAGGAACACAAAAGAGTATAGAATTTTACCTATAGCTTGTTTACCGAGTTGGATTGAGAAGAGAGTCAAAGAGAACAAGCTGCCTAATATCAGAAGCAGTAAGAGAAAATATCGATAAGGTGAGGCCACAACAAGAAAGATTTTAAATACTGGGATGAGATCTGAATGATATTAAAACGGCTAAGGGAGAGTTATACTGGGAGTAGGTAAGTGTGATATTTCAATCAACAAACTTGGGAAATTGGAGCGGACATCAATCTGGGAACTACTCATGTTTGGTATATAGGATTGTGCAGTAAAGGGCAAAGATTCAAACAGAACTGCCAAAAGTTTAGAGTTGAGAGGACTTTAAGGTCCACGGCGTTCAAGTTTCCAGCAGGATTCGGTAATCCTTTCTGTAATATTCCTAGCAGAGGTTTAAATACTCTCTGAATTTGAAGACATTACTAGGAACCCCTTTCTTTTTTTTAAGATTTTATTTATTTATTCATGAGAGACACAGAGAGAGAGGCAGAGACTCAGGCAGAGGGAGAAGCAGGCTCCCTGTGGAGAGCCGATGCAGGACTATATCCCAGGACCCGGGGGTCAGGATCAGAGCCAAAGACAGAGACACTCAACCACTGAGTGGTGCCCCACTAGGGCACCCCCTTTCTTATATTAAATTGAAATTTACTCCCCTGTCACTTCCACTTAAAATTTTCATTTCTACCTTCTGGAACAACACTTAGACTATATCCTACTCCATGTGATAATTTTTCAAATATTTGGCAGTCATTGTATCCCCTTTTTGCACCAACTTTTCAAAAATAACTATCTCCTAGCTCCTTAAGGTACAGCTTATTAACATAACTTATAAGTTTCATATTTATTTAGAGACTAGGCATCAAAAATATCTACCAGCTATTAGAATTACTCATTACTGTTTTAGTTTTATGGCTGAATTTTATAATACTTTCTCACAAAAAGAGGACAGGAATCCTTTTTTTCCCCCCTGAGAATGAAGAACATAAAAAATACATGCAAAACTAGAATATCTTATGTCTAACGAAAACCCAACACCAGCAAGTCTGAAGAACTTGTGACTGGTCTTCCAACGTAAATTTTAAAAATAAATTAAAAAGAATCAAAGTCAGTTTCCCGAGGGATTGTAATTCTCTACTTGTATTCATGCTATAAATTTGGCAGGCCGTAAAGATTTTGGAAAAACTATCGTTATTATTGTCTGAGATTTTTAAAAATGCATTTGCTTCTAAACCTTGAGGTGCATTAATGAAAAAGAAGAATCCATTTAAATACCTATTATCTCTGAATGGAAACCACATTTGATGAAACTTCCACGCAACTAACAAATGTTTGCCTACCTAAATGACTTTTGTTCTGGCATCATGCCTCAGAAAATAAATTATTATTATTTATGATCATAATAATGTGCATTTACATAAGAAGTTTCTCAGAGGAGTTGAAACCAGGTTTTGCTTATTTGATCACACCTCTCATTTGCAAAAGTCAGAAAACTACAGCTTTGTTAATTTTCCCCATTGAATGGGTGACGGGCACTGAGGGGGGCACTTGATGGGATGAGCACTGGGTGTTATTCTGTATGTTGGCAAATTGAATACCAATGAAAAATAAATTTATTATTAAAAAAAAGAAAAAAAAAAAAAAGAAAACTACAGCTTTGATGTTCAGAGCGGGAAAATGCACCAGAAAGGCGCAGGCCCATTAAAGCCAAAGTCAGTATTCAACGTGCCAGCAGTCGGAGGATACTTACGAACGCCATGAAGCAACATCCTGATGTTTAATCTTTCCCTTCAGTGTCAGCTATTCTGATAAAATAAAAATCTTACATACTTAAAAATAAATGCCAGATACTATATGTACCTCCTGTGTGACCAATGTTACATGATATGGAGGACGTGGCCCAGTCTCAAATCTGAGAAGACAAAAATACCAAAATAAATCTCTTGAGACTCGTGTAAAACAGAATGAAATGGTTGTTTAGAAGCAGCAGCAGCATTGCTAAATTACAGGTAAGCAATAAAAAGACCTGTTTTATTCCCTATTCTGCAACCAACGTGAAGCAAGTAATACGAGTGCATACCCTCTTCCTACCCCAGAAGGATAGGCGAGGATTAATCTCTTGGAGGTGTCTGGAGTTTTACAAATGGGTTGGTGATATACAAGTCACAGAACTTTCATTTTGCTTTTATAATAATTCACGGTCCTTACACACTGGAGGGTACCTTCAGTTGTCCGGATTGTACATCAACGTGCATCCAACATCCCTCTTCGACATCTCCTGAGGATTAGCTGAACACCAAGCTAAGAATATGATTCAATGATTACACATTAAATCATACAAGGTTGAGACATATAGGGCTCAATTTACCTTTGTAATACAAAATTAACCTTGTAGATATAAAATTACAGCATTATTTTATAATTATAGATATATCCTCTATGTTTATGAGACATGACGAAATACCTGACCTTCCCAATGTAGGCTAGCTAACTGTTTTGTATCTAGCTAGCAAGAGCAAGTTCATTAAACCTGTGTCTCAATGTAAGTGGACCGACACTTCTTCATCTTACCAGTTTTTATTACCATTGTTCATGACACATTAATTAAATCTCATATTCAAGAATGAATTTAAATTAAAAAATTTAATGAAGTGCACCCCGGTGACTGTTGTTTATAATATCATATTCTCAGTGTACAAAAAGCCATAAATGATTTTACTTATCTGTATATTTGTTTTATCTATCCCTATTAGACTATAAGCCACCTTGGGGCAGGGAAATTTATTTTTTGAATTCATGTTTGCAACCATAGCTCCTAGAAAGACACTTTCCACATAGTAAATATTTGTAAAGTAAATAATAAATATTTATAGCATTCTTGAGCAATACTTAGATTGAAATGAAAGATGTGACTTTTTCAGTATATTGTGTTATGTGAGTAGAATGTTGTCAGTTTAAATTAGTCAGGTTTCAACACTGGTCACATTCAGATTCATACGGGTTTTAAACAATTACAACCTAAAATCCAAAGTTCCATCTAACGTAGCTATATTTACTTGTCTTGCCTTTCGATAATCATTTCTTAAAGAGCCAAGTGTACTGCAGGCATATAATGTCATGTGATACTCACAGAGAAATTCAGTCTTCTCAAAATAGAATCAAGGCATGGACTCATTTTTAATAATAGCAGGTTTTAAAAGATACAGAAATCATCCTTTCTTATTCTTTATAAGTACTCATTTAGAGGAGAAACATCTTAATATTTCAATGTGTATATAAAGATTTTAGTAAATAAAAATTGAGCCTTGAAAGTTATCTTCTAAGTATAAAACCAAGAAAATACCCAATGCTAAATTTTTGAAATATGCATTCTCCTTGACCATCATACTATTCTTCCTTAAATGTTTTTTCAACCTGCAACATTTTCTGTCTTTCTTCTCTGTAAAACATGAAAGAACAATTTGCTTCTTTCTTTCTTCCTCTGAGTGGAATTATAATAAACCTATATTTTTAATATGAAAGTTTGAGTTGAAGAATTCTAATACATATTGGGGCAGCCCTTTATATAAAAATGAGAAAAAATAAGGTCCATATCTTAAGATGTAATGATGGAATTAGATGAGATATTGTGAAACAACTGTTTTTTTTTTTTTTAACATATATATTCCATATGGCTTGTGCACAATTTGACATTATTCAAGTGAGCTACAATGTTAGTTATTTTAAGATACTTTAATTTCTGGTAAGAATAGAAAACTCTTAGGTGCTGATAGAAATGCAAATGAAATTAAGAAGCTTGATCTTGAAGAGCTTAAAGTAAATTTATAGGAGCAAAACATGGGTTCAAGAAATGAGTAAGAATAATTATAAATAAACAGTCAATAAGTACAAGCTGTACTCTACTCATTGAATATGTAAATCCATTAGAGAAAAAAAAAACAGTAATAGTTAATGATGGAGGAGGTTTGACAGGCTAGCAATTCCCACAAGTAGATTTAACAGGTTGTAACAGACCAGGATCAGCTTCATTTCACATGCACCTGTACCACGTGAATAAGCAGTATCACCGGCCGCAATGTCCATATTGAAACGATGCATGAATAAAGCCAAGAAAATGACAATGATCAGACTCGAGGAGCTTTCCCAGGACACATCAGCTTTGATCCTGAAGTACCTGAGTATGCAATCTCCATCTTAAAGAAGGAAAGGGAGAGTTGGTGAACACATGATAGCATTAATATTTTTAAAATGTAGTGGCATCATATAGAATGATGCTTTAAGATAAGGAAAAGGTTTTCCCAGAATCAGCAGGGAAACTTTATCTTTTATATCTCATAAGAGAAGATGAGGAACCGTGGTAGATCATCAATAGAATATACAGCATCAAAGGGGAGTGTATAAATAATGTCAGGGCTCAAAGTGGAATTTCAACAGGAATTGTGTATGTCTATTCCAGGACAGGAAATCTTGAACTCCCCAGCTTTTAACATAGGACTGAAACTAAATATAGTCACTTACGACTGCTGTATCCTATTTTAAAATTCATTAGATACAAGAAAATAGTAATACAATTGTTTACATATTTAGCTAGCTGTTCCTACAAGTTAAACATCCTGTAACTCAAATTGTTATCAACCTCTTATTCTTCAATTGTAAAACATAAGGCCCAGAAGGCAAAGACTGGAACTGTTTACAAAGTTAATATAAAATCATAAAAAGGAGAAAATTTCAAAAAACATCTCCACATTTTCCTGGTATGATGGCTTTCTTAATGAAAAGAAGATAAAATTAAGATTTATGACAAATGAAGACATAAAAACAATGGAAGACTCAGTGCATAAAAATGGTATTACATTAGTGGTTTCTTCTTTATTTTATGTAAAAATCTGCTGCATTTCTAAGTGGCTACAAGTAAAATTATAGTAAACATCAATTATTAATTAGTAAATATTAACCCTAGTGTAAATTCAGAAATTAGTGTGCTTGATTTTCCATCTTTTTTTCCTGAGAGTAGATAAAAACATATCCTTTTTTATTACTATTCAGTTCACGGTGAATATCCAAGTGGGTTTGCATTGCTATTGTGATCAGAGAATTTAATCAAACCATAAAAAAACAAACAACAGATTTGTTTTTCCTTCTGGAAGTTAAATTGCATGTGGAGAAATAGTTGCATTTTTTTCTCTCTACCCTCTAACTCTGTGAAGTTCGGTTTTAACTTAATTTATCGATTCTCCTTTATGGTGTTTCAATCCTTGATGAAGGATCTCTCAGGGGCTTTAGGCCTGGAAAACAAAAACAATATCAAAACTACAACTTGAAACCATGGCTAAAGATAAAAATAAAGAAATTCAAAAGCAAGCTAGTATTATCAAAAGGCACCAAGCCTGTGAGATTTAGCTTGTGCGCTCATTTTTTCTAGAGAGAACTTAAAAGTGTTCTTTTTTTTTTTTTTTCAATTATAAAAGCATTGTTTTTCTCAATGGCATTATTTGGTATCCCTTGATCTAATATGGTGGACAAAGAAAACTGTTAGCCATATTGGTCTATGAAAACCCCATCCAAAAGTGAACATAGGCTAAAGTTGTGGTTCTCAAACGTTTGCTGTAGCTGCCTCAGAACTACCTTGAGGCTTTATTAAGAATTTCTGATTCTGTAGGTCTTGAAAGTGAAGTTGGCTAAGAAAAAAAAGGAAAGTGAGGTTGGGTGGTTAAGGGAGCTCAGATTTTTTTTTTTTTTTTTTTTTTTTTTTTTTTTGCCAATAAGTTCCCAGGTATTGCTGGCGCTGCTGGTCCTGGGGCCACACTTTATCAACCCTGAACTAAAGGAACTAGAGACAAAGGAAACTGGCAAACTAAAATATGTAAAAAGCTTAGGGCCCTTATAATCCAGCTAAACATAGAATTCCAACTTAGAAATGTAACTGCTGGTGAATGTACTATGTAAAGGAGCAATAAATATTTTCAGATCTTTCCAGAAATTACCTAATAAATGCTCCCCAGAAGTAATATCTAAGTTAATCTCCTGCACTTAAGAACCAACCTTTTTTACCATTAAGAACAAAAAAAAATCCAGAACAAGAGCAGGGCTGGATAACTCATGTCTTATATCACCATGCCACGTGTTCCTCCTCATTGTGTACTTCTTCCACAAATGAGTGCATGCCAAGCACCAAAATGCACTTTCTGCCAGGCCCAGCAGTACCAACTGCAGGGCAGGGCACAGAGTATAAATGGAGGTCCACTATGTATCTAAATATTTAAAAGTTAGAAATTCTTGATGAATACGGTTTCATAACAACTGGGTCACCCAGTTTTAATGCAGAATTTGTAGACTCAGAGTTTTGTGCCCAAATATTGAAGTGCCAGAAGAGCCAGTCTCCAGTTCGTAGGTCACTGTCCTCTTTTTAACTTAGGCATTAACTTATATTGTGAGAGGCCTGGGGATTTGTCTACACCCCACAGAAATAGCTGCTACCCCTTGAGTTCAGAGGGTGGACATTGTGGCATAGGCTATCTTTGAAAGGTGGTCTCATGGATAATGCCTACACAAGCTCTGGGCAATAGGATCAGAGCCTTTTCAGTAGGGAACTCAGGGATCCCTAGTACCTGAAGTCTAGAAGCAGGAATGTGGACTCTAGGTGGGATAATCTCCTTGACTCCTGCAGACTTCTCATCCAACTGGGAAGGTGTGGACAGAGAAAAGTCAGAGTGGTCCCTCTAGAAAACAGAGCTCAAGGTAGTACTGTACTCCTCTTCAGAGACCTAGGATCTTCATTGGTTACCTATTTTTCATCAAAACCTCAAAGCTTCATTTATCCTAAATTTATAAGTAACTGATTTATAGAGCATAAAGTGGCCTTTCTCCTAAAGACATTTTATTTGTATTAATGCTTCCATCAGAAACAGTCTAATAGTAGAATTTCAGGCCTTGATAGAATGGGAAGGAGGGCAGGAGAAGTCAATGGGAAACACATTTCTCCTTGATACTTTTAAACGTCTACTCACATATTACTCTAAAGCAAACTGGTCAGTATAACTAAAGAATGCAAAAATTAGGAAGCCTGAGTTCTAGTTTCATTCTACTATGAACTCATTGTAGCCTAAATCAAGAAACTTTGAATAAATTACCTTTCTACCATTTTTTTTCACTTTAAAAACAGAAAAATTAGACTGAATCTGAATTGCACAAAAGGTATCTGACAGTAGACATGGCTTCAAAATACGTGGCAGGTTTGGTGCTGGTAAAGACTGGTCTGTAGTCAAATATAGTTCACACTGAATTAAGCACCGCTGAGTTGATTTATTTTATTCTACCAACACAACAACGTTGCTGATTCTGATGATGGAGAAAGGGGTCAAGAAATGCCAGTGGTCTCTAGAAGCTGGAAAAGGCAAGGACATAGATTCTCCATTATGCCTCCAAGAAGAAATCCAGTCCTGAGATGTCCTGACTGTAGCCCAGTGAGACTCATGTTGGGCATCTGACCCACAGAACCATAAGAACATATAAATATGTATTCTTTTAAGCCACTAAATTTGTGATGATTTGTTAAAAGTAGAAAGAGAAAACTATAATCATTGTAGTAACTTAATTTTTCTAACATTTGATAATTCTAAAATCTTGATTTAGTTCATTATTCAAGATAAATATAGAATATTATCTAATGGAATTTACAGTCCCTGTATTATTAGCATTACATTTGCTTTCATTATATTAGCACTCAAATTTTGCCTTGAGACCAAAGTGACAAAAATGAAAATCTCCTGAGCCAGAAAATGTTTTGTGGTGAAATTGTTTTGAAGAGCATATTCCACTTCTTAGAAGACTAGACTGGATTTCATTTTAAACAACAATTCTTGTACGAACTGTTAAAAGTAGATGAGATCTTGAAGCTGCAAGGATAAGTTTTGAATAGGATAAAAGGTTGAGAGCACCTACACCAAAAGTAAGTTTGATTTTATAAAAATTCATAAAAACACTTCAAACTATTTTATTCATGTCAGATTTTAATATGGATAGGAAAAGACTTAATCAGTAAAATCCACTTAATACTATTTATCATTCATAATCTTTGTATTTGAACACCTAATAGCAATATACCATAAGGGCCTGGGGAAGCTATCAAGCCTAAGACTTTATTTTTAATCTCAGAACATGGGCAACCTAAATGTGAATGCAAGACAAAACATTAAACATTAAATTACAATTAAAATTTGCAATAGGACAGGACAAACCACAAGATGATTAATTGCCAAATAAACGATTCAGAGAATAAATTACATGAGACTGCAAATAAAGAAAATATGATTGAGACAAGGAAAAAATACAATGATAGAGATGCTATTCTACATGGGTTTTGAAAAGCGCAAGGAATCATATAGTAGGAAAAGGGAAGAATTCTACGTGGGTAATTGAGAGACAGTAAAATATGTCCATCCTTACACAAATCACTCTATATTATCATTATTCATGACCTATTTAGGAATTCCTTAAGGACAAGAACCATGTCACACTTACATATGTACTCCAGGGTTTATGAGAGTCCAAAGCATATAGTATAAACTCAACAAATATTCAGTGAGTGAAAGAAATGACTTGTACAACAATGAAGTCATAGAAAAAAAAGGGGTATTTTTACAAAATTATTCTGAAGGCACTTTCCAAGATGAGCTGAGATCCAAAGAGTCCTGGACGTCTGTTAAAATATATTCACTTTCTGAGAGGAGCCAAGAAAAACATGAACTGAAGGCTGACAAAAGAAAAGAAGAGATGTAAGACATGTTGATAAGAAGGAAACGACAAAAGTAGATGTTGGAGTAAGGAGGAGTCAAAACAACATTTGACACTTAGATCCCAAGTTACCATTGGTGATGATGCTACAGTTAACAAGGATAAGGATTGAAAATGAGAAGACAGTTTGTAGGTGGAGGTACTCAGTGTGGTTTTCAACACGTGATGTATAAAAACACATGAAATACGTATGGACAGTGGCAGTGGCTCTAGTGAGAAAGCCTACATATTTGAAAACTATGTGTCCCTGAATCATGATCGGAGCCATGAAAAAGGATGAAATCACCAAGCAAATTCATGAAAAGAAAAAAGTAAGGATTCAACTTAGGAAACGTAGGAAACATTTAAAGAAACAAAGGAAAGAAGAGAAAGTAGGAAAGAAGACAAAAGAAATGACCGAGCCTCCCAGAGAAGGCCTGGGGAAGCCAGGACAGGTCAGCATCAGCTCCAAGGATAAAAGAAGTCTTTCTATTGAGGAAGTGCTTTTAGATTTGTGTTAGGTGGCTGCCTGTGACCCTTGAAAGAGTACTTTCTGATGATTAAGAGAATAATTAATACTGTGTATCTCAAAAACCTTTTGCTTCTGAAACGTATTAAATAAGAGTCTAACATCCCAAAACTAAAATAATAGGGTTCTGCACAAGTATCCGACACCCCATTATACTCCCTCCTCAGTAATTTCTCCCAGGTGTGTATCTGAAGTAGTCCAAGTGGTTGTGGGTTAGTAGAGCAGCTAATGGCCAAAATGCCCACCTCTGTAAGCTTGTGTGTATATGAGGAGGGGACGGTGCCTATACCTTGAGCCTTGAATCCGGTGAAGCTAACAACTGGAAGGATCTAGAAAACTCAATTTCATCTTGGTGGGGACAGAGAGCTATACAGCTGCGTGGACCCAAGGATCTCTTCCTAGAGAATTCAACTCAGTGTGGGCATTTCCTCCTTTGGGGGTGGGAGAGGCACCTAATTTCTGAACCACAGAGAAAAGGGCAACCATCCCACCCCTGAAATAACCAGTGCCGCAGCATTAGCCTATGATATACACCACGATATAGAGCAGAGGTAGTTTCTTTTAAGACAAGCACCACCTTGACCAAATTTATGTTAAGGATTTATACTAAGCCTGCAAGATGAAAACATGGTAAATTAGCAAAACTTGGGGTTCAAAAAGGTATATCTTATATGCCAGTAGATAAACCACACTGCCTCCGCTCACGCTGACATTTTTGTCAACACACTCTGCTAATTATTCGGGATAACATTTTTCATAATTGGCAAGGCCGTGCCCCCTGTGTGGACCTTCTCGGTGAATGTTGAAAATTGCTAAATATTATTTATGTAATTTATTTTTGTCAACGACCTTATTAGTGCTTCCACTGCTGAACTGTGTTTGTGGGCGGATGTGTGCATGAAAATGCAGTCTTGACTTTTTCAAAAAAGAAGTTATATAACTTTACACTTCATAAATTTAACAACCAAAATGTTATCTGTAATAAGTGTTTCTGGGAAGCACTGTTTTACCACTGACTGGTTTGATGGGAGTTGATTAGATAGTGGTTTTTCATCTGTGTGTTGTTACTGATATTGGCCCCATTCCAGTTGGCTGCTAAGGTGTCTAAACACTCGCAAACAAAAATTACCCGTAAAACCTGTGACAGGGTTCTCTGGGTTCATAGCTACAGATCACTGCACATCTGGATGGGTTGTTTCAGCTGAGTTTATAATGTCACATCCCTTGTAAACATGATACACCTGTCTTTCTGTTTAACAGACAGTTTTTGAAGCTGAAGCATTTATTTCCTCCCAGAACTCGGCAACGGCATATTATTTACTGATACCGAAACTGGGAGTCCCTAAAACATTGCAAGATTTACATTCTTTTTGCTTTAGATGCAATAACCCTTTACTTAAACAAGGAGAAAAAAAAATGTCTTCATTTCGACTTGAAGGTGAAATTAAAAGGAACAAAATGAAAGAATCACATACTTGATGATTCCCATTATCTTTTAGAGACTCCAGACAGGGATTTGTAAGTATTTTCAGTTTTCACATGTTGAAAGTCACTTTTCATGGCAGTGTTACAAATGATTAATCACCAAACTACCTGTGAGTATCAACTATGTACAAGGCTCTGTAAGAGACCCACAGAGTTGCAAAGAAATGGATCACTGCTGTCACCCTACTCCAGAGGGGCTTATCACCCATTTAGGAGGACAAGATGGATACGAAAAGATACTAAACCGGACAGTAAACAGGTGTCAATCATGTGCAAGGTGCGAATAAAGCAAATGATGAATGGCAAGTGCCTGGATCCACAGGAAGCAAAAATGAAGTCTGCCCTTTGATTTAATGCCTGAGCTGCTACTATCTGAGTTAATCACTGGTTGCTACTCTTCCCCTTACCTCAAAATCATGGATTTCAAAGTCGTTTTATTAGTATAGGCCTCAGAATTTATTTCTAGTGAAGGCAACAAAATATACAGCAGAGGGATCCCTGGGTGGCGCAGCGGTTTGGCGCCTGCCTTTGGCCCAGGGCGCGATCCTGGAGACCCGGGATCGAATCCCACGTCGGGCTCCCGGTGCATGGAGCCTGCTTCTCCCTCTGCCTGTGTCTCTGCCTCTCTCTCTCTCTCTGTGACTATCATAAATAAATAAAAATTAAAAAAAAAATATATACAGCAGATTTTCTACTCCATCCCTAGTGTTCTCTTGCTAAGCCTCAAATATAAACTCCCATCTCTAAGGTACACTTCCATATTCATACTCATCTTTACTGTTACTGATACCATTGAAAATAATTACATTAGGAAGGAAGGATCATTGACAGTACTTAAACACTGCTGGGACATTTGGAGTTGAGGTCAAATAATTTTCAGAACAAAACTCCTAGAGGTGTGTTGTCACAATTACAATTCATCTAAGTGGTTTACGATAACAAAATGAAAGACAGTTTCTGAAGGAAAAAAAAAATACTCATAAATTTTCTCTATGATCATAGGACTTAACTCCTATAATTCAATATTGATGGACTAAAAATGGCCTTAGATTTTTCCATAATTCATTGCTGCATTCCATAAACCTTTGTTGAGTACTTACCTTATGCAAGTTCCATGACAGGTGCTGAGAAGACAACAATGGGCCAGTCTCTCTACTCAGAGAGTCTGTAGTCTGGGAGGGGTGTGGGTTTGGGGTGAGGGGAGGCAGATGAAAAAATAAGCTGGGGAGATGTATGCATGCAATTCTACAGAAATACAGAAGAAAGGAGGGAAACCAAGAGGGGGTAACTCCTGAGTTGAGTTTTAGAAAGATAAAGAGAAGGGGAAGGACATAAGAAGAATAGGAGGCAATCTATGTTTTGTAGGTTCATGGGACCCAAAACATAGTACCAATTTACCCAAAACAAGAACCATTTGAAAAATTATCCAAATCAGACAACAGACAGGAGCCAAAAAGAAGATCTTTATTACCAGAGAAGGCTGGGGTGGAGGACACAGGCTCTATCTGCAGGCAACTGTCCATTTATGGTGAGTTGGCCATGCATAGTCCTCCAGTCACAGGCGACGTGGGACCAGGAGACCACAAGCTAGCTCCCAAAGAAAAAGAGCATGAAGGTGCTGACGTACTCATGCTCAGCTTCTCGTTCCAATCCCTCCAATCAGGTAAGTCACACTTTCCCTTCCCTGTTGTAAAGTGTTCAGGGGCATAAAGAGAGGTCAGACATGTTACTCTAGTGGAGCTTTCTTCAGAGTCACAGATACATCAGAAGTGGAAAAGAAATGGTATTTCCAGTTATTGCGCAAATGCACAGACATGAGACTGCCGGGCTCAGAAACCACAAACAAGTTGATGTCGCTGAAGTAAAGTACTGTGACAAATGAAGTAGAGGGTGAGACTGTTGGGACCCACATCACAAAAAGCTAAAAACAAGAAGCCAGGAATTTTTATATCTAATGCTTTAGTGCCCACCCTGTCCCCAAAACCCTCACCCCAGTCCTGCACCAAATCTAATCACCATTTCGATATTTTGAGGCCTGTGATGAAATGTTGGTGACGCCATCAATCTGTGGGAAATAGACAATTAACCAGTCAGTAAAGAGCCAAATGATGGAATAATATGAATACTATTCACTAGAAACAACAAAGCATCCATCCACCTGTCTATTCATTTATGTCTTCAAAATCATAGTATTACTCTATAGAGTCATAGAAATATTATTTTTTACACCTAAAAACAATCATTCACAAGAATCCATAGGGGTTTTTTAGTTACTAATTATTAAACACCCTGCAAAAGATCAATTATGCCAAGATATTTCTTCTTACTCAGCAAAAATAAGATTTCATTTTGAATAACAAAAACCATTTGTTGAAAGAATCAAGTAACATTAAAACAACTGTCTCTGATTAACTCCATTATTAAGATGAGTATTCTGAAATATTTTGTCTGGTTCTATTCATAAAAGATAATCTAAAAATCAAAACTATCAGGAGTTATCACATCCCACTTGTTAGAGTGGCTATCACCAAATAGACACGAGACAACAAATGTTGGTGTGGATATGGAGAAAGGGGAACCCTTGTCTGCCATCGGTAGGAATGGAAACTGGGTGACCCCTATGAAAAACAACATAGGTTCCTCAAGAAATTAAAAATAGGACTGACATATGATCCAGCAATCCCATTTCTTAAATATATATTCAAAGGAAATAAAATTGTTATCTCAAAGAGATATCTGCACCCCCATGTTCACTGTAGCATCATATACAAGCGCCAAGACATGGTAACAACTGAAGTGTCTACAGATGGATGAATAGATCCCAAAAATACGGTATATATGTATAAAGGGAATGTTGTTCAGCCTTGAAAAAGAAGGAATTCCTGCCACCTAAGACAACACGGATGGACCTTGAGGGCATTATGCTAAGTGAAATAAATCAGAGGAAGAAAGACAAATACTTTATGATCTCACTTGTACATGTAATCTAAAAAAAAAAAAAAAAGTGAATTCATAGAAACAGAGAACCAATGGGTGGTTGCCAGAGGGGCAGGGGATAGCAGTAGGAAATGGGTGAACGTGGTCAAACTTTCAGTACAAACTGTCAGTTATATAAGTAAATTCTTAGGGTGTAGTATATAGCATGATGACTGGTTAACAATACTGTATTGTATTTAGGGTTATGTAAGTGGAGCTGATGGCCAAGGAAGAATTCTTGAGACGTCTTCCGTGTGGAAAAGGTGTTTTGACTGCAGCACAAGGAAGGACCCAGGGGCAGAAAGAGGTGCACTGGGGTCATGAGGAGCAATTGATTACAGACTTTGGAGTTGAGGGAGGTAACAACTAAGGGCAGTTTCCAAAAGGACTTTCATATGCTAAAGAAGACTCACAGGATCCTAGAGGCCTAGCTATTGTCAAGCTGAGGCTGTTTTTCCCTCTAGCAAGGCATTGACTTTAAGACAGTTGGGAGCATCCTGGAGGAAGGTCATTCTCCGCCAGTCTCTGGTCTTTATCAATGGGTTACAGGTTATAAGGAAATTTAATTGTATCTACATTTCTTTGGCCTTGTTCTCCACATCACTGTGGGAATAGATTTGAAAAGTTCTCGCCACAAGAAAAAAAAACTGTACCTGTGTAAGGTGGTAGATGTTAATGAGACTTCTTGTGGTTATCGTTTCTCAATATATACATGTATGGAATCATTGTGTTGTGTACCTAAAACTAATCTCATGTTATATGTCAATTATACCTTAACAAAACTTGGGAAAGAAATTTTAAGGAAAATCTGGAAGATCTTCACCAAAAATTTCTAAACACACACACATATGCACACACACACACACATATGCACACACACACACACACACACACACACACTAGACTGAGATACCAAAAATTGTTTTTAAAACAAAGTAAGAATACAAATGCAAGCATCAGTACATACATACAAACACCAAATATCAAACAAAATCTTCCTAGCAACAGTCTTCTGTTGTATCTTCAACCACTGAATAAAAATTGTAAGAGCCTGAAGTTTTCTCCTCTAATAGTGTTCTTCCAATGTCCTGAGCAACAGAAACAAACAAACAAACACACAAGGACAGCAACAACAACACAACAAAAAAAAAAAAAACAAAGGAAGGGGCTTTATTTGCATAGCGTCACCTCACCTCAAGAAAACCCCTCCCTGGCTTCTCTCTAACTCTCCAGGTTTGTGAAGTCCTTTGATTCCTGCTGCTGTAGTTCCTGTTTGCTCTCAGGATTGTTTGATCACTCAGGGCACAGCAGAACAGCATGTAGCTATTGCCTTTTTGGCACAGGCTTGATACTCAACAGTAGGTGGTTTCTCACCAGTTTGGCTTTTGCTTTAAGACAATGAGTGACAAGATGTTAGTTCACACAGCACGACTCATGTAACTTACAAAAGAAAAAAAAAAAATAAAGGACTAGTGATTTGTTCTGCAAATCAGCAAAATTTTCAAAACAGGAACAAAAGTCTTATCCCACGATCCCATGATCGAGATGACTTGGCCAAACCAATAAAGGGCAACCCAATTGAGAAACAACAGTCAATGGCGAGAATGTCATCATTATTAGGTTAATATCACCCAAAATAGCCAGACTGGGATCCGTAAAAAAAAGATGTCTTGGTTGTTTGTTTGTTTGTTTGTTTGTTTTGGCAGGGGAGGCAATGGCAGGAGGGAGTTAAAATAGAAAATATTATTTATCAAGGTGCTCACTTACTGAAACAACGGCCGTGTGAATGTAAGGAAGATAAACCGTGAAAAAAAGTCCAGCGCAGAGTTTCAAGAAAGCAGAACTCACATAGTGTGGTCCTGATAAAACTCGTGTACGTGCTTGCCTCCAGCTTGAAGGGTTTAGCTTCACAGAAACCAGAGGTTGTTAGAAAGTCAAATGTCCCTTCAGCACTCTGAAGGGTCACAGGGTTGTCGTCTCATGGAGTGGAAGAAAGACACAAAAGGGTGAAGGGAAGTAAAAGTTTATGAAGTGAAGGTGAGAACAGGAGAGAGAAGACCTCTCTAGAGTGAGAAGAGTCTTGAATGGCTTGCCACTGAGGGCTTTCCCTGGCCATCTATTATTGAGAATTGACCAGGAAGCTTGTGGCCTTGAAACTGTTGAGCTGGCTTGGTTTGAGCAAGGACTGTTGGTAACATCCTTAATTGGCTACTTTCCCTTCGAGGTGTGGTCATTTTCTGTGGTTACGGTGTAGCTGCCCAAAAAAAAAAAAAACACACAAAAAAACTCCCAAATGACCAGGGTCAGGTGGTCTGGTTTGTTCCCTTATTTCTTGTTCTGCGCAGTCTCAGTGTCTCTGCTGGCCAGGCAAGGTTTCGGAGCCTTGTCAGGGGCCCCCTATCTCTTCCTGTCTACATCTTAACCCTTGCCCTCCTCAAAAGGATGGCTCTAAAGCAGGTCTTTGAATTCGAGAACTACTATTATTGAGGTTTTAGTTGTGATTTATTTTCACTACTTGCAGGATGAACATCCTGAGAAGTTATACGATAATTATTGCAACTCAGGGTCTGGATTTCTCAATGAATCATAACTCCTACTATCTAGGAATAAGTCATAGCGCAAACAAAATTTCCAAGAGTGTCTGTGTTTGGCTACCGTGTTTTTCATGAATTTAAAGAACAAAACAAACTAACAAAAAAGAGTCAGTGCAACCTTCCAGGATCTGGAATGCAAATCTCATTATAGCATTCTATAATTATAATTATGTCTGAAGGGGGCAATTGCCCCCCAGACTTAAGAAGGCAACTTGTATCACCCAGTCACATACACATCCCTTGTTATGATCACTTCCCATTGCAATGAAAGGCCTGTAGGATTCCTTCACCTCTACCTCTAAAAACTAAAATTTTTCACGTACCGTTGAAATTTTTAAAAAGTAAAATAATTTCCATGACAATTCTATAATTTAGTGCTTGAAATATGGCTAGAATAGCAGTCAAAAAATTGAAAAAATAGGGGGATCCCTAGGTGGCTCAGCAGTTTAGCGACTGCCTTTGGCCCAGGGCGTGATCCTGGAGCCCCGGGATCGGGATCGAGTCCCACATTGGGCTCCCTGCATGGGGCCTGCTTCTCCCTCTGCCTCTCTTTCTCTCTCTCTCTCTCTCTCTCTCTCTTGGTCTCTCATGAATAAATAAATAAAATCTTTTAAAAAAATTGAAAAAACAAGCAAAACTAGTTTCAGTAAACTAAAAGCAAAGAATCATCCTATATATTGCAAGATTCTGTTTATTAACTTATTTTTATTGAAGTCTAGTTAACATACAATGTTATATGTTATATTACTTCCAGGTGTGATATAATGTCAACAATTCTATACGTTTCTCAGTTCTTATTAAGATAAGGTTCTATTTAAGTCTGAAAAAAAAAGTGTTGGAAGGGTTATTAGCAGTAAATAAAGTGGAGAGGTAGAGTCGTACTGACGAACAGTTATTGTACCAGCGACAAAAGAAATAGATTCGTGCCAGCTCAACCACTAACCACCAGGACCTCTCCAACTTGACCTTCCCAAGACCCTGGAGAATAGCTACTCTATTCACCTACTACAGCAGATGGTTGTCAAGCTCAAAGCATATTATGTATATAAAGGTGCTTGATAAACTGCAACACACCCAGAAAAAATTGTTAGGTGTTATTGTACAAATGTGAAGTGTTATGATTTTGTTAAGATTGGAGAAATCTGCCGTTCTTAACCTCTATTCTCTCTTTCATTTTCTTAAAAGAAAAAAAAAAAGGATTTAAAAAAATCAAGCCCTTGATTGTAAAGTCTCCATGAGTCAAAGTAGCCAAGCTTACTACTTGCAACCTTAACCCTCATTTCCATCCTATGGCCATCACATCCTATAATTGTATAAATATGGAAAGGACATATTTAAAGGACACTTCAAATATGGAAAGGACTAGAAGACAGAGGTATGGAGATGAAATGAGTGGTTCGCCCAAAAGGACCCAACTGCAAGCAAAAGAAGTCGGCTGCCAGTGCAGGGTAGAAAGTCAGCCTTAACCTTCATTTCTGCTGGCTATCTGTGTGGCTGATGGTAGTTTCAAGAAAGAACGATTAGTCCTGCGGTCTTTGATGGCTAATAGGTATTTACAAGAGCACAAGCGCTGGAAACATCATTTCTATGAAAGTTAAAAATACAATCAAATTTGATCAACTGTAGTTTTGGGTTTGAAAAGTGTCCATGCTGACTGAACAAACACATTCAGGCACTGCACATCTGTGCTCTGTAGCATCACAGGGCTTTCATCACACTAAGCCCATTCTTTGAGAGAGACTGGCATCAAGCTGACCTCAGCAGGAGGACCACAGGGCAGGACACCAATTAGTGGAGGCATTTGCACCAACTTGACAGGACCACTGTGCTGGGAAGTTCACTGGACCCCAAGCAGTGGTAGAAGCATGTCCTGTGGCAGTAAATAATTAAACGAGGACTAAAAACTTTATCCTTCATGGATACGGATTTGATTTATGTTCAAGAAAATCTGCAACCTTCAGAAAACCCGATCAGTTCCCAATCCCACATGATCTTGACAAAGCCACTAGAAATCGCAGTGTTCTCCTACAACATATTTCCTATGTGATCTAAATTCACTTTTTTGACCTTCAGCAGCACAGGCATGGACCCAGAGGTCACAACTGAGTGAGCGTACGTCTGGTAGAAGCCATCACGGATCCAGTTCCCACTCCCTGACAATAAAACCAACCAATTATTTGCCTCTCTGGCCTGCTAATGCCGTCGTACTTTTATAGTTCACAAGTTTGCATTTAATTATAATTTTTAAATATTACATTTTCTAGGTTTCTACATCACGAATTGTTTTTTTAGAGAAAAAAAAAGTGAGATAAGTAGCCATGTGCTGGCTGTATTTTTTGTAGCACATGTTTTGCTTTTAATCCCAATTTCCAGATCTAATTCCCCCTTGGTCTATTTCTACTCAGACTGATCTGCTAGAAAATACTAAGAAAAGATCACAAACCAAATCTTATGATAATATCCTCAGAAATTTTAAACAGCTCTAAGAGGTTTGGCCTCAGACCCAAACATTAACATGATCGCTCAATTTTAATGAGGTCAAACAAGCTGCTGGGCATCTGGCTGGTGATCAAGGTCTTGGCCGGAGTGGGGAGGGCCATCATGTTCTTACAAAGAACTTAAGAAATAGTGACAGGTGATAATGTAATGCATGATGCAACTGCCCTCGGCCACTTCATCTTTTCACCCCACTGGGATCCCAGAGGCCAGGCTACTTTAGCCAGATGCAAAAAGTAGCTAAAGATCTGCAGAAGAACCCTATCTTTGTGGAGATAAATTTTAAGGGATTTAAATAAACCCCTAACTAACATTCATCACAATGAGCTCATCAACGTGAGGAGACAAGAAAGAAAATAGACTTTTGGAAGTGATGGGCAGAGATGAAGGCTGACAAAGAGCCACGTTGATACAGCTGTATTATCATCTTGATTTGAAACAGTCTAGTACCTTAAAGAAACATCAAAGATCTCTTTCTCTCTTTACAGTTCCCCTCTCCTGAATATCATCTTTGAAAAAATTAAGTCATTCTTGAGTAGACTGTTTTCCTTTGAGTAACAGCAATATATTTAGGTCTGAACCATTCACTAATTATATAGGGAAACTCATTAGAGCCAAGACTGAAAACAAAAGGAAAATATTTGAGCCTGAAATCTCAGAAGTAGCTCATTTGACAAACAACTGTTTACATTTTTCCTTTTAAATGTTCAAGTGAGAAGCACCTGGGTGGCTCAGTGGTTGACTGTCTGCCTTTGGCTGTTTCTGATCCCAGGCTCTGGGGATCAAGTCCCACATCAGGCTCCTCCATCAGCCTGCTTCTCCTTCGGCCTGTGTTTCCTCTCTGTCTGTCTCTGTCTCTCAAAAATAAATAAAATCTTTTTTTTTTTTTAATTTATTTATGATAGTCACACACACACACAGAGAGAGAGAGAGAGGCAGAGACACAGGCAGAGGGAGAAGCAGGCTCCGTGCACTGGGAGCCTGACGTGGGATTCGATCCCGGGTCTCCAGGATCGCGCCCCGGGCCAAAGGCAAGTGCCAAACTGCTGCACCACCCAGGGATCCCCCAAATAAATAAAATCTTAAAAAAAAATTTCACGGGATTCCTGGGTGGCTCAAAGGTTTAGTGCCTGCCTTCGGCCCAGGACGTGGTCCTGGAGTTCCAGGATTGAGGACTGCATGGGTCTCCCTGCATGGAGCCTGCTTCTCCCTCTGCCTGTGTCTCTGCTTCTCTCTGTCTCTCTCTCTCTGTCTCTCTCTCTCTCTCTGTCTCTCATGAATAAATAAATAAAATCTTTAAAAAACATTTCACATGAAATCTTCCCCTAAGTATCATGATCAACACAGAGCATGCCATGGTACAAGCAGGGACTATGTCCCCAAATACGAGAGGAGAAAAGCACCTATTAACACTTTAACACTTTAACACCTATTAACACTAACACACTTTAACATAAGTTTTAACATTCACTTTTAAAATAAAGTATTGAGACCAATACATACAGGAATGCATAAGCAAAAACAGTGAAGTCATTCTCTATTAGTATTACACTATCTTAGAATCTGCAAAAATTCCACTATTTGGCTGAGACAGTCATTTAAAGGGTTATGAAGAAATTGAAAAGGGTTTAAAATCACAGAAATCAGCTTAAGAACTGGAAGTTGGTTCAACTAACATATAAACAATGTCAGTCTTCCTTATTACAGAAATCACAAATGTTCTCTAATAATATTTGGGAAAGTACTTTATCAAAAAAAAGGAATGAAGAACCTATAAGGCAAGAAAAGTGAAAAGCTCACTGGCTCTTCCTAATTCTTAATAAGAGAAATAACATATGAATAAGCAGCCAAGTGGGTAAAGATGACTATTTTCTTTTTTTTTTTTTTTTTTCAATGCCTAGAAGTCAGAGGCATTTCTTTTTTTTTTTTTTTTTTTTTTTTTTTTAATTTTTATTTATTTATGATAGTCACAGAGAGAGAGAGAGAGAGGCGCAGAGACACAGGCAGAGGGAGAAGCAGGCTCCATGCAGGGAGCCTGATGTGGGATTCGATCCCGGGTCTCCAGGATCGCGCCCCGGGCCAAAGGCAGGCGCCAAACCGCTGCGCCACCCAGGGATCCCAGATGACTATTTTCTGAGACCACAGAGAGACTCCCTGAGTCCCTCTTCTGTTAAGTCCTACCATGAGGAATATGCATATGGGGTTAGAAATTATTTCACCAACTCCAAGATTCTTTTACTATGTGTGGAACAATCTAAGATTATTGTCATAAATCTTTGAAAGGTACTTTACTGTCACTTAGAGCACGTAGGCAAGAGATCAGGGCTGCCTTGCTCTAAGGAGCACCATCCATTAGGACTTTCTGTAATGTCATAAATGTTCTAGAGCCATGCTGTCCAACATCGTAGCGATTAGTAGTTACTGAGTGCATGAAATCTAACTATTGTGACTACAGAACTGAATTTTTTATTTTATTTTAATTGATTTAAACTCAGCCTTGTAGCATGTGGCTTGTAGCTGCCTCATTAGACCGGAAAACTATAGAGAGTAAGCATGATGCTTGCAGGCTGGTAATCAACTGGATCTACAAAATACCCACAGTCTGCACTGTAAAGAAGAAACTTGTTCCACTTTGACAGAGCTAGGTTAGTCCCATCACCACCACTGCTTCAGTTCTCTAATATCACCTGCTGCTGGATTTCTGAAAATTAGGAAATTAAAAGCTAGGGTGGAAAATCTTGTTAGGTCCAGTACATTCCAGGTAACAGAAAACCTTGGTAACATGGCCACTTATGTACATAACCCATGTATAAAGATTATGTCACGTATTGCATGATGCAGCCCACTCCTGCATGTGGCAAACAAGTCCACCAGCAACTATGAGGTATCTGACAAGAAGAAAGAAGTATAAACCCGACTTAAGAGCTTTCAGGCCAATGGAGAATCAGCTGTTTTTCCTTCCCATACAGATAGTCTAAGAGGAAACACCTAGAAGTTGTATCAGGGGAGATACAAATCACATGCAAAGAGCTTTCTTCAAACTCAAGATTGGACTGTGGAATGGGTTCGCAAAGGGTGACTATGGAATCTGTCACACGGGACACTCTCATAAGTGCCATGTGGTTTAACTCATGGGTGTCATCCACCATATGCTATTTCTAGACTTCTATATTTTATTTCAGCTAAATATGTTTAGCCGAGTATGTTACATAACGGTCTTGCTATATCTTTTCCAGACTTGCAACTCCCACGTAGTCTAGTGTGAATGTACAATTATTTCCTTAAAAGTATATGTTAAATTAAAGCTAATAAGCGCTTCGATATGTTGTTACTAAGGTTGTTGTTTGGTTGTAAAAGAAAACAATGTGGTTGGCACTGTGCTGAGGTACAAATGATGCAATTCTTAACCTGAGGGCATAATATAAAATTTAGCCAAATGAAAGATAAAGAGATGGCTATGATTTGATTATTCAAAACCTTTGTTGGTAGGTGAACTCCAGGGGGGGAAATGAGTTTTTAGAAGCATTACGGAGCAGTATGAAATGAGATCAATTTCAGCTTTTAAAAATTAGGGAAAATAAAAAAAGAAGAAAACAAGTTGACATATTGGGCAAGAATTTAGAACGAGTAATAGACTTGGTATGTATTCATTACCAGTCAACGATAAATTTAGAGGATTAATTATTTACTGCGTTGTAGAGAATAAAATTCTGCTATGGGCTATATTTATGAAACATGGTTTTGACAAGCAACAATTATATGAGCACAACATTCCTTTTCAGAGTTTTTTTAAGCTTTCATCATTCACTATATGCCCCCAAAATGTGAAATGTAAATGCCACAGATGCAAAACCTCCAGGTAGTCTGCATGCATATTTTCAGACTTCTGCAAACATTTACACCCTGCTCTCAGGAATCAGGAGTCTTTGAGACAAGCTCTTCCCTATAACATGGCCTATCCCCCCGCTCCACCCCTGTAGGCAGCAAACAAAATGGAAGATACAAAACGAGGTGGTGCAGTAGGACAAGGGAGAGCTATGGATGATGAACAAAGAGAAGATGGATTTGAAAGACTGTAGGTGACAAAAAAACACAAAACCTGAGACAAAGAATGAGGGGAGTTGAAACCTCAGGAGTCCTGCTTTCCTATGTCCAATATTTGATCGGACTGCAAGTGTAAGAAGTGATAGTGGAGGCTCGTCACAGATGACACCCTTGCAGGACTTTTGACTGATAGTCTGACTCTTACCAACCAGTGTGCCAAAGACCACAGGAAGGTCTGGCTGAAAACGAATCACCCGGCCTCTAACTGGTAGGGCTGCCATCATTAGATTTGCCCGAAGACTCCTGGATATTGTTTATAACGGGTGCCACTGGGTAAGTTACTGATAGGAATTGGGTTCTGGAGTCAGACTGCTGAGTTCATACTCACCAGCTCTGTGACCTTTGGCAAGTACTCTTTCCAGGCCTCAGTTCCCCCAACTGTGGAAAACACAATACTACTGATCTTATAGCCTTGTGAGTTCTAAAAGAGATCATACTCAAGCAATCTACAAAACTGTGGCTGGCTTATAATAAACACTCAACAAATATTACATATAATTATTACTTATATTTTTCCTACTGTGTTGGAATAGTTTAACTGTATTTTCCATAGCAAACAAAATTATTGATATTTAATGGCTACTTAACAGATAGACATGGTGGTTTTAGTGGTTGGTAAATCTCATTAAATAGGTTTCTAATAGCCAGCTGGTATTTAGTGAGCATATTAATGGTCTTGTTGTCTTTAAATTAGACCCTTATTTCAACCATTTAATTTCTGTTTATAACTTATACATCCCTCCTTTTAAAAGAAGCATGTAAAGCTTCTCTTATAAAAGAATAATGATATCCATTGACTCTTTTTCTTTCCTGTTTTAATGACTACCTAAATCTTCAGAAGCATTTGGGCAAAGACACTTTGAGCTGTTTAATCCTGCTAAGTCATATGTTGTTGTGAAATTATTTTCTGCCTAACCACAAATACAATATGCTTGTATAACTTCCTCTTTTACATTTCAACAGTTTCTGATTCACAGACAATCCTCACATCACACACAAGCTCTTTTTTCGTTAAAGACATAAAGACACGGCTTCTGTCTTTATGCTCTTCTTTTTTATTTCCATTTTCCTTTTTGCCCCTTGTGGATGACTTCAATCTCATCATTTCTGCCCCCGTCTACTTGCAATGTCAATATTATTTTATCATTGTGTTGAGCTGCACTCTTCTCTGCCCCATACTTCCCACCAGCATACACTCTTTCCCTAGATTATCAACTAGCCAGCCCAGCTTAAGGAACTGTTTCTTTGTCTGTCTTCAGTTGACTATCACACATTCATCAGGCACTAGATAAAATTCATGGCTCGGGCCAAAAAGTGATGAGATTATTTGCTACTTGAAGACACATTTACTAGTCATATAGCAGAGAGCAAACTGATGCCTGCTTGAGATCTTACAGGAAAGTGCAGACAACTCACAAAAGCTCCTATAGAAGAGTCAGTTGTAAACACCTGCCATGACACCAGATCAACACAAATTGTTGTGATCTTTGCTGCCTTTTATACCACTGCTTCTTCCTAGGTCCTAACCTCTGAAGAACTAGACACCTCTGGAGAAGGAGTAGATGATGAGGTGATAAATCCTCCCCATGCCCACTTCAACTTCAGGGTTCCCACTAAGCTGCCAAAAAGAAAAAAGCATCAACTTTAACTCAAAATTGAAGTTTTTATTAATTCATGCAACTGAAAGTTAAATTGCTAAACTGAGGTAGTTTTCTGTGATCTGAAGTTACCAGAAAATCAAAAGTGATCTATGACTATACTATGCTGGTCATCTCAGTTCAGTTGTATCAGTTGCTTTCTGAAAAGAAATGGTGAAATGAAGGGCCAAAATGGCTTCCCGAGAAATGAAGATGCCATGCCCAAGCCAAAACAGGGGGGCCAAGCCTAACTTAGTGACCTGTCTTAAGACCATGGACATCATCCTGAGCAGGAAACATTTTATATGTCATCATTAGGTCGAGCATTGCTAGTCTCTCCTTCATGTCTGTACCAGGGGCATGTCTGTACCTGGCATATACCAGATACCAAACCACAAGTATCTCCATTTTCCTGACCTGCTGAGAAAGAACCATCTAAAATGTCTCTTTTTTTGCCTACCAGGAAGATGTTGTGAAATAGTCTTATGAAGAATTATAATTATCCTTTTAAATAATGACATAGGCATTAACAGAAGCATTATTCTTTTTCATGATAATAATGCCATCACTTAAAGACACAACTTATGACAGCACAAACTGCCCAGAGAAGAGGTTCTAAATCAATGCAAAATAACAAAAGGGTAAAACGCATATCCCCAGAGACACACCAGGAAATGCACATTGTTTTGCATTTATTAAAATGCAGACGCAAGCATAAGGCATAAAATGACAATATTAAATGAAGAACTTAAATTATGTAGAATATTTTATGAGAAGAGAACTTTGTTTTCCTTTGGGGAGACAAGGGAGGTGAGAAATATAGTTTCATGAGTCTGCTCATTGTAGATTTGAAGGCATCTAGTATAATATTTAGTATTTATTTTTCATGAATGAAAGATAAAGGAAAAAGGATTCAGCATCATTTAAAAAAAGACCTATGAACATTTTGAAGTAATATTGAAATCCCAACATTACATGTAACTCCCCCAATGTGGCCTAAGTAGCAGTCACCTAGCCCCAATCTAGGAGGCAAGACCTCAAAATCTGTTTCATTCCACTGAAACAAGTGATCTACATTTAAAATTTTTCCATTGTATGCACAAGATATGTGGGTATTTCCTCTGTTTGTTTTAAATAAAAACACTTCCAAATTGATTACATTTTATTACTTAGGCCTTACAGATTCACACCACAAAGGCATTGTCCTATAGGAAATAGAACTATCCTAGGGCCGGCCAAAGGCCTTAGTGGGAATTAAAATTCTTGCCTCCATCACATTACAGATGTACAAGACATTTATCTTTCCACTGCTTATGTATCTTTAAAAAGCTTAAATAAAATTAAATAAAATCAATAAAATAAAAGAAAATAAAATTAATTTAATTTTCAAGTTACTGAGAAGATCCAAAAGACAATGAAATTATATGAAGATTTAAAGTAATCTAAACTAGTGATATTTTTATTCTTTTTTAAATATTATTTCAATAAGGAGATTTTGTCTTAGTAAAAGACAAGGGAAATAAATAGAAAAATCTTAAAAAGAGAGAAGATTTTATGTTATGGGTAAGGATAACCTATCTCTCTATACCCTGCTAACTCTAATATGTAAATAGAAAGAGTACAAAGAACAAATGACAACAACTTTTTATTTTATTTATTTTATTTTATTTTATTTTATTTTATTTTATTTTATTTTATTATTTTATTTTTTTTTTTTTTATTATGAGAGAGAGAGAGAGAGAGAGAAGGAGTTGCAGAGGGGAGCAGGAGAGAGAATCTTAAGGAGGCTCCACTCCTCTCACAGAACCCAATGAGGAGCTCAATCTCACAACCCTGAGATCATGACCTCAGCCAAAATCATGAGCCAGACATAGCTGAGTGAGCCACCCAGGCACCCCAAGTGACAACAATTTGAGTATGAAAAGGGGAATTTAAGATTGAGACACAAGGGCCTCTGGCAAATCCAAAACCCACTCACTTTAACAAGACATGAGGTAACCTATTAGTTTCTCTGTGTAATGCTGTGATCACTCCTCTAAAAGGGTGGGTGAGACTTTGCTATAAAATAACTTACTGTCTAGATGTATTTTCCAGATTCGTTATGTTTTGCTCCATTACAGTGATATTTTCTTTTATTCTCCATTCCAATTGTACATCAAAATAAAACTATGCTATTTCCTTTACTTCCATGTTTGGACCTTTGGCCTAAGCCATTTGGAGTAGGAGTAAATTTTTCATCTGTAATTTGAGAATTTTTATTCCTTAGCAGTACTTTGTGCTTTGGGAAAGTCCTAGCAGAAAAGCAAAATTGTTTCTTTAATTTTTTTCATGATTTTATTTTCCAGATTTTAAAAACCGTAGAGGCAGTTGGGGAGAATAGCAAAGTACAAGGATGCTAAGCTCACTTTGTCCCATGTACTCACTGAGTCAACAACTACATCTACAGCAAAAAAAAAAAAAACTCTGAAAACAACCAGAAGGCTGGCAGGTCATATTTACACAGTTAGTCATAGAGATAGAAAATATAAAAAAGAACCAGTCTGAGGGAAAAGAATCCAATAACTTAAATTTTAAAAAGTAGAGAGGATCAACAGCAGTTTAAGGGATGCAGATGGATGGATCAGCGATCTGGAAGACGGGGTAATGGAAAGCAATCAAACTGAACAGCAAGTATAAAAAGAATAGTGAAAAATGAGAATACGTTAAGGGGTCTCTGTGATATCATCAAATGTAATAACATTTGCATTACAGGGCTCCCAGAAAGAGAAAAGAGAGAAGGGAGCAGAAAACTTATTTGAAAAAATAATAGCTGAAAATGTACCTAATCTGGGGAAGAAAACAGACATCCAGGTCTAAAAAGCACAGACAGCTCCATACAAGATGAACCAATGAGATCCACATCAAGAAATATAATAAATAGCGTGGCAAAAATTAACGATAAAGAGAGAATATTAAATGCAGCAACAGAAAACAGTTATATACAAAGAAACTCCATAAGACTATCAATGGATTTTTCAGCAGAAACTTTACAGGCCAGAAAAGAGTGGAATGATATATTCAAAATGCTGAAAGGAAAAACCCACAACCAAGAACACTCTACCCAGCAAGATTGCCATTTCAGAATTGAAGGAGACATAAGGAGTTTCCCAACAACAAAAGTTAAAGAAAGGAGTCCATCAATACTTAGCCAGCCTTATAAGAAATGTTATAGGGAATTCTTTAAGTAGAAAAAAAAAAAACACAACTAAAAGAAAATCATGAAAGGAAAAATTTTTACAGGTAAAAGCAAACATATAGTAAAGGTAGTAAATTTGACACATACAGCATATGGAGATTAAAACACAAAACAGTAAAATCAATTATAGCTACAAAAATTAGTTAAGGGATACAAAAAATTGAAAGATGTAAAATCAGGACATAATGTACATAAAACATGGAATGAGAAGTAAAACTTTAGTGCCTTTAGGATGTGTTCAAACTTAAGCAACCATCAACTTCATATAGACTGCTATACACATAAGATATTATATGTGAACCCAATAGGAACCACAAAGCAAAAATCTATAATACATAGATACACAAAATTTAAAGAGAAAGGAATCCAAGCATAACACTAAAGAAAGCCATGTAATTACAAGGGAAGCAAGCAAGAAAAAAAGAAAGGAAAAGAGAAGAAGTATATAAAAAAAACAGAAAACAAGTAAAAAATGGCAATAAGTATATATCTATCAAAAATTACTTCAAATGTAAATGGACTAAATATTCCAATCAAAAGACAGAAGGTGACTGAATGGATAAAAACTAAGACCCATCTATATGCTGCTTACAAATACTCACTTAAGACCTAAAGGCACACACAGACTAAAAGTAAAGGGATGGAAAGAGGTATTCCATGCAAATTCAAGTGGGAAAAAAAAGTCAGGTAGAAATACTTATATCAGACACAATAGACTTTAAAATAAAAACTGTAGCAAGAGACAAAGAGTATTACATAATGATAAAGAGATCAACTCAATAACAGGATATAAAAATTGTGAATACTTATTTAGACAACATTGAAAGACTTTAATACATGAGGCAAATATTGACAGACCTAAAGGGAGAAATTGACTGTAATAAAACAATAGGGAATTTTAACACTTATATCAATAGCTAGATCATCCAGACAGAAAATCAACAAAGAAACAATGGCTTTGGAAACACCTTAGACAACATGGACTAAACAAATATGTATGGAACATTCCATCCAAAAACAGAAGAATGTACATTTTATTCAAGTACACATGGAACATCTTCCAGAATATATGACAGGCCATAAAACAATAAATAAATGAATAAATAAATAAATAAATACATTTATTTCTCAATAAATTGAAGAAGACTGAAATGTTATCAAGCATCTTTTCTGACCACAACAGTATGAAACTAGAATCAATTACAAGGAAAAAAAAAGTAGACACACAAAAGCTTAAAAAAAATGCTACTAAAGAACAAATGGGTCAACAGAGAAATCAAAAGAAAACTAAAAAAATACATGGAGAAAAATGAAGATGGAAACACAATAAAGATGGATACAAGAAAAGCAGTTTGATGAGTGAAGTTTATAGCAAGAAATAAGAAACCTTAAATAATCTAACTCTATACCTAAAGGCAGAATAAAAAGAACAAAGCCCAATGTTAGTAGAAAGAAAGAAATAATAAAGATAACAGTTGAAATAATGAGAGTGACTTAAAAATAGTCACATCAATGAGTTCAAGAACCAGATATTTGAAAAAATAAACAAAATTGATAAATCTTTAGCCAGACTCATCAAGAAAAACAAGAGAGGACTCAAAGTCAGAAATGAAAAGGAAAAATAACAACAAACTCCACAGGAAAGCAAAGAATTATAAGAGACTACTATGAAAAATTATATATTAAGTTTACCTAGAAGAAATGGATAAATTCATAGAAATGTAGTCTTTTAAAATTAAATCAAGAAGAAATAGAAAATCTGAACAGACCAATTACTAGTAGCAAAATTGAATCAGTAATCTAAAAGCCCCCAATAAACACAAGTCCAAGATCAGATAGATTCACAGGTAAATTCTATAAAATATTTAAAGAAGAATTAATACCTATTTACCTTCAACCATTCCCCAAAAATAGAAAAGAAAAGAAAGCTTCCAAATATACTAAATGGGGCCAGCATTACCCTGATACCAAAACCAGACAAAGGCTCCACAAAAAAATGAATGAATGAACAAACCAACAAAAGAAAGAGAGAAAAGAAGAAACAAGAAAACTGTAGGCGATTATTTTTGATAAACATAGATGTAAAAGTCTTCCACAAAATACTAGCAAAGTGAATCCAAAAAAACATTAAAAAAATAATTCACTACACTCAAGTGTGATTTATTCCTGGGTTGCAAGGGTCTTTCAATATTCGCAAATCAATCAATGTGATACATCACATCAATAAGAGAAAGGGTAAAAACCATATTATCATTTCACTAGACACAGAAAAAGCATTTGACAAAGTACAATGCACATTCATGATAAGAAGCCTCAACAAAGCAGGTTCAAAGGGAACATACCTCAAAATAATAAAGGCATATATAAAAAATCTACAGCAAACATTATACTCAACGGGGAAAAACTGGGAGCTTTCCCTCAATAGTCTGGAACAATACATGGATGTACATTCTCACCACTGCTTTTACATAGTACTAGAAGTCCTAGCCACAGCACTCAGACAACATAAAGAAATAAAAGGCATCCAGGTCAGCAAGGAAGAGTAAAACTTTCACTATTTGCAGACGACAAGATATTCTACATAGAAAACATAAAAGACTCCACCAGAAAACTGCTAGAACTGATACATGAATACAGTAAAGTCACAGTATACAAAATGAATACCCAGAAATCAGTTGCATTTTTATAGACTAATAATGAAGTAGCAGAAAGAGAAACTAAAAAAAAAAAAAAATCCCATTTATAATTATAGCAAAAATAATAAAATACCTAGAAATAAACTTAACCAGGTAGATGAAAGACCTATACCCTGAAAACTATAAAGCACCAATGAGAGAAATTGAAGATGACACAAATAGGAAGATATCCCATGCTCATGGATTGGAAGAATTAATATTGTTTAAAAGTCCATACTACCTAAAGCAATCTATAGATTCAGTGCAATCCCTTTCAAAATACCAAAAGCCTTTTCACAGAACTAGAACAAATAATACTAAAATTTATACAGAACCACAAAGACCCGAATAGCCAAAGAAATTTTGAGAAAGAACAAAGTTGGGGGTATTATAATCCCAGATTTCAAGATATACTACAAGTCAAACAGTATGGTCCTGGCACAAAAACAAATGAATCGTCAGTGAAAGAGGATTGAGAGCCCAGAAGTAAACCCATGCTTATAAGGTTAGTGAATCTTTGACAAAGGAGGCAAGGATGTACAAAAGGGAAAAGACAGCCTCTTCAACAAGTGGTGTTGGGAACATTGGACAGTTACATGCAAAAGAATGAAACTGGACTACATCCTTATACCATACTCAAACAACGAACTCAAAATGGATTTAAGACCTAAATTTGAATCCCAAAACCATAAAACTCCTAGAAGAAAACATAGGCAGTTATCCCTTTAACCTTAGTTTGAGCAACATTTTTCTAAAGATGTCTGCTGAGGCAAGGCAAACAAAATAAAAAAAAAAATTATTGGGACTACATCAAAATAAAAAGCTTTTACACAGTGGAAGAAACCATCCACAAAACAAAAGGGCAAACTACTAAATAGATGAAGATACTTGGAAATGATACATCCAATAAGGGGTTAATATCAAAAATATAGGAAGAACTTACACAACTCAACACCAAACAAGCAAATAATTCAAATATAAAATAAGCAGAGGACATGAATAGACATTTTCCCAAAGACATCCAAATGGCCAAAAGGTACTTGAAAAGATACTCAACTTCACTAATCGGCAAACAATGTAAATCAAAACCACCGTGAGTTATCACCTCACACAAGCCAGAATGGTCAGAATCAAAAAGAGAAGAAATAACAAGTGTTGGATGTGGTCGAGGTGGAGAAAAAGTAATATTTAAGCACTGTTGGTAGGAGCATCATGCACTGTTGCAGCCACTATGGAAAACAGTATGGAGGCTCCTCAAAAAATTTAAAATAGAGGTACACAGGACCCCATAGTTCCACTACTGGGTATTTACCCAGAGAAAACAAAAGCATTAATTTGAAAAGATATACGCAAAAAAAAAAAGATATACGCACCACTATCCCTACCCAAACCCCTCCTGTGTGTGGTTGGAAAATTTTTTTGTTTTTTTGTTTTTTTGTTTTTTCTGAATAAAAAAGATTCTACTAACAAAAAAAAAAAAAATACCTTCAATTGTTTATTGAAGCAATATTTACAATTGCCAAGATATGGAAGCAACCCAACTTCCCAGTGATAGATGAATGGATAAAGAAGAGATTTCACTTACATATAGAGTCTAGAAAACCAAACATGAACAAACAAAAAGCAGAAAGAGACCCATCACTGCAGAGAACAACTTGATGGTTACCAGAGGGGCAAAAGGTGAGGGTGATAGGTAAAATGAGGGGAATGGGAGATACAGGCTTCCAGCTTTGGAATGAGTAAATCATGGGGATGAAAGGCACAGCATAGGGAATATGTCAAGAATTTTATAATAATGTTATACGGTGACAGTAGCTACACCTGTGGCACATATGAGCATAGCATAATACATAAACTTGTTGAATCACTATGTTGAGCATCTAAAACTAACATAACATCGCACGCCAACTATACTGCACTAAAAAAAATTTTTTTAAGACACTGGAAAACATACTCAATATAACCGAAACAAAAGGGGAGGAAGAAAAAAAAAAGCAATGCCAGGTGTGTGAGAAGTACTCAATGAATATTACTCTGTATGTCTCTTATGCCATTCATTAATTAATATGTTTCTACATAATTAACTAAATAGAGGCATCAAGCCTAAGCCCTCTGATTATGAACATGTGAATAATCAAGATCACCAAACGGCAGATGTTTTGTATCACTGTTTAATTTTTCAGACTTTATTTTAAAATTTTTGGAATCATACTATTTAAGGCGTCCTTCCTTTTTCTGCAGAAGTTTCCATTCCATAAGCTTGATTCCGATTTCAAGTAGACGCTAATCCAACACTTCCGAGCTGAATAGCAAGTGACTATTTAAGCGCATCCTGCAGGTTTCCTACAATGAACTGGTCTCGGTTTTACGGAGTACATTTCCATTGTGAACAGGATTTGTATTGGGAATTGTCCTCTAATTTCTAAAACATTTACAAAACCAGTTTCCCTAAATAGAACAATTTTCTGGGCCATAAAACACTAACTAAATTTGGTTTAGTTGGGAATATCAATGGAAGGCTTTGTCATGGATTCCACCAGCAGGGCATTCTTACAACATGTCATATAAATTTTTGTGAAATTTTATAGAGTTGAGCAGATGGTTCAGCTCTTTGGTATTGGCCGTAACAGCTTCGCAAAGCTTTTAAATTCATTTGTAAAATTTTAATCTTCAACAATGAATCATGAGTGTGGAAGAGGGGCCATTCAGAACCATTTTAAAAGTTATTCAACGATATCATCCTATGTGTCCAAAAGTGTCTATGGTCATTGTTCACAATCTTCCAATCTACTGGATTCAAGATGTTTGGGAGAAAAGCATGCAGTTTCAAAATTTTAAGATATGACTTAGGTCACTTGCTGAAGGAAGAAATAAGGGAGGAGACCAGCAGCTAGAACCTTTGTAGTCCACTGGGAGGAAGGGTCTCATGATACTCAAATGGGCCCTTGTACTCACAAGTTAACACAAAATGTTATTTGAAAGGGAAACTAATAACAAATATTAAAAAGAGGTCACAACGCTCTTTTCAGGTCTATTAAGGAGTCATGATCTTTGTTCCAGGAAGTAAAAAATTAAGAAAACTTTTGTTAGTGACATTCTGAACTGAATGTGTGCTTTGACATTCTTCTAATTATGAAAGCTGTGTTCCTATTCAAAAATGAAATAAAATGTTCTTGATATACAAATGATTGGAATATCCTTTGATATCGAATAATACCTAAATACAAACTCTTCAAAGTGTCTCACAACCATCTATTTGAGGACATTCCAGTCAAAATTCAAGGTGTAGCCTCTAGGCAAATATTTACTCAGATTTTCTGAAAAGGAATTTTCATTGATTTCCATTGTCCAGCTTTGCTTTGTTAATTTCTATCATTCAACTTTGTTTAATAATTTCAGATTCTTGTCACAAGAAAATATTAGAGTTACGAGATCGATAATAGTAATAGAATTTAAAACTTTCCAACAGTTCACAACTCTTCAACTAACCATTAAGAACTATCTTTAGTATACAAATAAACACAGAACCGTATTTCTCCAGGTCACATCAGCCAGGACAGCATAATTGTATTACATGTTTTTGTAATATTACATATTTTTGTAATAGTCACAAAGAAACACTTCTGTCTTAGATAAAGGGCAAAAGTAGTTGGGGATTCAAGTTGTAAAGCCTCTTCCTCCATGGAGTTCAAGAAGGTGCCAGGTTCTTTGACTTGGATTCACCATATGATTATGACCACCATCTTGTCCAACTTCTACCCTCCATTTCCTCTGTTGTTTCATCAAGTACCTCTCTGTGTGTCCTTTGTATTCCAGCGAAAGCCATTGCTTCTCTTGGTGGCCCTGTCAGCTCCACTGAACCCAGGAAGTCTGGCCGGCAGTGATCTATTCTGCCTGATGGCACAGCTGCTCTCCGACTCAGTCAGAGTTCCTGGTTGAACTCCGTTACTAGGCAACGATGCCATGTGACCATGGATGCTGGTTTCATATGGATATTTCTTCTATTCAACTCACTTTCCATAATAGTCTCCTCTCCCTAGGGTCTGAGACAAGTCTTTGGACACTCGTCCAGAAGACCTTTAGAGTGATCAACAAAACCTATAGAAAATTACTCATAATCCTTGTCCATGCCTCTATCCTACATCCCAATCCCTGTCGGAGGCAAACTCTAAACCAAAAGAATTTATTCAGAACTAGCACACTTCTGCCGTAGAGAAAAAGATGCAAGACTGGAATATTAAATCTTAGTGTAGCTAGTTGTTTCAGGCAGAGCCCGTAAGAGCCCGTCTGTCAACACCCTGTATCTAAAGCTCCTAAGAAGAGAACGATGCTCATTCTGCAGAAGTCTTGGGTGGTTAAAAGGCCAGTTTCTGAAATTAGAAGCCCTGGGTTTGAGTTCCGGCTCCCGTATTCTTTGAACACATTTTAAAGCTCTATTGATTGGAATAAGCACCAACATGACTAGGGAATCTCCCTCTTAGAAAATCTTTAGAAATGGTGCCTTTTAAAAGAAGGGAAAAACTTTTCTGAAACATGCTAGAAAACAGAAGAATGGATGACATTTGAAGCCCCAAATGATAGAAATATAACTTGAAATAAACCTTAGATTTTACACTATACCCTTGTTCCCTTTTATTAGGTTTCTGTAAATTGAAGCACTCACTTACTAATAAGATTTAATTTTTTTAAAAAAATAATATCTTTAGATACTTAGGTTCAAATGCTGTCCCTCCAAGTCTTTTCATGATTTTCTTCTTTCCACATATTTGTGAAACACAAAATATTTATGTAGCTATTAGTAATTCTATAACAAGTACATGCATAATTGTAAAACTTGTGTTTCATGGTTGATTATTATTTTTCTATCTTTGCTGCTATAATTCACTCTATAAATTTAACAACTTGGGTGTCAGAGTAACTACGGCAAGGCTAGTGCCATGTGGCCTCCTTTGCCAGTAGGGAGTTTGGGAGGCCAAGTAGAAGCAGGAAACAAAATAACAGGATAATATATCTGAAAGTATGTAGATACTAACAGGATGACTTTTATTCTAGTTTTTATAGATATTAAAATTATCAGACCATTAGTGATATCAACTGTGCAATGAATCAAATTCTATATGCGTCAGCCTCTTAGTGATGCTCACAACTTTCATTTGAACAGCATTTCACCATAGCCTCTTTTGGCTAATGGTTGATTAGGTTCCTGGTAGCTAACATTGTGTCTGCTGTGAATGCTGCTAGGCTCTGAAACACACTCTAATATTTGAACCCTAAAACTTAAGAAAGTTTTAAGACTCTCCAAAAGACCACATTAATGAGGAGATTTCCAACAAATTAGCTGCCAAAAGATTAGACACATCAGCAAGGGATTTCCCCCAAGGTTTGGAGGAATATTTATGAGATTAAAACCAGCCACACGTTGCCAAGTCCAAGGTCCATAGCAGACAATATCTAATCAATATTTATCAGGCTTCTCCAGGACAAGACAGGGAGGGCTAGGAACTAAGAGATCTGTCCAAGTTCTGCCACTAATGAGCTGTGTGGCTTTGGGAATGTCACTTAGTATTTCCTGGCCTCGGTTTCTTCTGCTATAAACTGGGCAAGATAATCTGTGGTTCTATCCAGAGAATTCTTCTGCTTAGTTAACAGGGTCATGACCATTTATTGGAAAGTTTTATTTGAAAGTCTATGGGAGGCTAGAACATAAAACTTTATAATTTCAAGCACTCTTCTATTTTAAGCACCATTATATTTGAGAGAAAATAGCCCCAAATGTTTTTAAACTAATTCTTCTTAGCGACTTTCTAACAGTCCCCAAATTATTTAAATTAGCAGTAAATTGAGACATCGTAGAGCAGATATACATTTACTTTTAAATTGCTGTCTTTATATTTTACATATCATTGAATTTTCAAGTAAAACAATTAGCAACAGGGCAAAACTATAAGTGAACTGAATTTAAACTATGAAGCTACAGGGAGAGAAGTTTTTAATCACTAGATGTTCTGTAGCATAACTGAATCAAGTTGTTTATGATAATTTTATTACCTCAGCCCTCTCTTTAACAGAGTTATTATATTTTCTCCTGATGTATGATATCACACTTTAGAAGCCCTTTCAGTAATTGGAACTCCACGAACCTGGATTCCAAGGCTCATTAATGTGAAAAATTACTGTAAAAGTTAAATAAGAACATTTGCTTCACTTCAGCTTGGAACTTCTAACTATAAAAGATATGTTCTGTATTTAGGACTCTATTTCTGATTGGAGATCACCTCTTTTTGTCAACACTGTATCTTCATGAATTTCATTTACATTAGAACCTATTTGTAATAGGAGGATTTTAACTTTTCAAACTAAAAATGCCAATGTGTCCATTTTATAAACATCGCAAACTGTGTCCAAGAAGCTCTACCAGCAGTGGTTTTATCCTTGATTGCTCTTTAGAATCACCTCGGAAAATTCTATAGCTTGGCCCAGCATAGAACATTTAAAGTAGGAACCCTGGAGGTGGGTAGCAGGTATTGGTATATTTTAAAGGACCGCCAGGAGGTATGCAGTCAGGACTGAACTGCTGGCCTCGAGTTACTACTTATCTCATTGAACTTAAATCAGTCTCTGTGGTGTTTACTGTTGGCATTCTCACATTTATACCTGCTCCACTACAATGCCCTCTATTAATCCTGTCTCTAACAGTTTTTCAAAATGCTCTTGAAATAGTAGTTTACTTTGTCTTTATAACAATTCTATAGAGTGGGCAGCACATGTATTAGCCCATTTCACAGATGGGAATGTCTGGATTTGCTCAAGGGAACACAAACGTTAAGTGAAAATACTAAATGATAAAGCAGGACTAGGTACTCAAGTGTTCTTAGGTCAGGTTTAGTGCACTTCCCATGCCTGGAGCCCCAATGTCTGCCTTTTATCACACCTGGTCTGCATACAAAATTGTATCTTAAGACTATTCAGGCCATCTACCAAGCAGAACTTAGGAAGACGGCTTAGTAGGAGGACTCTAAACTCACCCCACATCATGTGTACAGCTTGATACCATCCCCAGCCAAGTCAACAAACCAGAAAGCAATCAAAAGACTGGTAGAACAACATTCATAACTAAATATAAAGAAGAAGGGGTGGCTCAGCAGTTTAGCGCCCACCTTTGGCCCAGGGTGTGATCCTGGAGACCCAGGATCGAGTCCCACGTTGGGCTCTCTCTTGGAGCCTGCTTCTTCCTCTGCCTGTCTCTCTCTCTCTCTCTCTGTCTCTCTCTCTCTCTCTCTCATGAATAAACAAATAACATATTTAAATAAGTAAATAAATAAGAAGATATACCTAAAGTTTAGAAAGGCCAGAAAGGCAGTGGCAGGCTGCCCACAACAGGGAGGGACCTGCATGTTTGAGAAGGTAGATAAATGGACATCCACACCAGGGAGCTCACATGGAGAAGATCAATTCCCAAAATGTTCAGCTTTAAAAGTTGGAGGACCTAAATTTTGTGAGTTTGTAAAACCAGTGGAACGTGGAAACTGGAGCTTTAAAAGTCAGATGATTCAGCACTGGATGAGCCTTGAGAGTAAGTGATAGCTAGATTGCTGCTCTTAAAGAGACAGCAGCCTATGCAGAGAGGCAACATGAGAAACAGTACTTTCCACAACACTGGGGCCAAATGGGAGATCATACTGGTTTTGGTGTGTGCTGGGGGACTTCTTTGGAAATGAGGGAGCTGGCAGGTGCCACTTTCATCCCTCACTCCCCACCCCACCCCCAGCCAGCATAAACAGAGCCACCTGTGGGAGACAGAGCTGCACAGATAATTGTAGCCTTGGCTCAAGACTCAGGGCAAACTTTGTTAAAGCTGCACAAACATCCTGCCCAGCCAACAGATGCGCAGCTGCCACTGCATGCCCAGCTGCACACTCATAGCCACTATAACATGCCAGGGCCCAGTCACCCTGGAGCATAGCCCCCAGCTGCCACAGGGTTTAGGGGGAACCCAGCCGAGGATTAGTGGCCCAATGCAAATTTTGCTAACACCATGGTACTGCTCCCAAGTTTCCCAGAAGGCATGCCCCCTGAAAGCTGGTCTTCCTGTATCCCACTAACACCACAGAGAGCAAGCACAGCCGGCAAAAGGCATAAAGTCAGTGCTTACAGCTGCACTGAAAGGAACAATGACTCAGACACAAGAGCAGGGCATGTGCAACACACATAGGATACTCTCCTGAAGTGCCAGTTTGGTGAGCAGGGGACACTGTACTGTAGGGCACTCCAGGACTTCTCCTTCATGAAGTCGCTAATTTCAAGAGCAGAGGACATAGCTGACTTCCTTAAAACACAGAAAAAGACACAGAGAGGCAGACAAAATGAGAAGACAGAAAAAGTTATCTCAAATGAAAGAACAGGACAAGGCCATGGACAGAGATCTAAACAAAACAGATATAAGTAACATGCCTGATAGAGAACTTAAGGCAGTGATCATAAGAATATTCAGTGGACTTGAGAAAAGGGTGGAAGACATGAGTGAGATCCCTTAACACAGAGAGAGGAATAACATAAGAGAGATAAAAACCTCAATAAACAAAATGAGAAACACACACAATGGAATGAATTGCAGGACGGAAGAAGTAGAGGAATGAACTAGTTATGTAGAAGATAGAGTAATGGGAAATAATCAATCTGAACGAAAGTGAGAAAAAAGAATTATACAAAATTAGAATAGACTTAGGGAACTCAGCAACTCCATCAAACATAATAACATTAATATTTTAGGAGTCCCAGAAGAAGAGAGAGAAAAGGGGCAAAAAATTTATTTGAAGGAATAAGAGCTGAAAATTTCCCTGATCTTAGGAAGGAAACAGATGTACAGATTCAAGAGGCACAGAGAACTCCTATCAAAATCAACGAAAACAGACTCACACCAAGATATATTGTAATTAAATTGGCAAAATGTGGAATAAAGAAAAAACCTTAAAAGCCCAAAGAAGTCAGCAACTTATCAGGGAAAACCATAAGACCACCAGGAATTTTCCAACAGACACTTAGACTATATCATGCCACTTTCTTCTGGCTTGCAAAGTGCTGAATAAGAAAAATCTGTAGCTCAGAATATTTTATCAAGTAAGGCTACCACTCAGAACAAAAGAGAAGGTGAAGAGTTCCTCAGGCATACAAAAAATAAAGGAGTTTATGACCACTAAGATAGCCCTGCAAGAAATATTAAAGTGGACTCTTCGAGTGGAAAGGAGAGACCAAAAGTGACAGTATAAAGATAGAAAACATGAAAGCAGTAAAAATGAATATTTCTGTAGAAAATCAGTCAAGGAACTCACAAAGAAAATAAATATAAAATATAATAACATACCTAAAATGTGGAGAGGAGAGGAAAAAGAATGGGTTCAAACCTAAACAACCATCAACTTAATATAGACCGCTATATACAGAAGAGGTTGTATACAAACCTAGTGGTAATCACATATCAAAAACCACTTATAGACATGCAAAGAATAAAGAGAACTAAATCCAAGTATATCACTAAAGAAAATCAACAAAACGTGAAAGAAAGGATCAGAGAAAATCTTCAGAAACAACCACAAAACAAATACTAAAATGGCAATAAATACATATCACTAATTACTTTGAATGTAAATGGGCTAAATGCTCCAATCAAAAGCCATAGTGTGACAGAAAGAATAAAAAGAACAAGACCCATCTATATGCTGCCTATAACTCACTCATTTTAGACCTAAACACACCTGTAGATTGAAAATGAGGGGTTGGAGAAACATCTATCATGCAAATGGAGGTCAAAGTAAGCTTATATCCGACCAAAAAAAAAAAAGAAAAAAAAACCCTTTAAAACAAAGACTGTAGCAAGAGACCAAAAAAAGATACTTACATGATAATAAAGGGGACAATCCAACTAGAAGATATAACAATTGTAAATATTTATGTACCCCAACATGGGAGCACCTAAATACATAAAACAGTTAATAACAAACATAAAGGAACTAATCAATAAGAATAGAATAGTAGGAGACTTTAGCACCTCACTTCCATAAGTGGAAAGATCATTTAAACACAAAATTAAAAAGGAAACAATGGCTTTGAATGACACACTGGACCAGATGGATTTCACAGATATATTCAGGACATTCCATCCTAAAGCAGTAGAATACACATCCTTTTCAAGTACACATGGAACACTTTCCAAAATAGTCACATATTAGCCCACAAAACTACCCTCAACAAATTGAAGAAGGTCAAAGTCATACCATGCATTGTTCCTGACAAGAGCCCTATGAAACTAGAGTCAACCATTAAAAAAACCCGGAAAGACCACAAATACATAAAGGTTAAGTAGCCTGCTAATAAACAATGAATGGGTCAACCAGGAAATAAAAGAAGAAATAAAAAGTACATGGAGACAACTGAAAATGAAAACACAATAGTCCAAAACCTTAGGATGCAGCAGAAGCAATTCTAAGAGGGAAGTTTATAGCAATACAAGCCTATCTCAAGAAGCAGGAAAAATCTCAAATAAACAACCTAACTTTACACCTAAAGGAGCTAGAAAAGGAATAACAGATAAAACCTAAAACCAATGGAAGGAAGGAAATAATAAAAATTACAGCAGAAATAAATGATACAGAAACAAACACACAAAAGAAGAGGTCCATGAAACCAGGAGCTGATTCTTTGAAAAAAATAATCAATATTATTGATAAGCCTCTAAACCAGATTTATCAAGAAAAAAAGAGAAAGGACTCAAAAAATAAAATCACAAATGATAATGGAGAAATAATAACCAACACCACAGAAACACAATTATAATATATGCCAACAAATTGGACAACCTAGAAGAAATGGGTAAATTCCTGAAACATATACTACCAAAACCAAAACAAGAAGAAATAGAAAATTTGAACAGACCCATAACTAGCAAAAAAATTGAATCAATAATCAAAAATTTTCCAACAAACAAAAGTCCAGTGCCAAATGGCTTCACAGGTGAATCCTACCAAACATTTAAGGAAGAATTAATACTATTCTTCTAAACTATTCCATAAAAATAGAAAAGGAAGGAAAGCTTCCAAATGCATTCTGAGATTGCATTACTGTAATACCAAAACTAGGTAAAGACACCACTAAAAAAAAGAACTACAGGTTAATATCCTTGATAAACATAAATGTAAAAATCTTCGATAAAATACTAGCAAACCAAATCCAGCAACATACTAAAAAAATCATTCAGCACAATCAAGTTGTTTTATTCATATTCACAAATGAATTAATGTACTATATCGCATCAATAAGAGAAAAGATAAGAACCATATGATCATTTCAATAAACATAGAAAAAAACCTTTTGACAAAGTACAACATCCTTTCATGATAAAAGTCCTCAACAGGGTAGGTTTAGAGGGAACATACCTAAATATGATGGTCATATGAGAAAAACCCACAGCTGTGTCATTCTCAATGGGGAAAAATTGAGAGCTTTTCCTCTACTGTCAAGAACAAGACAAGGATGTCACTCACCACTTCTATTCCACATAGCACTGGAAGTCCCAGCCACAGCAATCCATCAACAAAAAGAAATAAAAGGCATCTAAGTAGGCAAGGAAGAAGTCAAACTCTCACTATTTGCCAATGACATGATACTATATAGAGAAAACCTGAAAGACTGCCAAAAAACTGCTAGAACTGCTAAATAAATTTAGTAAAGTCACAGAATACAAAATCAAGGCACAGAAATCTATCGAAGAAACAGAAAGAGTAATTAAGAGGCCAATCCTCTTACAACTGCACCCAAATGGTAAGATACTACAAAGAAATCTAGTCAAAGAGGTGAAAGACCTCTACTCTGAAGACAATAACACACTAATGGAAGAGATTGAAGAGGACACAAAGAAATAGACATTCCATGCTCATGGATGGGAAGAATGAACACTGTTAAAATGTCTCTACTACCCAAAGCAATCTACAGGTTGAATGCAATCCATATTAAAATGCCAACATCATTTTTCTCAGAACTAGAACAAACAATTCTAAAGTTTGTATGGAATCACAAAAGACCCTGAATAGTCAATGGGATCTTGAGAAAGAAAAGCAAAGTTAGAGGCATCACAATTCTGGACTTCAAGTTATATTACAGAGCTGTTGTAATCAAGACAGTATGGTACTGGCATAACAGTATGATCAATAGAACAGAATAAAAAATCCAGAAATAAGCCCACCCAAATATAACCCATAATTATATAGTCAATTAATCTTTGACAAAGCAGAAAAGAATATCCAAAGGAGGGGAGGAAAGCCTCTTCAACAAATAGTGTCAGGATAACTGGACACCAACATGCAAAAGAATGAAACTGGACCACTTAATTACACCATACACAAAAATAAACTCTAAATGGATTAAGGACCTAAATGTGAAACCCAAAACCATAAACATCCTAGAAGAGAACACAGGCAGTAACTTCTTTGACATCATCCATAGCAACTAATCATGCCTTGAGGCAGGGAAAATAAAAGCAAAAGTAAACTATGGGAACCACATCAAAATAAAAAGCTTCTGCACAGAGAAAGGCACAATCAACAAATTAAAAACAACCTCCAGAATGGGAGAAGATATTTGCAAATGATATATTTGATGAAGGGTTAGTATCCAAAATGGGTATACAGCACTGATACAACTCAACACCCAAAACAGCCAATAATCCAATTTAAAAATGTGCAAAAGACATGAACATTCATCTTTCCAAAGAAGACATCCAGACGACCAACAGTCACATGGAAAGGTGTTCATCATCACTCACCATCAGGGAAATGAAAATTAAAACTAACATGAGAGGGGGATCCCTGGGTGGCTCAGCGATTTGGCGCCTGCCTTTGGCCCAGGGCGCGATCCTGGAGTCCCGGGATCAAGTCCCACGTCGGGTTCCCTGCATGGAGCCTGCTTCTCCCTACTCTTGTGTCTCTGTCTCTCTCTTTATCTCTCTCTCTCTATCATGAATAAATTAAAAAAAAAAAAAAACTACCATGAGATATCATCTCACACCTGCCAGAATGGCTAAAATCACAAACACAAGAAACAACAAGTGTTGGCAAGGATGTGGAGGAAAAGGAGCCCTCATGCACTGTTGATACGAATGCAAACTGCTCCAGGCCACTGCGGAAAACTGTATGGGGGCTCCTCAAAAAGTTATAAATGGAACTACTCTATGGTCCAGTAATCACATATACCGAGTATTTATGCAAAGAATACAAAAACACTAGTTCAAAGGGGTACCTGTACCACTATGCTTATAGCAGCATTATTACAATAGCCCAGATATAGATGAATAGATAAAGAAGAGTGATATAGGGTCGCCTGGGTGGCTCTGGGGTTGAGTGTCTGCCTTTGGCTCAGGGTGTGATCCCAGGGTCCTGGGATCGAGTCCCACATTAGACTCCCCGCAGGGAGCCTGCTTCTCCCACTGTCTGTGTCTCTGCCTCTCTGTTTCTCATGAATAAATAAATAAAATCTTTATTTAAAAAAAAGAAGAGGATATATATATATAATTTATATTTTATATATAATTTTTATATAATATATATTTATATGATGTATATAAAATATATTATATATAATATTAAAATATTTTAATATATAAAATATATATTATATGTATATAAAATCATATATATATAAAATGGAATGTCATTCCACCATATTAATGTCATTCCACCATATTAAAATATTTTACTATATAAAATATATATGTATATATACATATATATACATTTATATATGCATATATATATATATATACACATATATAAAATGGAATGTCATTCCACCATAAAACAGACTGAAATCTTGGCCTTTGCAATGACCCAGATGGAGCTAGACAGTGTAATGTTAAGGAGAATAAGTCAATCAGAGAACAACAAATATATGATTGCACTAAAAGAAAACAAATGAGCAAAGAAAAAAAGAGGGAGAGAGACAAAGCAAGAAGCAAACTCTTAACATCAAGAACAAATGGTGGTTACCAGAGGGGAGGTGGGTGGGAGGATGGGTGAAATAGGTGATGGGGATTAAGGAGGGCACTTGAGATTAGCAGATACCAGGTAATGCAGGGAAGTGTTGAATCACTATGTTGTACACCTGAAACTAATTTAACACTATATGTTTACAAACTGGAGTTAAAGTAAACACTAAAAAAACCCAACTATCCAAAGAAAATGACAAAAAGGAAAGAGATGATTCACATTGAGCGTACTTGAAGCCCACTGACTGCCTGTATTCAGCCCATGACATTTCCTTCAAGAGTTTTGGCAAGGCCCTCAATGTTTTGCTATTGAAGTCTTATCTTACAAAAGGTGGGTCCTTTGAATAAATAATTAATTCATCAGTTTTTAGCCAATTATCAATTAGTTGGAAATTATCAGCCAGAGTTATGCTCTAGCCTGTCTCTGTGTTATTTACTACTTGTCCCCTAGCAGCTCTTCCCTAATTAAAAAATTCACAGCTCTTTAACAGCTTCTTTCTGGCTTCCAGATCTGGAAAAGAAAATGAGAACCTTTCCATTCTGGTAACATTCAAAATACGTATAATCAAAATGTTAAAATTCAAGAAAAATATCACATAGCAAATATTTCCAGGACAAGGTACTTGACTCCAAGTTCTGCACACATAGAGTCATAGGCATAGTGCTTCTGATGTGCATGACTCAATCCAAATCCAAATCCAAATATGGGGGATGAAATTGAAAGAGGCAAAGCGATCCCATGTACCTGAATCGCTTGATCCACTGTGCGGGACACGCAGGCCACTGATCTACCAAAGATAAAGTAATTGTTGAGATGATTTCAGAACTCCTCAACTTCCCTTAGGCTCAGCTCCTCTCTGCCACCAGCACACGCAGCCCACACACACGCACTCATACACTACCCACACCGTCAACCCCAGGCAACGCACACATATACCACACAGCGTGCACACACTGCCAAAAGCTCTGTAGCAGTAACAAGGGAATGGACTAAAACCCGGCACATGGGCCTGTGGCAGAATTTTAACATCTAAGTATACTTACTCCTTTAGCTGATATTGATTAAACGTTCTTTAAGGCATGGTCCTTCCTTCCATACACTTGATCCTCACTGGAAACTTCGCCTTTCCACTACAATTCCAGAATACTTTGACCCTACTAAGGCTTTCCGGTATCAACCCCTGGGACAGCCACTTTTGATCATTCTTTAAGAACTTACAAGAGGATTGACAGTGTGAATATGAAGAAATGATAATAGTAACTACTATTTATGAGCAGAGTCCTAAGTGCTTTACAAACGTTATTGAATTTAATTCATGTAATTAACTCACTGAGGGCTACTTAATAAATCAAGTGAAGTTTGAACTCGGGGTGGCTTGATTGTACGAGCCCACATTTTTACTCACTAATAATATTTTGCTCTAGATAGCACAGTTGGTAGAGAAAGTACAAAAGAATAGATCTCTTAACTGTGATTTGGCTTGTTTAGAACTAATCAACTAAATCGTGAGAATAGAATTTTCCACTCGAGACGGAGAACAACTTGATACCTCACGTCTCATACCCATAAATATTATTCATTTGAAGCCTATAATATCCCTTTCTTCCAAGACTTCTTCCAATTCTATCATTTGTAACTCAAATCCTTTTTTATTACATAAAATGATCAAAGTAGATTTCTAAGTTTATAGAAATGTAAAGTCTAGCAATAGAATTATAGTCCTTATACCTTTGGCAATAACCTCAATGCTGCATAAATGCCACTAGTGAGTGAAAACTAATTACAGTTCTTTCAGGCTAAAAAGCAGCAGCTGAATACCACTAATTATGCAATGAAGCTAACAATAATACTAAAAACATTAGCAAAAAAATATATTCGCGGAAAAGACAAATAAAGAATAAATGCAGCAAATTAGCTATTGTAGAAAAAAATGGCAAATGCTGAAATCTTCCTGTAATACACAATGGATATTTTTTAAATGCTTAATTATCATACAATGATTACTTCTAGCTCTTCACACAGGCAATTTTCATAGCTGTCACACACCCCCAAATGCATCTTTAACACATATTGATGATTGTGAGTTTTTTTTTTTTATTAATGGAGCTATGCCTAAGCTCACATGGCAAACAGCTAGAGTTGACACTCAGTTATGCCAACAACCATAGACCAATTTATAAGATCACAGTTGTCCAACTGACTGTGAAGAAAAAAACAGGGTTTTGTTTGGATTTGGAGGAAGTAATTGCAATTCAGCTGTGTTAACCTGGCCAAATTGCTCTTCCACACAGACTTCTATTCTAGTCAAATTAGATGCTACATAAAATCCTAAGGATTCAATTGGGAACATATGCCAATTTTATCCTTAATGTGGTCTGATTCAGGAGAGACTTACCGGAGAGCGAGAAAGAGATTAATAATATGAATACAAACCTATCATAGCTGGCTGTTTACTTTAATAGGGCCGTAAGCATCCCCACCCTTCAGTACGCATTGGCCCCAGCATGAACAACAAATGAGAAACCCGAATCTCCTCTCACCCCACTAGGCCTCGGTTTCTTGTCTCTCATAGGGCGAGCAACTCCCTTGCTTAAAAGCTATTTAAAGAATTTTCAAGGGCAATTTAGTAAATTTGACCATATGTGATTTTTGCCTTCCATGCTCTCTTTGGAATCTAATTGTTGTGAGGAAATTATTAACAATGAAGGTGAGTTTTTCTGGGATAATATATATTTTATGTAAGTGAACTAAAGATGTTAATAAAGTCTTGATAGTTTGAGCTTGGGGAAGGACTAATCACTGTAGAAAGAAGCTTTCATACACATGTAATATTTTAGAGGAGAGGAGCTAGAAATTCTGGAAGTAATATTAGAATAAGACAATAATTTAGGTTTTTAGAATTAACGCTAAAATTAATTACAAATGGTCCCCAAGTTTTGATAGTTCAACTTACAATTGACTTTAATGATGCAAAAGTCATGTATATTCAGTAGAAACTGTACTTTGAATTTTGAATTATGATCTTTTCCCGGGCTGGCAATATGTGGTATACTCTCTCCTGATGCTGGGCAGCAGCAATGAGCCCAGACTCCTAGTTAGAACACTACCAGAAGGGTAAACAACTTATATACTTACAAACATTCTGAACACACATAACCATTGTTTTTCACTTTCAGTACAGCTTTCTATGAATTACATGAGATGTTCAACACTCTATTGTAAAATAGGCTTTGTGTTGGATGATTTTGCCCAACTGTAGGCTAACCTAAGTGTTCTAAACATAATTATGGTAGACTACGCTAAGCCTTGATATTCAGTAAGTTAGGTATAGTAAATGCATTTTCAAGTGAGGATATTTTTAACTTACGATAGTTTTATTAAGACGTAACCCCACGGTGACAGAGGAAGATTTGCACATATGACCTTGAAAATCATTTATGGTTTATTTTCTTACAAAATGCTTTATGATTCTGTTCTTCTTAGCATTCCTATTACTAAATGTCTATCTATGATACTTTTGAAACTTCTTGATCATTCCAAAGAGGAATCTATATATTTTTACCACAATTTTAAAAAAAATTTTTTAATATGATTTAGAAAAGTTTCAGTTTCATAGTTCATTAACAGTAACTGTACGTTTTTAGGATGTTATCAAATAGGGGAAATCACTTTGCATATTAAGCTCTTCTAAGTTTGCCACTGCAGTAAATAATCTTATATACTCCAAATTGTCAATCTCCCTTAAAAAGTTTGTTACTGGGAGGCCTGAGTGGCTCAGCAGTTGAGCGTCTGCCTTTGGCTCAGGGCATGACCCTGGAATACCAGTATTGAGTCCCACATCTGGCTCCCTGCTTGGAGCCTGCTTCTCCCTCTGCCTGTGTCTCTGCCTCTCTCTCTCGTCTCTCATGAATAAATAAATAAATAATCTTAAAAAAAAAGTTTGTTACTAATGTTCTCAATGTCGTAAGGCATGATAAATTTTATCTTCATCTATATCAATATTTATGACAAAATACCAAAAACTTAAAAATTTTTCACAATATGTGTGTTTCATTCATTCTTATTCATTAATTGAATTATCAGAAGTCTACGACTCTATTCATTAACTCTATGTAAAACATCTCTTCCCCTAAAGAGATTATTGCTTAAGGGGAAGTTGGGTTGGCATACAATTAGTTTGGATTTAATAATAATAATAGTCCCCAATTTATTGTTTTGGGTATGATTTTTTATTTTTTTTAAAAAAGATTTTATTTGTTTATTTGATAGAATGAGAGGGAGCATGTACAAGTGGGCAGAATGGCAGGCAGAAGGAGAGGGAGAAGCTGGCTACCTGCTGAGCAGAGAGCCTGATGCAGGACTGGATCCCAGGACCCTGGGATCATGACCTGAGCCAAAGGCAGACACTTAACTGACTGAGCCACCCAGACACCCCTGGCTGTTTTCTAAATGTGATACTATAATTTTTTCAAAATTCTATTTTTATCTGAATATTCTTAGCTTTTTAAAAATTAAATCTAAAGATGACAAAAGAGATTATTGAAACATCACAAAACATTTTTACAAAATGCAGTTCAAATGAAGTATTCAGGTCTTATCAACTATTCTGAATAAAGTTTTTTTTTAATCTACTTAGTGTTTGGGTTTCTCTTTCAAGAGTCATTAATATCATTAAACCTAAGTCGCTAGGTTTAAACTACTTTAAAATTCAAACCATCCCATTACCCATGACCTCTAAAGACAAACCCAAGTTTGCATGTGTGTACTCTATCCAAGAGATGAACTAGCATAGAAAAAAGGACAAATCGCTTTTACTGAAGTAGTCTCCAACCTTAAGGCCAGAGGAGGTGGTGGGGTGGGAAAGGGGGAAGATGACCTAGCAGATAGATGATGAGGAATGGGTGGGTCTGACTTGGGTGCCTGTACCTACCACTGAACAAAGTTAGTTTAGCATCCAGATTTGGGAGACAGGAATAGGGGTGAGTATTTTCTACAGAACATCCTAGAAAGTGACTTTGAGGTTGATGCAGCCTTTCAAAGGTGGACTGAGAGAAGTGAAGAGACAATTAGCTATAGTCGGTCAATAATAAAAGGAATTCTCCTTAAAAACTCCTGCCTTTTCAGGGCAAGAGACCTACTGGAATCAAGAGTAGTCTCCAGAGCTTCACCAGTGCCCTCTCAACAGATCTCCTCGTTAACTATTATTTAACTACTCATGGAATTATATGCACACCAAATAACTATATCCCACTAAACCCAAACTAATTGTATCCCAACCCAGCTTCCCCTTAACCAAATACAAAGAAACACCCACAGCCACTTAACCATCCAAGAAGAGGGATAGTTTTATGGAAAGGGAGTCAAAGTGGGAAGTCAAGTGTTCTTAATCAAGAATTAAGACCAACTGGCTTACTTTTACAAAATATTGTAAAATATATAACCACATGAACCCATTCCTGGGGCCCCTAATGGATCTCTAAGTGGGACCTTGACAAGCGAATGGCCCTGGAGCTGGAGTTTCTTTCTCCTCACAATAGATTCCTGCTTCAGACTCCAAGCTCCTGGAAGGGCAAGACCTGCATCTTTTATCCTGATGTACCAAACTCCTGGCACAGTGCATGATGCAGTATGGGTGCAAATAAAATATTTCATGGATTTATGGAGCAACTATGGTACATACAAGAAAATGTTGGCAAGAGGGTGGCAATTAAATTTTTATGCCAAGGTGTAAAGAAGGACCAAGTAAAGTTTCTGAAATTTCTGAAATAAAATGGTGTTTAGGAGGAATATATTGGACATTTCCAATTGATTTTGTTTTGTTTTGTTTTGTTTTGCTTTGCTTTGTTTCCCACCCTTCACCTGATCTCTCCCTCCTAAATCTAAGAGACTGGCCATTAGGTAAGTCTTGAGGAAGACTATGTCTGTGTCTCACTACAAAAGCAAAAAAAAAAAAAAAAAAACCAGTTCTATGCTTCCCTATCTCTAGGAGGCTGGATTACAGGAATATCACCTAAGCTTTGTCAATTAGATCTAACCCATAAGGACTTGTGTCAGGAGTTAGTGGTGAGAATCCATCCATTTCAGGAGTAGCAACAGTATCTAGGGTCTAATAGTAGAGGGCCTGCCATGATGTATGGTTTCTAAGGTATGCAGTAGCAGTGGAACCAGGACCAGAATTCACTGTCTAGCATCTTCTCTGGATTCCTTTGTGTCTATGACAATACACTCTACCGTTATTTCCTTTGTCTCCTATGATGACACACTCTCCTGTTGTCCTCCTGTCTCTCTGACCTTTAAAAATAATTTCTGATTTCATCAGTCTTTAAATGTTAGATGTTCAAGGTTCATCCTTAGGCCTTCTTTGCTCACTTTATAATCTTCCACTGGCAATCTCTTCCACCTTTCTTCACCTTAGTTCCAGGCACCATCACCTTGAGTCTAGATTACCACATAACATCTGTTCTGTCCTTCTACATCCACTCCTCACATCTCTCTACTGTCCACCCAGCTTCTATAATCCAGCCTCTATAATGAAATCAGAGTGGCCTTTCCAAATGGCAACCAGATCAGCCCTCTGTGTAAACTCCTCATTGTATTACCAGTGTCTTTAGGATAAATATCAAAATCCTTACTATGGTTTATAAGGCTCTGCATGGTCTTGTTCCTGCCTGTCTTCCAAACATATAATATAATTCTTGTCTTTTGATGAACCCAGCTCCTCTTCCCCTGACCAGAGCTCCCTTCATTGAACTATTCCCTATTCATTTTTCAAATCTCAGTTCAAATTTAACATCCTAAGGAAAGTCCTCCTTGACCCAGACTGAGTCTGATCTCTCTATTAAGTGTTCTTATAGAAACAAATACCCTTCCTTTATAAGACTTACCATTTAAAATTATACGCTTGAGTATGTGATTAGGGAATTTGATGTCTAAATCCGCAATTAAATGGTAAGAACTATGAGGAAATGTCCCCATGTTTATCTTTTTGTTTTGTTTTTTTTTTATAATAAATTTATTTTTTATTGGTGTTCAATTTATATCTTTTTGTTTTTCACCATCATGTTCCAATGAGTGCATAGTCCTAAACTACTGAAGTTTATAATAAACATGTTGAAGGAACAAGTGAAAAAGGGTTCGATATTTAAAGAATGTAATACTAATCTACTATTAATGCTCAATTCTCCCAAGCTCCCACACTCAAGCCCTGGGAGCTGTCATTGATTCTTCCTTTCCTGCATTCACTATTGAATCATCAATTTTCATTATTCTTAATTAGAAATTTTCACCTTCATTTTCATTTTATATTCAACTGTCCACATGCTAGCTCAAACATCATGCTTTCAGAAGTAAAATTTTAACTTTTATTTTATATGTTTGAGGCTTTCCCCTGTGTGCCACTACAAAATTTAATATACGTCCCAAAGATAAGTAAAATACCCATTATATTGTAATCTTATAGTCGTAAGTATAAAGGAGGCCATGAGAGTTTTTGAGTATGTTAAAAGTTAGTTTCTTAACCTATTCATCCTAGATCATCAGAGGTACCTAAATAACTTTGTATCTCAAATGTTCCCAATACAAAATATTACTTCTTGCTAGGAAAGTCTGATCACTTTCTAATTAGTTAATTTATGACTCCCATCTTCTTTTCTCAAATTGCTTTCACTTCCTAGAATGTATACATCTCCTTTTTTTTTTTTTTGTTTTCTGTTTTTTGTTTGTTTGTTTGTTTGTTTTAAGGCTAGTCAAGTGCAGCAGTGGAAGTGGAGAAAGAACACAGAAATCTGTAATTGGCTGTGTTCAATTAATTGTAAATACCACTGAGTCAAACCAGCCTGTCCTCATCTTGTTTTGACTGTAAAAGTTATCACCCACATGCAACTAAGACTTCACTCAGAGCAATATATCATAAACTTCAAATGACAGAAAATTTTAAATGAAAGCAATTCCACTTTACCATCTTCCACCAAGGGACAGGATAGTAGAAGTAGGAGCAAAAGATCCTCATTACGTTCCAAAATATGATAAAACTTCTATTTCCACTACCTTCAATATTACCCAATTCTTTTTCTCCCTCACTCCCAAGTTTCAATCCAAAACATTTTCTAAATTCAGCCCATAAATTGACATTTTCTCCCAATCCTATCTAACTTGAATTTGTCTGCCTTTCCCCTGATATTGATTCCTAATAGGGCATTCTTTTTATTATAAATCCCTTTAACTCTTCCACTTATCTGGATTGACATTGTGTGCTGTGCCCAGTGTGAAGTACAGAAACCTTGAATACTCTTACATGAATAATTTTTGCTTCTGCTCAAAAATACTATGCATTCTTAAGAACAAGTCTTAAGAATTATTTTTCCCATAAAAACTTCCTTAATGGTGTTATCATATACATCATATGCTTACATAATTAAGTTCCGTATCACAAAATTTTTAGCTCTTAAGTACACACTCAGTAATTAAATTTTTAATTGGAAAATGTTTTTGGAGATAATCTAGTTTCATTCTTTCCTTTCACAAATGAGAGAATGAACTTTATTTCTCAACCCTGTTTCATATATATGCCTTATTGCCTCGAAGTACCTGGATGGTGGAGAATGGTTATATACTGCTTTTGTATCTTCCTCAGCCCAATCCATAGTACTGTACAAAATAAGCAAATACTTATTTAATATCTAAATTGAATAAATAAAAGACACTACATTTAAAAAGTTACAAGGAAGTCACTTGCCCAAATTCCTCAATTTCAAAAAAAAAAAAAAACTAAAGCCTAGACATAAGTGTTTTGTGCAAGGTCACATATCTAGTTAATAGCCAACGTAAAGTATTTAAACATATGATTTTTAAACCACATTCAAATATAATATATTATCCTTAAAATATGAGTTAGGGGCTCTTCCAGGGAAGATGGTTGGAGTAGGTAGACCCTAAGCTCACCTCATCTCATCGATGTAACTGGATAGGAACCACATCACTCTAAATAACCCAGAATATGACCAAAATATGGGCAAACCCTACCCACCACATGCAGGGAGAGCCACCGCACACAACTGGATTGCAGGCAAATGCAGCTCAGCCACAATTGCATGCTGCAGACAACAAATTTGGGAGATACCGCTGAAGTGCCAGGTTCTGGTGAATAGAATATGTTGCACTGCAGGGCACTCCAGGACCTTTTCTTCATAAGCCCACTACTTTCACGAGCAGGAGGCATAGCTGACTTTCCTAACACAGAGTAACAGACCAGAGAGTTCAATAAAGTGAGCAGACAGAGGAACATGTCCCAAATGAAAGAAGAGGACAAAATTCACTGCAAGAGACCTAAGCAAAATGGAGATGATATACTGATAGAGAATTTAAAGTATTCATCATAAAGATACTCACCAGACTTGAGAAGAGTGGAGAAGTCAGTGAGGCCCTTATCAAAGAGATAGAAAACATAAAAAAAAAAAAAACAATCAGAGATGAAGAATTCAATAAATGAAATTAAAAACACAGTAGATGAAACAAAAGACTAGATTAGAGGAAGCAGAATAATGGATTAGTGACCTGGAGGACAAGTAATGTAAAGCAATGAAGTTGAACAGGAGAGAGAAATAATATTAATAATAATAATAATAATAGTAATAAATGAAAATAGACTTAGGAAACTCAACAACACCATCAAGCATAATTACATTCACATTATATGGATCCCAGAAGAAGAAGAGAGAGAAAGGGAGCAGGAAGTTTATTTGAAGAAATAATGGCTGAAAAGTGCCTAAGTCTAGGGAAGGAAACAGAAATCCAGATTCAGGAGGCACAGAGAGTCCCTAATAAAATCAAGCCAAGGAGATCCACACCAAGACACATAGTAAATAAGTAAAATGGCAAAAAGTAGTGATAAAGAGATAATTTAAAAGTAGCATGAGAGAAAATAGTTACCTACAAGGGAAATCCCATAAGGCTATCAGTTTGTTTTTCAGCAGAAACTTTACAGGCCAGAAGAAAGTAGCACACTATATGTAAAGTGCTAATAGAAAAGAAAAAAAGAAAAGAAAGAAAAGAAAAGAAAGAAAAGAAAAAGAAAGAAAAGAAAAGAAAAGAAAAGAAAGAAAAGAAAAGAAAAGAAAAGAAAAGAAAAGAAAAGAAAAGAAAAGAAAAGAAAAGAAAAGAAAAGAAAAAACCTGCAGCCAAGAATACTCTATTCAGTAAGGCTACTATCCAGAATAGAAGGAGAGATAAAGAGCTTCTCAACCAAAGAAAAGTTAAAGAAATTCATGATCACTAAACCAACTCTAAAAGAAATATTAAAGGAGACTCTTTGAGTACAAAGGAAAGACCATAAGTAGGAGTAAGAAAAGTAGGAAACACAAAAGTAGTAAAATAAGTATATCTCTAAATGTCAGCCAAGGGACTCACAAAGTAAAAGGATTTAAAGTATGACCTAAGAAGTTGGGGGAAGAGGCATTAAAGAATGGGTTCCAACTTAAGCTACCATCAACTCAATATAGACTGCCATATACATAACATACAATACACAATACAATATACAAACAATACAAACATGTAATACAATATACAAACCTAAAGATAACCACAAATCAAAAACCAGTAATAGATATGCAAAAATAAAGAGAAAAGAATCCATGTATGTCACTAAAGAAAGCCAACAAACCATGACAGAAGAAAGCAAGAGAAGAAAGGAATGGAAAACAACCACAAAAACAACCATAAGACAAGTAACAAAATAGCAGTAAGTACATAACTATTACTAATTATATTGAATGTAAATGGATGCAATGCTCCAATCAAAAGACAGCACGACAGAATGGGTAAAAAAGTAAGACTCATTTATATGCTGCCTACACAAGACTCATTTCAGATGTAAAGACACATACAGATTATGGAAAGAGAGGATGGAAAAGCATTTATAATGCAAATAGAAGTGAAAAGAAAGCTCGGGTAGCAATACTTAGACAAAATAGACTTTAAAACAAAGACCATAGTAAGAGACAAATAAAGACACCATAAAATCATTAAGGGAACAATCCAACAAGAAGATATAACAACTTAAATATTTATGCACCCGATGTGGGAGCACCCAAACACAAAGTACTTAATAAAAAATATAAAGATAGTAATTGATAGTAATACAATAATAGTAAGGGACTTTAACACCTCTCTTACATCAATAGATAGATCATTCAAATGAAAATCAATAAGGGAACAGTGGCGGGGATCCCTGGGTGGTGCAGCGGTTTGGCGCCTGCCTTTGGCCCAGGGCACGATCCTGGAGACCCAGATCAAATCCCATGTCGGGCTCCCGGTGCATGGAGTCTGCTTCTCCCTCTGCCTGTATCTCTGCCTGTATCTCTGCCTTGTCTCTGCCTCTCTCTCTCTCTCTCTGTATGACTATCATAAATAAATAATAATAATAAATTTAAAAGATTCCCTTAAAAAAAAAATAAGGGAACAGTGGCTTTAATTTATACATTAAACATGATGTCTCTAACAAATATATTCAGAACATTCCATCCTAAAATAGCAGAATTACACATTCTTTTCAAGTGCACATGGAACATTCTCCAGAATAGATCATATATTAGGCTACAAAAAAGTTTCAACGAATTCAAAAATATCAGAGTAGGGACACCTAGGTGGCTCAGTGGTTGAGCATCAGCCTTTGGCTTAGGGTGTGATCCTGGAGTCCTGGGATCGGGTCCCGCATCGGGCTTCCTGCAGGGAGCCTGCTTCTCCTTCTGCCTATGTCTCTATCTCTCTTGCTGTGTCTCTCATGGATAAATAAATAAAATCTTTTTAAAAAAATCAAAGTAATTCCTTCATCTTTTCCAACCATAATGCTATAAAACTGGAGATTAATTACAAGAAAAAAAGCTGGAAAAAAACAAAAATTCATAGAGGTTAAGTAGCATGCTACTAAACAATGAATGAGTCAACCAAGAAATTAAAAAGGAAATAAAAAAATAGATGGATACAAATGAAAAGGAAAACACAATGGTCCAAAATCTTTGGGATGCAGAAAAAGCTGTTCTAAGAAAGAAGTTTAGGGATATCTGGTGGCTCAGTTGCTTAAGCATCTTACTCTTGATTTTGGCTCAGGTCCTGACCTCAGGATCATGAGACAGAGCCCCATGTCAGACTTTGCACAAGGCAGGGGAGTCTGCTTAAGATTCTCGCCCTCCCTCTCCCTCTGTGCCCCCCCAAAATAAATAAATGCATAAATAAATAGAGGGAAGTTTATACCAATAGAGGTCTACCTCAAGAAGCAAGAAAAATTCAAATAAACAACCTAACTTTACACCTAAATGAGCTAGATAAAGAACAAACAAAACCCTAAAACAGTAGAAGGAAGGAAATAATAAAGACCATAGCAAAACATATGAAACTAAAGAAACAATAGTACAGATCAATGAGCCCAGGAGCTGGTCTTTGAAAAGATCAACAAAATTGATAGATCCTTAGCCAGACTCATCAGAAAGAACAAAAAGGGGGGAGGAGGGGAGAGGAGTCAAATAAAATCAGAAATGAAAGGGGAGAAATAACAACCAACACTACATAAATAGAAAGGACTATAGGAGAATATTATGAAAATTATATGCCAAGAAATTAGACAACATAGAAGAAATGGATAAATTCCTAAAAACATGTAACTTCCCAAAACTTAATCATAAAATATAGAAAATTTGAACAGACCAATTACCAAAAGTGAAATTGAAACAGTAATCAAAAAATAATTCCCAACAAACAAAAGTCCATTACCAGACAGCTTCACAGGTGAATTCTACCAAACATTAAAGAAGAGTTAATACCCATTCTTTTCAAACTATTCCAAAAAATAGAAGAGAAATGAAAGCTTCCGAATTCATTCTAGGAGGCTAGCATTACCCTCACACCCAAACCAGATAAAGACACTACAAAAAATGAAAACTACAACCAACATTTCTGATGAACCTGGATGTAAAAATCTTCAGCAAAATATTGGCAAACTGAAGCCAACAATACATTTACACAAATCATTCACCATGACCAACTGGGATTTATTCACAGGATATAAGAATGGTTCAATATTTGCAAACCAATCAACAAAATACCTCACCTTAACAAGAGAAAGGATAAAAATCATATGATTAAAAAAATGTATGATTTCAACAAATACAGAAAAAGCATTTGACAAAGTACAATATCCATTCATGAAAAAAAAAATCCTCAACAACATGGGTTTAAAGAGAACATACCTCAACATAATAAAGGCTTTATATGACAACCATAGCTAATATTATTCTCAATGGGAAAAAAATGTGAGTGCTTTCCCCCTGGGACCAGGAACAAAGACAAGGATATCCACTCTCACCACTTTTATTCAACATATATCTGAAGTCCTAGCCACACAACAAAGGAAACAAAGGCATCCAAATCAATAAGGAAGAAGTAAATCTTAAACTATTTGCAGACGACATGATACTATATATAGAAGGCTCTTAAGACTCCACCAAAAAACAACTAGACTGATAAATGAACTCAATAAAATCACAGGATACAAAATTAATACACAGAAATCTCTTGCATTTCTATATACTAATAATGAAGTAGGAAAAAGAGAAGTTAAGAAAGGAATCACATTTACAATTGCACCAAAAACAATGAAATACCTAAGAATAAAGTTAATCAAGGAGGTGAAAGACCTGTACTCTGAAAACTATAAAACGTTGGTGAAAGAAATTGAAGATGATACAAAGAAAGGAAAAGACATTCCATGCTCATGGATTAGAAGAACAAATATTACTAAAATATCCATACTACACAAAGCAATTTACAGATTTAGTGGGATCTCTATTAAAATACCCACAGCATTTTTCACAGAACTGGAACAAATAATCCTAAAATTTGTATGGAACCAAAAAAGGCCTCAAATAACCAAAGCAATTGTGAAAAAGAAAAAAATGGATAATTACAGATTTAAAGTTAGGTTATAAAGCTGTAGTGATCAAAACAGTAGAATACTACCACAAAAATAGACATAGAGATCAATGGAACAGAATAAAAAGCACAGAATAGAAACCTACAATTATATTAGTCAATCTTTGGCTAAGAGGCAAGAGTGTGCAATAGGAAAAATATAGTCTCTAACAAATGGTGTCAGGAAAACTGGGCACCAACATACAAAAGAACGAAACTGGACCACTTTCTTACACCATATACAAAAATAAACTCAAAATGCATTAAGGACCTAAATGTGAAACCCGAAACCATAAAAATCCTAGAAGAGAGCATGGGCAGTAATTTCTCTGATATCAGCCATAACAACTTCATTCTAGATACGTCTCCTGAGGCAAGGGAATACATTATTGGAATCACATCAAAATAAAAAAGATCTGCACAGCAAAAGAAACCATCAACAAAACGAAAAGAAAACCTACAGAATGGGAGAAGATATTTGCAAATGATATATTTGATGAAGGGTTAGTATCCAAAATATGTATACAGCACTGATACAACTCAACACCCAAAACAGCCAATAATCCAATTTAAAAATGTGCAAAAGACATGAACATTCATTTTTCCAAAGAAGACATCCAGATGACCAACAGTCACATGAGAAGATGTTCATCATCACTCACCATCAGGGAAATCCAAATCAAAACTACCACGAGATATCATTTCACACTAGCCAGAATGGCCAAAATCACAAAAACAAAAAACAAGAAGTGTTGGCAGGATGTGGAGAAAAAGGAGCCCTCTCGCACTGTTGGTGGGAACGCAGACTAATCAAGCCACTGTGGAAAACAGTATGGGAGGTCCTCAAAAAATTAAAAATAGAAGTACCCTACAATCCAATAATCACTCTACTGGGTATTTACCCAAAGTATTTACAGTAGCTCAAAGGGATACATGTACCTCTATATTTATAGCAGCATTAGTTACAATAGCCAACTATGGAAGCAGCCCACGTGTCCTTCCGTAGATAAATAGAGAAATGGTATGTATAATAACATTATTCCACCATAAAAAAGAATGAAATCTTGCCATTTGCAACAACATGGATGAAGCTAGTGAGTATAAAGATAAGTAAAGTAAGTTAGTCAGAGAAAGACAAATATCATATAATTTCACTCATGTGTGGAATTTAAGAAACAAGACAAATGAGCAAAAGGGGGAAAAAGAGATAAACCAAAAAAACTCTTAACTATAAATAACAAACAGATGGTTACCAGAGGGGAAGTTGGTGGTGGGATGGTGAAATAGGTGAAGGGGAGTAGGAGTACATTATCTCAATGAGCATTGAGTAATATACGGAATTGGTGATTCACCATATTGTACTGAATCTAATTTAACCCTGTATGTTAACTAACTAGAATTAAAATTTAAAATGTCATGTTAAAAAAAGAAATAGGTGGATTAAGGGTACATTTAATAAGATGAGCACTAACTAGTGTATAGACTTGTTGAATCACTATATTGTACACCTGAAACTAATACAATACTATGCATCATCTGTACGAGAATTAAAATAAAAAATATTTAAAACAAAGTATTTAAATACATGATTTTTAAATCAATCATGTATAATGTAAACTATTTAAAAAGGGAAAAATAAGGGTCAGTTCAAGATAAAAGTTTTAGGCAGTATGGGGGGCAATCCTACAGATCTCTCTCTTGCTTCAACAGTGTTTGGATGGAATACACCAGAGACACCTCTTCTTCCAGCCTCAGACCACCATCCAATTTCTCTTCCAGTTGCAACCTTCAGAAACATCTTTTCAGCCATCCTCAGCCTCTGAGATCAGCCAACATGTTTGGCTGGATAGCTTCTTACTATCCATCAACCGTGAGCTCCCACATTTCTCAGAATTATTCCACCCAGGTGGAGGCCACTGTCAACCCCTTGGTTAGCATGTATCCACCAGCCTCCTACGCTTACCGCTCTCTAGGTCTCTACTTCCACTGTGACAATGAGGCTCTGAGGGCATGGGCCACTTTTCTGTGACTTGCCTGAGGAAAAGCTCCAGGGCACCAGCATCTCTTCAAGACACAAAACCAGTGGTCTGTACCCTAAGATATGCAGAAGCTGTCCCAAAATGAGTGAGGTAACACCCTGGATGCCATGGAAGCTACCATAGTCCTGGAGAAGACCCTGAACCACTCCATTTTGTATCTGCATGCCCAGCGTTCCAGACCCACATCTCTGCGACTTCCTGGAGAACCACTTGGTGGATAAAGAAGTGAAGCTCAACAAGAAGATGGCAATCACCTATCTGACCTCCCAAGCTGGCTGGTCTCCAGGCTGGGCTGGGCAAGTATCTCCTGGAAAAGCTCATCTTCAAGCATAGCTAGCAGCTTCAGAGTTTCTGCTTATGTCTTTCCCTGCAGCCACTGGGCAGCTTTTTAACCACCTTGGAGACCTTATCCAAGCCAGGAGCCATATGGAAACAATAAAGCTTTTTGTGGGAAGAGGAAGAGAAAAGAAAGATAAGAAAGAAAAGAAAAGAAAAAAAAAGAAAAGAAAAGAAAAGAAAAAAATAAAAGAAAGGAAAAAAGGGGGAGAAGTAAAAAAAAAGTAAGAGTTTTATCTGAGGGGTAAGGAAAGATCAAAATAAAAGGGGAAAGGAGTAGAAAGAGTGGTGGGTCCATGGGAGTGCTACTTGTACTGGTATTCTTTTAGCTCTGTGATTATTTTTGTAATGAAAGCTTTCTATTAAACTTTAACATACATATAGAAAATTGCATATAAAAAAAGAAAATTGCATAAATATTAAGTGGACAGCTTAACGAATTATCGCCAAGTGAACACATCTGTGTAACCAGCACCCATATTGGGATACGGAAATTTATAAGAACCCCAAGAACTTCCTTCTGCTGCTTTCCAGTCATCACCCTCCAAAGGTGAACACTATGGGGACTACAGACAGCACAGATTAGGGTTGTCTGTTGCTGAAATTCATATGAAAGGAATTATGCATACAGTCGTCTTTTGTGTCTGGTTTCTTTTGCACAATATGCCTAAAAGATGCAGCCATGTTGCTACTTATAATTCCTGTTTGTTCATTCTGATTTTTAAATAATCTAAAAATGCTGCAATTTATCCTTTCTATTGTTGATAAATGTGTATTTCTTCCAATGTTTGGCTCTTATAAATAGTGCTGCCGCAGACGTCTCTGTTCACTCATAAGTATATATTTCTGACAGAAATACGCCTGAGCATAGGAAAACACCTTGCTGGCTCATAGGATAAATACATATTTAGCTTTAGTAGATATTGAAAAAATAGATTTATGAAGTAATTATACCAACTTACATTTCTACAACCAGTGTATAAGAGTTCTAATCACTCAACATCCTCACTAATACTTGGCACTATTAATTTTTTATTTTAGTCACTCTAGTGTATATCTCACACGTAGTTTTAAAACATTTTGTATCTGGCCAAAACATAATAAAATTTAATTAAAAGTTCTCATGATTTAGGAATTTACTTTTAATTTAATTCCTTTAATCAAGAAAACCTAAATTTCTGCTATCATATTATGTAAAAGAGTGATGGATTGATTGATATTATCATAAACACAGATAATGACAGTCATTAGAGAGGCAGATTAACATAATAGTTAATATCTAATGTCTGAACATAGACCATCTGAATTTAATCTTGGATCCCCCACTTAATCGTGGGCAAGTTACTTAAATATGTTTGCCTTAGATTCCCTCATCTACAAAATGCCAGTAATAATAGTATATACTTCATAAGACTGTTAGGATTAAATAAGCTACTATATAAAAGGGTAAAAATATGAGTAAAAATAGTGAGCAAGCAGCAAATAAATAGTTGTTCTCATAGTAGCTAAGCCTACTTGAGATTATTTACACATACACATATTTTTACATAGTCATTTCTTAAGCTTGTGTGAAATAAGGGGAAATTATCCTCCCCCATTCCGGTTACGTACCTAGGAAAAACATCTCATGTGAAAGGAAGGAAGGAAGGAAGGAAGGAAGGAAGGAAGGAAGGAAGGAAGGAAGGAAGGAAGAAGGAAGGAAGGAAAGAAGGAAGGAAGGAAGGAAGGAAGGAAGGAAGGAAGGAAGGAAGGAAGGAAGGAAGGAAGATAGTAAAAGCACAATTACTCCAAATTTCTACTTAGATTTACCCTAGATTCTTTAGCACAATTTTTTTAAATCATGGAATACATTAAAGTTTACTTGTCCAAACTCCTCAATTTCAAATTAGGAAGGCGAAGCCTGGAGATGTTAAGTGCTTTGTGCAAGATCACATACCTAATTAGCAACAAATATAAAGCCCACTGACCCTCAACCCAGTGCTTAGGTATTTCTCCAATAAAGCCTCTCCATCTGTAGCAAGATTTAAGAAGCTAAATCCATCAGGGTCCATAGATCAGTGTCAGAATAATTAAGTACACTCAAAACTGCTCTGGAAGGAAAGTAAAAAGTTAATATTAATTAATTAATTAATTAATTAAGTGCAAATGCACATTCTACCATTAAAACCCAAACTTATCTACTTCAAGATATCAAAGAACTTATAAGTGATTTATTTAGTACATAAAGACAAATTTATGTCATTCCATTGAATTAATACTGTGAAAATCAATTACATTGCTTAATACAGAGATTCTATCAGATTTGGAAAAATTTGTATATTTCCAAAACTCATTGATGTCTTTCAAAGATAAGACATCTACCTCCTGAAGATAATACTGCCTTATTCCATATTCTTTTCAATTATTTATATTTACTTTTAGTGGGATCTCAAGTGAATCAGATTAAACATAAAGATCATTGACTTTTATTCTTTTGAATTTAATAGAAGATACTTTATTGCAAAATGCTGCATTTTTATGGAGTGTTTCTTTTTTTATAGAGTGAAATTAGGTTTGCAAATATGAAAGCTAGATATTAGCAAAAGCCACGATCTCTCTATGGTTCAAATATTTTGTTTTATAATGACCAAGCTATGAATCAATTAATAACCACGTAGTTTATTTAGACAACTTTGTCTTTATCTCTGAACTATATGCCATTAACAAAAACACTGCCAAGTCATCCTTACAAGCAAAGGTTTCATTAAGATCACAAGTGTCAGGCTTTTTTTTTGTGATCCTCTATCCTATTTAAATATATTCCATCTTTCATCGCCATAGCCCTTACCATCTGGCTCAATTTACCCATCCATGAAATTTACTGAGATTGAACACAATTCCTTCCACAGCTCAAATGATATGAAAACCAACTGCCAATGTATTCATTAGTATAGATCCTGGT